>NW_028229582.1:0-361591 GCF_053477565.2 Lygodium microphyllum | reverse complement strand
TCCTTTTTCCCTAGCAAGTCCATTAATATGCACATGTTTGGGCTCTTGAATGAGACTTTCAAGAGTCTAGCAAGTAAATGCATACATATTTTTAGTAAATGAGGTGGTAAAATAACATACCCCACCCCAAGGCCAGAGAGAGAGAGAGAGAGAGAGAGAGATTATGATAGTGCCACACCCATACACTTGACTAAACTTTTATGAGTCTAGCATGTAAAGGCAAATATACTTTTAGTAAGTAAGGAGGTAAAACAACATATCACACTATCTTTGGCTTACTTTTAGCACTTGTAAGAAGCCTAGACTTCCTTAAAAGGATTTTCCCTTAGAGGAAGAGCTTGGCACACTTATGAAAACAACATTCATACAAAAAATGAGCACTTAAAGTGGGTATCAATCATGATTAAAGAATAGTGAGTTCAATGTGTATGCTTTAGACGTGAAGCAAGTAAGTACAAATGAAATACAAGATCATTACTCCTTGCCACTTATAAAACATGACTTAAAGCATATTGTAAGGTAAAGAAACTTATACTCTCCTAGTGGATTTTCAAGTAATTATAGATACTAAAAACTTAAAAGCATATTGTAAGGTAAAGAAACATGACTTAAAGCATATTGTAAGGTAAAGAAACTTATACTCTCTTAGTGGATTTTCAAGTAATTGTAGATACTAAAAACTAGCACAATATAACTTTTATTTATTTATTTTCCTAAGTTTAGTGCAAGAAAAAGAAACTATTATACAAAGAAAGCTTGGATATGTACTGATGTTTTGAAAGTGACAATGCTAATCTTCCATCATGATGTGAGATTAATCAATGGACCTAATAGGACTATTGCAATGAAGAAGATCTACCAAGTAGAATATATCTCCTAGTTTTTGAAAGCACTACTTCTCAGTATAATCATTGGAAAGATTATGTGTTGTTTATTTGGCTCACATAGCTCAAGGAGGATAAAATATCTTTAATGAAATTATTGCAATGGTGAAATCTACTAAAGAGAGAAGTGCATACTCATGGGCTTTGGTATGCTCTTATCTTAGCAAAATAATTAATGTAATCATTACACAAAGAAAGGTTATCTCATAACTTTAAGCTATATTTATCCCATAAACATGTTTTATGCCTTTTTCTACCAATTTTCCATGAAATTATCTAATTATTATTATTATATATGGACAAATTGTCAATATTTTGCCTCTCACTCAGACACTCACTCTCTCTTGCTTTCTCTCTTTCTCTTCAAGTAAGACTCTTGCCACTTTTTACTCTTTTTTTACATGTTGGTAGGTTATATTTTGAGTTTCATAATATGGGTGCTACTTCAAACCAAGATTTAACATGATATACAACTTCTCTTTGATCAATAGATTTGCTAAATGCATCATACATATCTCATAGTTTAAAGTTAGTCTTATATAACTTTTTTATCATGTGAGTAATTATATTATCTTGGTGAAAATAAGGTAGGTAGAGGATCTTTAAGATGCAGTGAGGCTATGCTACTACTATGGAATGTATTGAACCACCTACCCCCTCCTTTCCCCACCCCACATTATCCCTCCCCACCCCGAGTCCCCCCCACAATCTTGAAACCCCCCCTCCCCCCCCCCCCCCAAGGAGAATTCCCCTCTATCCCCTCCCTTCCTTTTACAGATCGAGGGAGGAGTTAATGGGGGCCTACCCCTATTGTATACACTTATTTACTTTTTGAAAATGCCCCTCTTCCCTACACTTATGTGATTCTATAAGTTTCCTATGGTGAACCCCCATGGTTAATTAAAGGTAAAGAAACTTGGGATTGACTTTGTGAAGCTAGAGCATTGTCAACACTTGTTGCTCCATTCCTAGCTCTACCGCTTGCAATTTTAAAGCTTTCTATCTTCAAGCCCAATTGATAATTTATTGCTTGGGCAAGGAAAAAATGATAGAGTAGCTTGCAAGGTGGTAAGGATTTATAGGGTAGGATAGAACTTCTAATTAGGTAGAGAGAGGTCCCTGTGAGATATGGGGCTTGTGAAAAATGAGAGCAGAATCTCAAACTAAGAGCTTGTCTTCTTCATTTATCCTCCTTCTTCACCTTCTCCTTCCCTATGCTTTCTATCTATTCTCTTCTTCCTCCTCTATCTCCCTATCTCTCTCCCCTCTCTCTCTATATCTCCCTCTCTCTCTATCTCTTTCTCTCTATCTCTACCTCTGTCTCTTTCTCTCTAACCCTCCCACTCTCTCTCTTCTTCTCATATATTCCCTTAATCAAAACAAGGCAAATGCTTTTGACAATAAGGCTTTACATAACCCGTTGGGGGAGAGGCATACCCCCCTCGAGAGTTGGATTTTATGGTGCGCTTTGCAAGATTTTAGAGAATTTCTTGCATATTCATAAGGAATTTTCAATGGAAATGAAGATTTCAAGCTTCAAAAGGGCCATTTTGATGGAAAGCACGATGCGGGTCATTTGAAAGCTAGAGGTGTAGCGGAGCACAACGTCAAGTCTATAAATAAGGACAAAGCATCTAGCCATCATTTGGACATGGATTCCATACGTTTGAGGTGGAATTTCATGCCAAGAGACCTTAATTTATATAGGAACATGATGTGGGCAGCCAAGAAGGCCCAAATTTGGCCAACATTTTAAGGGGTGTATACCAATTTTAATGAGTCATGGCCAAATGAGGAAAGGGCACATTAAGAAAATATGAAAAAAAGGAAGAATTGTGGGGAGAGAGAGAGAGAGTGTGTGTGTGAGAGAAACATCACAAAAAAGGGCACCTTCATTTCATACTCCTATGGATCCATGCACGTAAGATATGCATCATCTCTCGATGAAGAACTTGAGAAATGGATCTCCCTCTCCACACTCCATGAGATGATGTTAATTTTGTGGTTTGATTTGAATAATAAAGAAAAATATTTTTTAATTCTTTTTCTCTCCTTTGTATTTTAATATTTCTCTCTCCTCTATTCCTATACACATAAAATATGTTTCTATGAGAGAAGGGGCTTGAGTGCAAGAGAGGGAGACGTGAGGGTGGTATGAAAAACAATATTCATGGTGTGTTACTGGAGTCTATGGAGGATTTTTCAAGTTTGTTAGTGGCTATATTAAGCATTAGTAGCATTGGATTTTACACATACCTCATATGTGTTACGGGATATAAGTGTTCTAAGTATAAGTGCTCTAATTTTTATAGCAAACAAAATCCAAATAAAAAACTATTCTAGCAATGGATATAGAAAGGCTTGAACTTAATTTTTAGCACTTCACATTTTTATTCACTATTTTTTGCTCTTTTATAAAATAAATAGTTAAAATTTGGAAAAAAATAAAAAATAGTAGAAAATTACCAATAACTATTAGTATGCTAAGAAGGATCTAAGAAACTAGAAAATATAAAAACATCCCACATACATTCTCAAAATATCAAAAGATAAGAGTTTTTATATCAGTAGTTTTGGTAGCATGGGTTTGGGGTGGTACTATCGGTTGTATTTTGAGTGTGTCAACATGTTTAAATTTTGATAAGTATCACTAGAATTTGTCAAATTTTTATGATCTTGTGTATTCGTTAACTCAAGGATAGTATGAGTTGGGATACTCACTCCTAGTGAGTTTGTGGAGCAACAGTTGAATATTATTTGAGTATATTCATGAGAATATATTAAAAATTATTGTGTACCTTTCATTCACTTTATGTATGCAATGATTATTCTACACATACATTCATGCATAGCAAGTGTATTTATTTGCCTAAGTGTATGAGGAAACTTAGGCTATCCAAATATGAGGTTCACAAGGGTTAAGTGGTGAGAAAGAGTAGACAAAGTATAACAATTTATAAAAAAATATGAGGATCGATGGGTCAAATTCGTAATTGGTAGTACACCATGATTAGAGGCCACGGCAATGAGCCAAGAAGGAGCCTATATTATGTTTATGTGGTGTACTAGAAACCTTATGTTGGGCACTCTTGCTTAAGCTCAGGGTAGGTAGGTAGTTGATAGGACTATAATGTAGTATATTCATGTTTAGAGAGAGTTCTTCTAGCTATAGCCAATCACTCAGGGCCATAGGTCCATGGGGACTGGTTGTGTGAGGTTTGATAGTAAGCTTAGAGTGTGAGAGAGTAGCTGTCAAGCTCATTTTAGGTCCTCATAGGTAGTGCATTTTCCAAGAGTCTTTAGGATTCCTGCAAGGGCCTAAGACTTGGCTCTTGAGTGTATAAGTCTTCGCTCAAAAGGCTCAAAAGTGGAGAAAGTGCTATTAAGACAAGAACATGAGCACATACTGTAGATCTCTGAAATCCAATGAGAGCAATGTGAAGAATAGCTAAGGAAACATACAGAGATTTTTTGCAAATACTCCTTAGAGTGTACTAGTCTTGTATCCTTTAAATCCCTTCCATGAGGAGTCGTCTCTCTCGTAACCTGGGTGCATAGTCGTGAAGAAAAAGCCGAGTTATATGATGCCTCCCATGTGAAGTAAGGTTCAATCGAGCACGAATCCTGCTTCAATCGATGGAGCTACGGGTCAAGGAACTGCGACACTTGGTAATGAGGTGTGTCCCATAAATCCTACCTTGATGGAAGCCCTTAAGAACCATACCGACTTCATTGGGAAGGGAGAAGTATTCGATAAAAGTCTATGATAACTAACCACCATTTAGGTTGCATCATTCTATCACATTGGAAATTGTGTTTTATTGTGCTTTGGCATGTTTTCAATGAATAAATTGCACGAAAGATTTTGCATTCATGCACACTAGAAAAATCAAGGACCTTATTGATTGTGTTTGTAGTGCTTTAGATTATGCATTAGCATTGGCGTGCTTGAAAGTATTGAAAAATGGGTCGTTAGGATGCTTATGCATATTCGTCATTAAGCGGAAATCATACTTTTTTTGCATCGCGAAATTGGTTAAACTGAAAAGGTAGGGGTAAAAGATTGAATCAAGTCCATGAGAATCGTGAGTGCTACAATAATGGGTTAAGTATGTTTAGGTCATTGCAACAATAAGCTGAATTTTGGGCTCCTATAATCCTTTAGAGAGATGTAGCTCGCACATGCATTAGGCCTGATGACTTCGTGTTCCTTATACAAAAGAAAAATACAAGCCTCTATTTATAATTTGCGTAAGTGCATTGAAAAGAGATTTCCAAGAGTAGAATTCCGCATTGCATCATTGTCCTAGGAAAGATTCGCATTTAGATTACACAGTATCACGGACGGTTTCAACGACATTGCTAGCGATTAAAAATCCCTTATTTTGAACTCACGTTATATATACATATATTTATGAGTGACCCCCCCGAGGCTGCATGACATGAATAGCATGGGGCTAGCCGTCCTCTTGTATGCTATCCTTGGTATCTTGGTTAGTTTGATAGGATGTGGTATATATGCCAAGAAGACCATGTATTGCATGGATTAGAATGATCTATCCATTTTATGCCAAGAGGGCCATTTGTTTGTTTAGTGTGGGTGCGGTTAACGTTTTTGGTTTTAGTGTTGTGCTAGATAGATTACATGGAACCTAGAGGGGAGCCTTTGCTACACCGACGCTTCTCGTGGCCCAATCAAGGTGATATCTTTCCTTTATGAGTACATTTTTTTCATACTATATATGTTTGGTTACTTGTGAGGGATTTCTTTTTTTGTTGGGGACCATCAATTAAGGCATGAAGTCCCAGGTATAGGTTAGTATGGCTGTGGGAGGTTTGAGTAGTTGTGGCCTCCTACAAAGGCATTTTCAGGCATTGAAAGACCTATTTTAGAAGGCAATCCTAGTGATCCTGTTTTGCTGGCCTACTAGGCGGCCATTCTAGGAGTTTCTGTTAGTTGTGAGGTAGTTAGAAAAGCTTGCTAGACAAAATGATGATGCAAAGAAGAAACATCGTGCATAGCTAAAGGATCAAAATATATGGAGGTGTGTAAGAAGGGGTTCTAACCCCTATAAAAAAGAAAAAGAAGGAAAAATCCTTGAGCAGTTGTGTTTGAAAACAAAGTTGCAGCATTGGAATGTGTGTACAAGAGGGAGAAAGAGACTCAAAGTACAAGAACAAATTCTTGTTTAATAAGTTGCTCAAGGTACAACTTGGGTACACTCTATCTCACACTTGATAGTGACCCATAGGCTATTTATATAGCCTCTACCAAGCTAGGGTTAGGGTTTCCCTTGCCCCTTAGGCTATTCACACCCATATGCCCTCATACTCCCTTGCTTATAGTGGGTTCCTATGCCTATCTTCTAACACCCCCCTCAATGCCAATGCTAGGGTGGCATTGGATTACAAGGCATGTAAGATGTCCCCCTCCCCCCCTTTCTTGGGATGCCTTTATAAATCAAGCTTACAAGAGTGTTTTAGGTAGATGATTTAAAGAGTCAAAACAATCAATCTTCAGATGGATTGGAGGCATAGTTGGCCACTAATTCTTTGGGTACATCAGGAGTTTTGGGGCATTTACTAGTGATATGCCCTGTCTTATTACATTTGTTACATTTCATTTTCTCGAGATACTTCTTCCAACAATTGTTTACAAGATGTCTTTTTTTCTTACAGAAAGAACATCTAGTGAGAGCTGTATGTACCAATACTTGATCACGGGAAGTTGAAGATGCCTAATTGTTGTTGCTTTCTTTGTGGTTCCACTTTTCTTCATCCAAACAGGATTGAATGGTACTTGCCAATGTAGGATCTGGAATATTGGTTAGAGTGGTTACAAGAGTAGGAAACACCTGTTTTACAACTTTTAGGAGAATAACAATAGCATCTTCTTCATGTATTGGAGCTTGTACAGAGGCAAGCTGTGCCATAAGTCCCTTCATGTGAGAGATGAATTTTCCCAAATCTTCTCTTGATCTATATTCCAAGCTAAAGAATTCAATTTTAAGGAAGATTTTAGTATTTTTACCAGTGGCTCCATAGAGCTTTTCAAGCTCATCCCATGTTTCTTTAGCAGTGTTTAGTTGATCAACATGATGAATCAGGGACTCATCTAAGTGTAACATTATGATTGCTTGGGCACGTTGGTCATCCTCTATATCAACTAGATTTGCAGAGTTTACAGCTCTAGTGCCTTGAATGAGAGGCCAATACCCTCTCTCTATCATTTTGTACTTTATAAGTACCTGCCATGGGTGGAAATCTTTGCCATCAAACTTTCAAATTTGAGGACGGACATCAGCATATGTTGTTGCCATTGGGAAGGTCTTACCACTTGTTAGGACAAGGGCAGTGTCTAGTCCCTTACAAATTTTCCACTAAATGCGAAAGTAAATCAAACAATTGAAATCAGAGTTGCAATGAAGAGAAAGGATGAAAATCATACAGATGTAATATTTCAAGGTATGACTGTGGTGGTCCTTTCTTATGTGCAATCTTCTTCCGAGGTTTAATAGTCTTTTTAGGTTTTAATGAAGTAAACCTAGACTGGATTTCAAGCTCCTCCTTGTGGTATGGCTTAGTGGATGAAGCTTGTGTTGGACAAGGTTGGTCTATGATCTCAATGCTTATTGCTGATGATTCCGAGGAGAGTACAATGACACTCATCCTTTTGATTTCATTGACTAGTGTACTTGAAACAAAGTCACTCAAGATATGCAATACACTTCTAGTGTATGATGGTCTATGTGTTTATAATTGTATACATAGCCTTACAATTTTAAAAAGAGCACTTATTTGTTTTCATTTCCTGATTAAAAAATTCAGATTGTGTAGGTCTTAGTAGCAATGATGATTTAAACAAAGTGCCTTAGTGCTTACAAGCACTCATCTATAGCTCATGTTGCTAGAGATGGTAAATGTCGTTCTTAATGAGCTTGATGTTGAATCTTCGAGCAGAGGAACTTCTGAAATGAGATTCCTAGATTAATAACACACTTTGGAAGAGTTGACTCAGTGATTAAAATCACTATTGATGACCAAACATTTAAAATTTTTGAAAATGGATGAAGCTTGAAGCTCCTAGCTATGGCTGCCAGTGTGACTGACAGTTAGGGTTTGGCTTGTAGCAACCAGAAAAGGTTGAATTTCTCAGAGCCCTCTTAGGAGTAGATGGCCCACTAGGGGAGCTACAAAAGCCCTATGGTGGCCACCATCAATGCATCTCCTACAGCCCGCGTTTCAGCACGAAGTAGTCGCCTACCCAGAACTGTGTCGTTCTGACTCAGAACGTAATGCCATCCTTCTGCATACCTTATTCCACGGTCTATGGTGATAGGCAGCGCTGTGCCCTAAGATGCGGAAGAGTTCCTTAGAAGGAACAAGGAGCTGATATGGCCTCCTTTGTCCTCCCCAAGTCCTCCATCAGAGGTGGGTCTGGTTTGGCTATGGAGGCAAGAGATAAAAGGTGAAGATGATGGACAATCATGTGCACTTAGTGAGGCTGAGGGTATAGGAAGCTGAGGGGATCAGAGGAGGCTCTGATACCATGTTTGAAAATAGAGTTGCAGCATTGGAATGTGTGCACAAGAGGGAGAAAGAGACTCAAAGTACAAGAAAAAATTATTGTTTAATAAGTTGCTCAAGGTACAACTTGGTTACACTCTATCTCACACTTGATAGTGGCCCATAGGCTGTTTATATAGCCTCTTCCAAGCTAGGGTTAGGGTTTCCCCTGCCCCTAAGGCTATTCACACCCATCTGTCCTCATACTCCCTTGCTTATAGTGGGTTCCTATGCCTATCTTCTAATAAGTTGTGCATCACCTTGCGAAGGCTTGGTAGGTTCATGGGACGACGAGACAAGACCAATGCCTTGTCTTCCTAGGGGTGGCATCTAACTGAAAAAATAAGAGTAAGAGAAGGTCGGAGTGAAAATAAAAGTGAGTGTTAGAAAATGATTAAGTGTCGCCTTGCGAGGGCTTGGTAAATTCTTTGGTACTGAGGTAGGACCTAAGGTCGATGCCCTATTCTCCTTGGGTCACTACACTCAGCTCCCTCCTTTTTACATGCCTGAGTATGGAAAAATAAAAGGTCTAAAAGGAAAATGTGCTAAAAGATAATATTTTTTTATCACGCTATAGGATTCCTTGCCTAGAAGGAGTTTCTAGTTGAGTTTCCTCAGTTAGGCAGGTAGTTCAGACCACCACTTAGGATCACCTCTTTGAAAGTTCTTTTTAGCTTGGCCATGTTGGAGTAGTCAGTTAATGATTTAGCTTTGGGCTTTTTGTCAGATTATGCTTGACCTACTCCTCGTGGATTTCATGCCATGGTTTTGACAGAGGGTAGGGTGAGAGCCGTGATGTGTTTTGTTGTGTATCTATGTTGTATCAGCTTGATGCTCTTTGTGGTTGTGTTGATGTGCAGATCTATTTGTGGGATTTGATGGGCTGAGTCGCCCTATCCGGTGGTTGCGAATGAGAGCTGAATTTTAGGAGCCAACTTTAATTTGATCTCTAGAAGCGGTTCGAGCTCGTTTTAAAGCAAAAACATGGTCAAGAGGAGTCAAAGAGCCAATTTTCATGAAAAATCAAACGGTGGTGGTGGACGGCCGAGTTGGAGTTTTCCTAGATGCATTTCGACATCAAGAATCCAATGCAAGTCTCAATTCGTCAATCGAAGATCGTTTGACCCTCCAATTAATCTTCACAAGGTTTGGCATTATAAAGCAACTACTGGATTTGGGAGCTGGAAGGTGCGCGACAGGGTCCAAGTTTATAGAGACATTAGCCGTCCAGTCGGATCGTGAATCGAAGTCTGTTTGCACCCCCAAATAGGCCAAAAACCCTTCTACGATAGTGTGAAAGTGGTTTTTTTCTAGTGGACATTTTATAAATGAAATAAAATGAAACTCTAAATGAAGAAAACATGCAAAAACATGTCAAGATGCAGGAAGGGGTATTTTTTTATTGAACCCCATTTTTTGGGGACTTTTGTGCCTCTTGGATGTTCAATCATGTAGAGAGAGAGGGGGAGATCCCTGATCTATGCAGAGAGGGCAAGATTTTGATGGCAACCATGTGTAATATGATGAAGGGAATGAAATTCTTGTTTTTATTATTTCTCTCTCCTCTCTTTCTCTCTCTCCTGCAAGGGGCAGTTCCTGCGTGTGAAGGTAGATGAAGCCTGGATGGTGAATGCTTGTCCGGCGTGGTACCGGATTGCTTCCAAATCGAGTGGGGCTGAAGATGGATGATTGGAGAAGGGCTGAGAATCAATGTTGGACTATTTTTTTATCCTGAATCGGATTTTTAAAAACCCACAACAAGGAGAAACCCGGCAATTCTATTTTATAAAGGAAAAAATGCTTCTTTTTTAGGTTTGGTTGGCCAAATGATGTTCGTATTGGATGAAAACTAGTAGGAATGTTGTTTGATGTATGTTTGATGATTCTATGTCAGAAAAAGCAGAATACATAAGGCCATAATATTGAAAATAATTACTTAAAATCCTAAAAACACACATTTTACAAAGAAAATGGGGTTTTTGTCATTTCGGGTTTGATAAAAATGATGCATGAAGTATGAAACGTGGAAAATGAGTGATTCTCAGTTGTCAAAATTAAAAAAACCCAAAAAAACCAGTAAATGCTCTACTTTGTTGATAATGAATATGAAAAAATGGGAAAATTAGGGTTTTTACAACAAATAAATAAGGAAAAATATGATAAATATGTGTGCATGTTTGGCAAGGTTGAGGCATGATGTTAATCCTTAATTCACCATTCATTTTATGTTTTAGTGCATCTTTATTTCTTTGTATATTGAAAATGATTTAAAAAAACAAAACCCTACACCTATGCAACGCAGCACAACCTAAATATTGTTTGTGCACTAGGATCCTATGCACTATGCATGACGCATGACATGGTTTTAGTACTCGATTGCATAACAATTGTCTTCCTCTAGGACATGACTCATACGTGGAGTGGAAAGGAGCCTAAGCTATAGGTTTGTTGTACGGTTTCCTTGGGACTGTTTGGTGAGGATCTATATACTCTTGGATCATACAAAACAAGAAAAGAGTGGACAATGTATCGTGTGTTTTATATGTTAGGCAACACATATTGGGGCCAATCCCCTTGATGTAGAAAAGCTACAGTGGGGCCACGGTATTTCAACCAAGGGGTTGCCTCTTGTGTATGTGATACGCGGTAAATTATACTGATATGTTATGGCATCTCCCTCTGAGGAGTAAGGGAAGGTAAACATTGGACTGTGTCCTATTACAAACGCAAAATCCATATTAGAGTTTAGTGTAGTGTAAGCCTTAGACTCTCCTAGATGCGAGGGCATACGGGGTGTGTTGTGTGTCTTAGAGGTCTGGCTAGTGCTAGATAGCCAATGTCGGCCCCATTTTAGGTCCTGACAATACCATCTTTTCCTTTCCCTTGGACACAAAACCTTCCAGCTATTGTATATATATGTCCTCATGTGGATTACCATGTAAGAAAGTAGTCTTTACATCCATATGTATGAGTTCCATATCCTCACATGCAACCAAGCCCAATATGGTTTGCAAAGTAGTCATCTTGACTACATGAGAAAAGATATTGTCAAAGTCAATCCCATGTTCCTGCTTGTACCCTTTTGCAATAAGTTGTGCTTTGTGTAGTTTGGCGAGGAACTAGAAGTGACCTTCATCTTGTATACCCATTTGCATGGTAGGACTTTGTGCCCCTTGGAAAAATGCACCAAATCCTAAGTATCATTCTTCTTTAGAGATTCCATCTCTAACAGCATAACTTTATGCCATTTCTTGCTATCCTCTCTATCCATTGCTTCCTTGAATCATGATGATTCACCACAATCTATCAACATGATATAATTTGCAAAAAAATTTGCACTAGGAATAAACCTATCTAGCTTCTAGTCAACCTATGGACTCAATGATTAGTATTTGTTGGTTGTTCAATTTGCAAATCTGCATTAACAACTTGCTATTCAAATGGTGTAGCATGTTGTCCTGCCTATTCTGGCTATTCTAATGGCACATTCTCTTGTTGAGACTGTGGTATATCATGAGCAACTTCTTTGTGCTAATTGATTTCATCATCATTCACTACATTATAGGTCATTTACAATAGATATTTGCTATTGCACAACTAGGACTCTTTGCTATCCTATAGGTATTTCTTCTCAGAACACAACCCTTTTGACTTCCTCTATCTTTTCATGTTGTTTTTGCATGCAACCTTCTAAGAAGATAACATCATTGCTACACACAATTTTCCTTTTCTTGGGATCACATAATTGATATCCCATATTTGGAAGTCAGAAAGCAATAGATAAATGTCAAGGTAATAGATTCCGATGCTAGAAAGTGGCATGTCCAGTCAGATTGCAAATTCAAGGTTGCTTGCCCCTCTATTTGGATCAAAATCACTTGCGGAATAGTATAAAGGTGTTGGAGTGAATTGGTTATTTTAAAGGTTACAGACTAATGTTGATTAAAAGAGGCCTTAAACATTAACGTGTCCACTTGTTCCCTTCAGGACACGTCTTAGAAGTCCATCGGAAAGGAGGTCTAGAAAGCTCCGCCCAGCACTCCCATGGAATATCACGGGTTTTGCGATCTAGGACTTTTTGCGTCTGCCACATAGCGGAAGTATTCTGGCCGTTCCCACTTAGGACCGACCTCAATCAGGGTTTCCCCTAATGGTCATTTCCTAAACGGAAACTAGCGTCGAACCCCGAGAGCGAACTACTTTATGCAGAAATGCCAGGGCCGAAGCAGATTCACGCTGCACTTGGTTCAAGGAGAATGGGAAATGAGAGAGATGCAAGGCTCGACCTCTCTGTCATAAGGCATAGTCCCATTCTGTTCCACTAAAACAGCGTAAATCAGAATTATTATATCTTGGACTCTAGGTCAGTGCCCTTGCTGTTCATGTCCTTTAAAATGATCTTCTTGCAGTCCATTATGATTGAGAAAAGTTCCCGGCCAACCGGGACCACCCATCCATAGGACAGACCCATGGCCACATCCACCGCACTTTCCTCAGGTTGTTTTAGTTATCTAATTACCTACCATATTTAGTTGGACATGCATCAAACAGCTTCCTTAATTAGTCCGTTAGGCATCGGTTCCTTCACGTAATCATAGCACTTGACATAGAAAAACAATGTCAAACAAGTTTCTTTTCAATAGGTTATCATATTTATCTTTGAAATACATAAAGTCCAGCCCGTAGGCTTATCCATAATCCACCCGAAGGCTATCTAACAATCCACAGGGATTACTAATCCAAGATTCTTCCCGTAGACTAGTATGCAGGCCTCAAGATCCAATCCCGAGTCACGTTGGCCTCTTGTGTAGGGCCCGAAAGGCGAGGGATTTACGGTCAGAGCCCCCCTGGCACCCAAGTGTCCTCCTGCTCCAATTAGCGCTCAACGGAGAGACCTCTCATGGTGGGTTCAGTCCACTTCTCGGCGTGGTTAACAACCCCCTTGGTTAGGGTTAGGCAGACAGTTGGGGGTAGCTGAGGCTGCCTCTCCCTTCAAGCCTTCAACCTGAAGCATTAGATATCTTTTCATCCTTTAATTCCTTGAACAAACAAAGCAAAATAGTGCTCTTTAATATGTTACAAGCACAATCATTTTCAGTGGTCGTTTACTTTGGCCAACTGCTAAGGAGTGAATTCTTCTCTTCGAATGCATCCAGCATTCGATCCGGGATCAATTGCGACTTGGCAAGATCCCTAAGGGTTTGTTTGTTAACCCGTATGTCCTTGGGTTAGAGCCGTACCCTATTAACCCAACTTAATCAATACCTTAAGTTTTATTAGCAGTAAATATGTTATTCCAATTTACTGATTGGTCTTTTGCTTCCAAGCATTTATCTACTCCCCTTATCTTGGTCACTTTTCCCAAGAAAGGTGCTATGTCAAGATGACTATTCATCCTCTTGCAAGATAAACTTGCGCAAGAATCTGCCAATCTCATTCTGAGGAATTGGCCATTCCCTTGTGATCAAATCACAAGATCATGCGACTCTGCAACTTGTTGCACAAGTGTTGCATCAAAAACTATGGGACTATCTTACCCATCAGATGGCGTCTTCTAATCATGAAATCATGATTAGATAGGAAACAGGGTTAGGGTGTCTTCATAACAATCCGTTCCTAATTGCATTAGGCCGACATTGTCGGTCCTAGGGTTCCAATTCATACCAAGTTTCATCTTTTTAGTGAACGATCCTTAGGGCAGAAACCCTAAATCGTTTCTCGCAAGTATGTCGTATTTTCCCTACATTCCGTGAATGTGGATAGGTCTTTAGGTTTATAAGTGTTTCAACTTGATAATAAGCGCGACTAGGTCATGTCCTCAACGTCCTAAACCCTAGTTAGCACTTTGGGATATGTTGCATCGATTTAACTATTCCTAATCGAGTCCCTTGCGTTTTAGGTGTTTAGGTTAACTAATTTACTTGTCTATTCTTGAAGATATTTACGATACCAATTTTGTAATCACATGATTCATTGCCTACGTATGAGTAGATTTACAAACTCTAACTTTTCAAAGCATATGCTAAGTTATGGCATAATTCCTAATGATCCTTCTATAACATGCAATCAAGATTCATGCTACTAAGCTTTAGGGTTTTATGTTTGGACCATGCAGCCTTTTCTAACAATTACGCAGTTGAAACGAGATTTATGCCAGTTTCCTAGAGTTTAATCTTCTTCATGCAGCCCTAGAGTCATTTCCATGCCTAGCAATTTCCCATGGTTGTTAGCAACTTTCTTTAAAGAATCATTTCGAAGGAAAGATGTCCAATAATGCGACATGCGATTTATTCCTTCCATGCATAATCAAAGTATACTATCATAATTTCAACTTGTAAAGATGGGCATTAGTTAATCTAAATTCGTTACTTTGCAATGCATAAAAATCCCTTGCTAGGAATGCATAGAGATATTATGCTCTTTTTTTCATTCGTTTATTTGAAAAAATACAAGTGACTGATTCTTTGATCGTAAGCTATTTCCTTTAACTTAGCCAAGTATTTCAATCGAAAAAGTGCATCCTAATTCCATAAATGATTAATGCACAATTGAAATATTATGACGTAAATCAAAATTAGGAAGAAAACCTGGACTTGTGGTGAAATATCCACATGGATGTTAGAAGATGATCCTCCTGTGGTTGCGCCTTGTGCCTTTTTAAGAGCCATCGCATATTCAACCTTCTTGCCTTGGCCGCAGACTTATGTTCTTGGGCCATCTCCTTTGCACGCGAAACTCCCTTTGTGATTCGACTTCCTTGATCGATTCCACCGTCTTTCAAAATCGAACTTTAGAGGGCCTTAAAGCTGCCTCCTCGAAGTAGGGAATGGATTTAAAAGACTTGAAATGGAAGGATTTTAAAAGGAAACCGGGTTTGTAAAAAGGCTTTGTGGAATTGCTAGGGAAAGGCCTTTAAAACCCAGCTAGTGGGCTTATGGGGGATGCAAGGGGAAAAATGTTAATTCCTGAGGATGCAAGGGAAAGGCCTTAATTCGAGGGTGTAAAAGACCGCTTTGTAGGGCCAATGAAAAAAAAAGTTTTAATCTTGGCTATTGCGGATCCACAAAAAGGGGAAAAAAGAACTCGGCTATGGTGTCTTTTGGGGAAACTAAGGGCCGAAAGGGTTTAATTTCTGGGGGATATAAAGGGAGAAAAAAGGCTTAAACTCCAAGGGAAAAGGGGTGTA
Source organism: Lygodium microphyllum (assembly GCF_053477565.2). Lineage (NCBI taxonomy): Eukaryota > Viridiplantae > Streptophyta > Polypodiopsida > Schizaeales > Lygodiaceae > Lygodium > Lygodium microphyllum. Next base: position 345,955 of record NW_028229582.1, on the reverse strand, counting down.
AAAGATTGCTTTGGGAAGGCAAATAAAAGGAGATTTTAAAAGATCCCGGGGGTTAAATGGCAATAGGAAAGGGGGTTAGGTGGAAATTTCAATGGAATGGGTGCTTAAATCCCGAGGAGGGGGGGGGGTGGTGGTTATAAAACCCACTTAGAGAAGGGCTTAGGAAAGCCCACAAGAAGGGGGGCTTCCTAAGGCTCTTAGAAGCTTCCAAAGAAGCTTCTTGGAAGCTTATGTGGCCCACGTGGAGGAAGAGGAGTCGATATGCAATGACATCTGATGTGGCGGATAGTAGTCGATGATGGCAGCATGGTAGGAGCTGGCGTCCCTCTACGGAATTCTTCTCCCCCTCAGCCTGGCGGCGTCTGATTTCAGCTTTCCCTCTCCTTCTCTCAGCCTGGCGGCGTCCGTCCCTCACTCCTCTTCCTTACTCACCCCATAGAGGGGTATTTATGTGGTAGGGAGAGGTACCTCCTCTCTCCCATGCAGCCAATTGCATGGCCCTTCACCCCCCCATGACCTCCAGCAAGGCTTACGTGCCCCCGCCTTACTCCTCCTCCTCCAACACAGCCTTCGGCTGGGGAGAAAAGAAGGATTAAAAAGAAAAAAATTTCCATAAATCTTCTCAATTTCCTCGTGACCTCCCAAGAGGAGGTTCACACGAAAATATGTGGTTTCATTAAACCTTAGTCTCGATTTTGCCAATGGAGATTATGATACATCGTGTTAAAGTTCGCATCGTCCGTGACCACAATGCCGGCATTGTCTTTTGCCCGAGAATTCACATGGCCTCGTAATATATTTTCAGCAGAAATATTACATAAACCCAAAAAACTATCTAGATTGGGGGGGGATACAATTTCTTTTGCACCCCATTTTTTTCATGATTTTGCAGATTGGTAATTGTTGGAATCACACCTCCTCCTCTTGGCCATGACATACGGCAATTTTTCACTCCCAATCACTCTAGACCACATGAGATTTGATGTAGTAAATAAAAGGTTTAGATTTCAATCTTTCTCTCTCCTCTTTCTCTCTCGCCATAAACGATGTTCATATATGGGCTAAGAAGACAAGGGGGAATGTGTGTCCATTCATGTGACAAGATGCAAGGGATAGAGGAAGGAAGTGCAAAGGAGATGTTAGTGGTTATAAAAAAGCATCATCGGCTTTTCCTTTTCAAAATACGATGGGATGTGTATGTGGATTATAGCATAAGTGATCTATTATTGAAATATTTCATTCTTATTGTAAATAATTATTGAAAATGGTTGAATATACTTAAATATGTTTGAAGTTATAGAATAGTCTATAATTTTTAGTGATTCACATAATAAAATTCAAAATTGCAAAATTTGTAATGTAGGAATAGTAGAAAAATGATAACTTTATGGATTTTTATGATTTAAATGATATTCTTATGAAGTTATATTGAATGTAACTAAATCAAAATCCACATAAGCTTCATAAATATAAAAATTAGAAAAAATAGCAATGAATATTAAAATAAACTATTAAAAACACTATGAAAAATAGATTTTTTGATTTAAAAATCAATTTTCATGCATAAAAAGTTACAATAAATTATGTGTATGTGTGTGGATGTATGGTGAAAGTAGAGTATGGGGATTTGCTTTAGCTTACCTCCATCTTTATGTGAAAGTGTATGTTTATCACTTTTTTAAATGAAAAAAATGACAAGAAACACCCTTTTAAGCCGATGCACAATTGCAAAGCCTAAACGGTAGGGGAAAAGGGATTGTGAAATTTTAAGTATCAAATAAATTCTAATTTCCATGCATATCATGATATATAGGACCCACTTCATTTAAGTTTAAAGGGACAATAGCACAAATTAGTTGGGTGTTGTTCTTCAACATGAAACAATACATTAGAAAGAAAATCATTGAAAGAATATTTTTTACACAACACCTTGTCATATTTGTGGTCAATTGGTTTGAGCACTATATGTCATTATACCTTGCATTTGCATTCTTATGTTGCATAGTATCAAGAAAGAGAAAGTCTCATAGATGCATTGCAATTTGTTGGTAAAATTGGCTAATGATGAGAGTGTGAGGATCCTTGAGTTGTAGGATAGTACGATTTTCTTTGGGGAGTGCCTAGGTGAGGAAACAAATATCTCCTAGAATATGCAGCTTGGAAAAAGAGTGAAAAATATCAAATTTGTATTTTATGTTTAAAACGGCACATCTCGAGACCAAATCTGCAAGGTGTAGAAGAGCTATAGGAACTATTGACTAGAGAGTGCTCTGTATGTGCGTGCAACGAGGTGATTATCACCTATATATATGGAATACTCCCTCTATTGAACTTGAAAAGGGGCAAAATAGTTGGACTACAAATTTGTACAAACACATGATTTAGCTAGATCATTGTATAACCTCTAGACACTCTTGGTCCTTGTGAGGCCGTGAGGGTGGTTTGGCAAGCATAAGAGCTAAGCTATATCCTTAAAGCTAGTATTAGGACCATTTTTGGTCCCAACAGGGACACTTTGAGCCTATAATCTCTTGAATGTATGTTTTTTCATCTCTTTTTGGTCTCTACTCTATGTAATCTCTATCATCATATCTCTACTCTCATATAAGAATGTGCATAATCTCTTACTACCGTTAATCATCACTTAAGAATCTCTCTAACATCATATACATCTATCTATCCATTACTAATTTTATTCACTCCCATAGTCAAAGACTCAGTATCTTCCCAATATACTTGTAGATTATCTTGACATCTTTTTGGTGAACCCAACATGAAACAGCTGGGGTGGGAGTTCAAAGCTATGATTACTCTAGCTACTAGTAAAGGTGTTGTATGGCAAGAAGACATATTGCAAATATTTAGGGATTTTGAAATATATGCAACAATAACAATGAGTAGAGAGGATGGAAGAATCTATAACAAAGGCATTTCAATCAATGGTAAACAAGGTTAAGATCATGATGTGTCTAATGCAAAGGAGATGGAGTTAAACAAGCTCTCAGAGCAATAAATGATAGTAAATTTTGAGTGAGTTATTGTTATGGAGATAGAAATATGGATTAGAGAGATACTATAGGTGCATGCTAACAATTGGGACAATTTCAAGAAGGCACTCAAGAGGAATACTTTATGGAAGATCTAGACCAGGTAACCAAGAGTACTTTCTTGGAGTGCATTGCTAAACCCAATAAAGGGATATCACCTCTACAAGATTTTGACGGGATCAAAAATGAGTTCGACACTAGCTCTAGGGATCTAGCCATAGGCCTCCTACACTCACCAAAATAGTCCCACGGCCTTGTGGCTAGGAGCATATAAACAATACGAATTGATTTAATTAAAGGATGCATTTATAGATATCATCTCTAAATCGTAGTCCAACGTGATGCCCTTCTCAACTCCAACCAATTGGAGTACCCAAACATAATGATGTCCAACATCTCATAACACAAATTAAGGGAGCACCCCCAAGCTTATTGTTGTGGCCCCACTACGACTCCCCACTGTGGCTCTCGTACACCCCAAGGATTAGCCCCAAGATGCGCCATTACGACATAAAGCACATATTAAATATAGTCCTCTCTTTTAATGAAACATTCTAAGAGATAATTTAATCCTTACTTAGATTAGTCCCCAAATAAAACGATAACAATAAACCTACGACTTAGGGAACCTCACACTCAATGTTGGTCAATCGCTCAAAAACAAGTATCATGCATCTAGGAGATAATTCTCTTAACACCATGTAGAAAAATGCATATGTAAAGTGGATGCCATAGAGTCCACAAACAAGTAAACTTATAGATCAAATAGTGTGGATGTGCACAAATAATTCTTTCATGATTTCACTATAGTATCTTGTGTTATTTCTAAGGCAACACCAAAATAATTCGTGTTGTTGCCCTTTTTAAACTTAAATCAAATGAATCATATATGATAGAATATGCATAAAATTAAAATTCACATGATGCTTAACTTCCACAACCCTTTCTTCCTACCATTTATAAATTTTCTTGTGATGGTAGGTATAAATAGCAATTTTTAAATCTATGTTTCTTATGTGAAAAGTGATAAACATGTTCTATAACATAAAAAATGGGGATAAGTTGAGGCTAAACCTCATGCCCCAGCCCCATCAAACACTCATAGACATATTCATAAATTTTAATAGTTTTTCCATGTGTAAAATATATTCTTCTTCATTTTTCTTGATTTTTCATAATTTATCTTATTATTTATTATTGATTTTTCTAGCGCAACACACGAATCCATACTCTAGTCCATCTTCACATTTAATTTGTCCCCGAAATAACAAAAATTATCATTTTTTCTTTAAAATATGCATTTCAAATTTTTGAGAATTAATAACTCATGATTGCAAACATAGGTTCTAAATTTTATGATACACTGTCCTCAAACAAATTTACATCGCATATAAAAAAGATTTGCATTAAGAATTGTCAAACAAGATTCGAATCTCCATTAAAAAGAGGCTTACCGCCATCTTCGAGTTTCAGGTTTCAAGATTTGAATTTTTGGGCAGCCATTGAACCCACCATTGATCTAGAAGAAAATTCTTGACATATACATATACATGTAGAGCACAAAGGGAAAGAACTCGTAAAGGAAGGACATCACCTTAACTTGGCCACAACAAGCTTCTGTGAAAGGGAGTGACGGATCGAAGGTTGGACTCGAGAGCTATGGCGGGAGAGCAAGAGCAAGAAAGGGAGAGACTAGAAATGGGAACTCCAACAATCACAATGTGTGACCAGGCCTTCCTTTATTTAAACTGTCACTAAAAGAATAAAGAATAAAGTGATGGTGACGGGCGCCCGCCACCTACAGTGTGCAGTGGCCGGTGCCTTTATCCCCAACAACCTCCCACTTAAAGGCGAATCTACCCCAGTAAGAAGTGAAAAGAAAAAGAAAAAAAAGACAGTACAACATGTACACATGTACAACAGGATGGGGAAAGATGTCATCTCATCCCATGCCCAGGCAAAGCACTCTATAGCAATAAATACACAATAAAACATACAAATGGGGGTAACTGGAGACAAATCCTCATGTCCTACCTCCATTATACTTTCACAAATATAGCCCTAATTTTTCATCATTTTTCACACGCGATATCTAATTTTTTTCTCAATTAAAACTCATTTTCTCTTTTATTTTTATAATTATTTGTAATTAAACTTCTACTTTTCTACATTTTCTGATATGAAACACTTAAGAATATTGAGATTCATTATTACTCTCATTTTCCTCCATGGGAATACAATTTGCCATGATGGAACTCATAAAATTGACGATTTAGCATAACATTACACTTTTGCATGTTTCTTGTATGCTTTGAATAAAGTATATAAACGATTAAGATTTGCCATTAGCTTTACTATCTTTAGGTTGTGTGTACCCGAGACTTAGCTTATCCAGCTGTATCACATGCAGACACTAAATAAGTTAGTTTGTACTTGGTGTGAATGGTCTTGCAGACCTTAGACCTTAGAGTGTTGTATTCACCTTAGTTATATGGATTATGGAATATGAAGATAATGGGAGTGAGAGCATACAACTCTTTTCAGTTGCTCCAACCCTTCTTTCTATCTCAAACTTCAAGCTCAACTTTACTATCTTTAGGTTGTGTGTACCCGAAACTTATCTTGTCCAGTTGTACCACATGCAGACATTAAATAAGTCAAATATACTTGGTATGAATGGTCTTACAAACCTTAGACCTTAAAGTGATATATTCACCTTAGTTATATGGATTATGGAATATGAAGATAATGGAAGTGAGAGCATACAACTCTTTTCAGTTGCTCCAACCCTTCTCTCTTTCTCTCTATCTTCTAACACACAAGGGGTGCTGGTATTAGGGGCTCATGCAATGGGTGCATGGTAGGGAAGTACTTCTTTATGCGGCTGCCATTGAAGAAGCCTATGCCCTCTCCCTCTAGGGTTTCAAGTTCTACATTGCTAGTTTTGATTAATGGTTTGAACCTTAAAAGGTCCTAGCCCCCAAAACTTTAGCTTTTTCTTATGTCCTTTGACTGAGTACATTAGTACTAAGTCACCCTGTTTGAAGTTGTGCTACTTGACATGCTTGTTAAACCAAATTTTGTGTCTTGCCTTCTTGCATATTAGTGCATGGGTGGCTAGAAGCCGGGTTTCCGGGTTTTCAATAAGCATTTGAGTTTAATCAAGTGTTCTGTCCATGCCTCCTTCCCACCCCATCTTTCTTGAAGGGTTATCTTGAGGCTTGCTACGAAGAATTCCAAGGGAAGTATTGCCTCATTATCATATGTCAATCTAAAGGGGTTCTATTGTTCTACAACCATCTTGTAAGCTGTGCGGTAGGCCCACAAGGTCGCCATCAGCTTGTTATCCCAATTACTGTGTGAAGCAAAGATGGCTTTGGTCAGGACATTTACTAAGATTTTATTTTTGGATTTGGCTTGACCATTTGCCTAGGGGTAATAAGGTGAGGATTTTTTATGGATGATTAGGAAGGAGGACAGGAGGTGAGCTATCACTTCATTGATGAACTGTGTGCCTTGGTCACTAACTAGTTCACTGAGGCAGCCGAATCATGAGATCACTTGCTCCCATAGGAACTTAGAAGTGGGTCTGAGCGTAACTCTTTCTCATAGCTCATGCTTCTACCCATTTTTTTTTATAATCAATAGCCACAATGATGTATTTGGCTTGTGAATACTGTGCCACAGGACTAATGGGTCCGATAAATTCAATCTCCCGTTTCTCAAAGGGTTGTCATGTGATAATTGGGGTTAGCTCCATCTGGTCCTTATGAATCGGAACTTTAGTCCTTTGGCACTCATGACAATGGTTCACAAATCGTGCCACATCTCAGAAGAGAGTGGGCCACCAGAGTTGGGACTGCAGCACTTTGTGGGTTGTCACATCTCTGTTGAAATGTCCTCCTACAATTCTGTTGTGTGCCTTTGTCAACATGTCATGCATCTTGTGCTCACACACGCACTTGCGTAGTAACGCGCCTTGCCCCAGCTTGTAAAGTTGGCTAGCTATCAATTGATAGGGTTGGATTTTCAAGATGAGCCACCTAAGTCGGGCTTTTTCTATTGGTCATTTTGGTAATCTGTATTCAAGCACTTGAACTATGTCATCTACCCAATATGGCGTCATGTCAGCTCTAAACAAATCTTTTTCGATGGATAAGCGGAATAGATGCACGTTTGGCAATTTGTCCACAATGCCTTGTCCAACTACTTCTCTCGTGGGGATACGAGACAGATGGTCAGCCATGTAATGTTGCTTTCCTTTATGTACCACCATGGAGAAGTCAAACTCCAAAAGCTAAAGAATCCATCTAGCAATGCATCCTCTAGTGCATGGTTTGTTAACAAGATACAACAAGGCTTGATGGTCAACAAAGAAAGTAAAAGGCATAGGCAAAAGATAATGTCAAAATTTCTTTACGGAAAACACCATGGCCAAGCCCTCTCTCTCCATTGCTAAGTAATTCATTTTAGTCTCACTGAGTTGTCTATTAGCAAAGCTCACTAGGTAGTCCAGGTTGTGTTCACCAAGTTGGCACAATACAGCTCCTATGGTGAATTTCAAAGCGTCGATGTGCACATGAAATGTGAGTGTCCAATCTGGGGCTTGTAGTATCGGTGCTGTGGTTACAGCCTTTTTCAGCTCCTCATACGCATGTTGGCATTCCTTAGTCCATTCGAATATGATCAACAGCTTGTATAGAGGTCTAGAAATCGATGCATAGTTCAACATAAACCGTTGATTATACCCTCTATGTCCCAAGAAGCACTAAACACCCTTGAAATAAGTTGGGGGTGGAATATTGACAATGACCTTGAAATTTGGGAAATCTGTGGCAATGCCATTCCTTGACATCATGTGTCCTAGGATACATTCATGCTTCACCCAAAACTAGCACTTCAAGGGGTTCAAGGAGAGACGGTATAGTCGACATCGTTCAAAGACCACTCAGAGTCTATCTAAGTGTTCTCGCCAAGTAGAGTAAACACACAAGTCATCTACAAAGACCTCTAATTCCTTCCTCAACATGTTTTTGAATATTGTACACATCAGTATTGGAAGGTGGCTGGCATGTTAGTCAACCCAAAAGGCATGACTATGTGGGAAAAGATGCCCCATTCCATGGAAAATGTGGTTTTATGCCTATTGTTAGGATGTACTTGCACCTGATTGTACCCAGAGAAGCCATCTAGGAAAATATAGGCCTCTTTGCCAACCACTCTTGAGCATATGCTTGGTGTAGAGCAACGGGTAGTTATCTCTCTTTGTAGCTGCATTTACCTTCTTGTAATTGACACACACTCTAATCTTTCCATTCTTCTTTAATACAATGACTATGGGGGAAACCCTGGGGGAAACCCAGTCCGTGTTTTCAATTTTGTAGATGAATCTTGCTCTTATTAGCTTGTCAATGTCTTCCTTGATAGCATGGGCATGCTTTGGACTCATGGGATATGGTTGCTCAGTTTTGTGTCAGGTGTCACGGGTATATTGTGAGTCACCACACTCGAGTCTACCCCTTTGTGCTCTTCTAGGGACCAAGAAAAGATGTCTATATACTCTTGCAAGAGAGTAATGAGACATGCTTCATCTTGCTTTACCAAGTCATCGGCTATGAAGACAGACGTGGGGTCTCCCCTTCTCTAGCTAAATTGACCTCTTTGACCTTGGCGGGTCTCTCAATTGGTTCTCTTGCTTGCCCTTGTCATTTGGCTCCCAGCAAGATCACCACCCTATCTCCCTTTTTAAACTTCGTGAATCGTTTTGGCAGGTCTTGTGGTTTTCACTGCTCTCCAATCTGCATTTCTTTAGGTAGCTTTCGTCGTTCCTCTCTTAACTATTGGCGTCTTAGGTGGATGGGTAGGTCCCCCTTGGTGCGTCTAATCTTAGGGGGTCAAGGTCTTTCAGGGTCACTATCTGAGCTGACTTCCGATTTAGAATCGAACTCTCCATCTTTGCTAGAAATAGGGGCTCCAACCAAGTTTGATCATAGTCCTTGTGTCTGACTCCTTTCTCTACTCTAAGGGCACTCTGCTTGCGTGGTCTGGAGTCTACTCATATTTTTTTGATTATACATCCCTCAATGTCATATTCCATGGTATGGATTTCCCTTTTGCTCTCATCACTGAAGGAAAAACATCCTCATATTCATTGTCCAAGCTGTCTTTGTCCAGCCGCCCATCATTCTTCAGGTTTTGGCACATCTCTTCTTGATGGTCAAGGATTAAGGCCCAATTGACCTTAAGTTTAAATCGTGTACCTTGGACCATCACCATTCAGGCTCATCCAAGAGGTCTTAGAGTGGCTAAGATTCATTTCTAGATTGCTAGCCAACTTTTTGGTCAAGTACCCTAGGATCTCCATGAGGTCTTGTCTATTGTTAGGAACTTGGAATGCAACAAGGCTGGGTCTTTCATGTGGGCTTCCGAGACTGGCACTGAAGGTGTGTCCTTGGGCTTGTCCTTGGGGTTGCTAGTTGCCTTGATGGCTTGTTCGTACTCCTTAGTGTCTAAGAACAGTAGGTCGATGGTAGCAAGAACATGCATCTAGTCTCGCTTGTCATCAGGGCACGGGATATACTTGGTAAGGGCCCCATAGGATCCCCTAGTCTGTCCATCACCCTTCAGCATGGTGGAGATGGCATCCAGGCTGACCGCCGTGATCTTCCATGTGTCAATCTCTACTCTTACAGCCTTCATTTGATTGCCTAGGAAGATAAGACCATTGCCCCAGTCTTCTACAACTCTCGTGTTGCTCATCTAGGGTTGGCCTAGTAGGATGTCGTAGTCCACTCCCTTCATGATTATGAAATCAAACAAGAATTGGATTCCTGCAATCTTCATTGGCCAATTTTTCAACACTCCACACCGTTTCATCTTCATTCCGTTTGCTAGAATGATGCTAAACCTAGCAGTCTCGACCAGTGGGTTACCCCAAGTTTGGAGTACTGCATGGCTTAGCACACTCACTCCTACCCCCGTGTCTATGAACCCTTTCTTATGACATCCCCTAGAGCAAGGACTAGCAGGACTGCATGCATTTTTGTGCCTTTCCAAAATGCATTGATGTGCAAGGATTTAGGCATGGAGTGCAACGTCAAACTCAATATTTGATTTTATGCATTGTGCTCAGCCAAGTTTGTGGTAATTGGCTTGTTTGGTTCTTCGACCTAAGCATTGGATGTTGCCTAAGTAGGTCGCCCAAGCTTAGAGTTACAGGGGTGGTCACTAGTGTATTGAGGAGGTTGCTAGTCACTTGCCTCTCTCCTAAGTCTGCAGTCCTTGGCCAATGGCCTTGATTGTTTTGCTGCCTTGAAGCATTTAGCCTTTGTCTAGGTGGCTCTTCTTGTGGTGTTATCGCCTCCCTTGATTTTGGTCGTGGGAGAGAGATTGGTGCACTCATGCTTGAGAGATCATTGATCTCATATTCTAGTATGGACTCAGTGACTTTTAGGTGCTCCTAGGCCTCCTTCACCCATTCTTTTACCTTCTTGATGGCTTCAAGTTGGTGCTTTGGGTTGGGGTACTCCCTGACCTTAGCACTTCCCTTTTCAACCATCTTTAGAGCCGACGTTTCTTCCTCTATGTCAATGACTTTTCTCCCCATAGGTAGTGTTGTGGCACTTTTGGTTTCAGGGTGATCTTCGCATCTGGTCCTTTCTTTCTTCATCTCTGACTCTTCTTTCCAAATGAGGTTGTGTCAAGGCTGCTAGGCTCTGGCAATGATATGCTGGCTTGCCTCGTCTGCTCGTGGGTCATGACATGAAATGGGATAGGTGTGGCCTCCCCATCGAGTGTCTCAACACTGAACAACCCCAATGGAACCGATGGCTTGTTTGTCAAAAGAACTAGAGGATGGCCTCCATCTAGGGCAACCCACAAAGAGGTGAGTGATTCCACACTCAGCACATCTCAGGTCAGCCTTATCTCTATTTGTTTGCTCCCTCTCGAGGTAGCGTGAAGAAATGTGTCCTGGTGGGTGAGTGCAAGTCCAGCACACGATTAGCTCTTGGGTCTGCACCCCTGGGCCTTTGCCTCTCCCCCTACCCAATGCCATCATAGATACTAGTCGCTAGTCCATAAGGATTGTGTTTCCTTCCTCATCATATGACATGTATGGGTTTATGTAAGGCTCGTTGTTGTTAGGCTTGTCCATATAGTGGATTGGAGTATCACTCGGTGGGTGGGTCACATAGGGTCCACGTGGTCTTGGGATACCTGTAGGATTTTTTTAAATCCTAGGATGAGTGGCTTAGCATCATTAGATGCCAAGAGAGCTAGTGGGGCTTCCCTTCCAAGGAAGTTCATTGGCCTGTTCTCAAGGTAGGGTTGACCATAAGATTGTGGGTACGGGAGTCTCCGAGGTAGCCTACAACGCATGGCATCATGGCCAAACCCACCACAATTAGTGCAAGGTCGTGGCCTAGAGTCCTAGCACTCGGCTGGCAAGTGGTTCTTGCCATAATGCACACATTGGACATGTGGACGTGTTGGTCATCTCATCATCTCATATAGTTTGGTTATGTCCATATCCTAATCTCTGTTAGCTCCAAGTCAGTTCCCTTCCCTTTGTCCTGTGTGCTTGGGCGTGCTCTCTCACTTGGTGTTGAGGTCCTCTTCGAACTCCTGGTACTGGACTCTTCTTGATTCGAGCACCTGGAGCTTCTTTCCTTTAGTTGGTCATCCACTCTAATAGCTTCTTCAAAGACCATTGCTAGTGTGTCTCCCTGCAAACTCGAGTTGTTGGCCAAGGCTTTGTAGAGCTCTTCACTTTGTATTCCACTGATGAATACCATGTATACCGCTCTTTCGGTTGGTCTCTCGCCCATTGGGATTCTCTTAAAGAGGCTCCTCCCCTGGTCACGTAATCTTGAATATCCTCTTTCTCTCTTTGCTTGATGGTCATGAGTTGCATTAGCAAGTTGTCAGAGTACCCAGGTTTGGAAAATCTCTTGATGAAGAGATTTTTCAAGCTATTGAAATCGGCACGCTCTGCAGCATCCAAAATTGTGTACCAAGTCCGGCCCTTGTCACCTAAGCATAGCCCAAAAGCTTGGGAGCATCGAGCAGGATTGGTAAGGCCATTGGCCTCATAGACCTACTCAAACTGCTCCACAAAGCTGCACGAATCATCGTTTACTTGGTATTTTTCCACCTGGTTTGCCACCACAGGGATTTTCGATTGGATCTTAGAGCCTTGATTAGCCCCTAACCCTAGTAGTGATGTTGCTAATGTTGCCATGCTTTGCTCTACTATCGTGTTATCTAGCAATCACTTCATTAGAAGCTCACTCAGTGTGAGGTTTCCCTCTAGTGCTCTCTTACTATCCTGTCAATTTCTACTTGCTAGAGCTAGCACTCTCTGGATCTCTTGCATTTCCAAACTCTAGCGCAAGCTCCTAGTTTGTTGGTCCTGGTTGTACATAGCTAGGCCTTGGAGAACCCCACCCTACGAGCCAGCTTCCTCTAACACAATATTAGTGAGTTTGGGAATCTCCCAATTCCCATTTTTTGAATACTAAAAAGGTGGAACCCGGATAACATGCCCATAAGTTTCCAAAACCATATGGTGTGACCTATCATTGGAAAGCTGTTGAAAAATGGAATCTATTGAGCCATAGAGCACTTGATTTGGAGTTTGCTCAAGTTATGACAAATCCAAATATTTGACATGTCCCAAACTTATGGGAAATTCCCATATTCCCAAATATGGTGTTCTCTCTTCCTCAAGGTCTGCTATGACATCCTCTATAGGTCTACTACGGTGTTCTAGTTGGGTTTGAACATCATACTTGTGCACTAACTGTTGGACGACGGCCTCTAGAACATTGCCTAGGTCCAGCTCTTTATTGCTTCTACGGCCGATGCTACCCTCTTTCATGTCCAAATCTTCCTGCTCTACCAAGTTGTCAATCAAGTTGATAAGGCCGGGTAGATCCACTTTCACATTAGCGCCTATCCTTGTTGCGTCTAGTTTTTGGTTGTGTTGTTCGCTTGGGCCTACCTTTGGGGCTTTGATCACCCATTTATGTCTTTGGGGTCTCCTACTAGTGGGTTCCTTTGAGTTATTACGTCTAAGTGTGTTCCTTTTATTGAAAACAATCCTCAACTTGTGTACACTTAGTACTGGGTGCTCTATTGTGTACAATGCAAATTCAGGATTTTTATCTTTTTGGTGCACTTATGTAAAAGAAATCACTATGGGGTGCGCAAAAAAAACAAAATAATTTTACAAGTATTGCTGCCCGTTCGGCTTGTCTACGACATAGTATGGCTCTAAGCGCAGTCTCTTGTCACTCCTAAGGATTGTCTAGGGTCTATGCTACTCCCTCTACACTTTACCAAATAAAGGCCGATTTCGGGCTAAGTCAAGTCAGCCCCTTGGCCACTGCTAGGGCTACTTCTAGACTATAGAATTGCAATTTTCTTCGGTTCTTGGCTTCGGTGAGCTGGGTCGGATCTTTAGGGGTGTTTGGAAATGTGTCCCAATAGGTCCTAGCATGGGGGGTGGTCCTATTCCTAGTTCTTCTGTGTCTTCTGCCCAACTAGTCCGATTCCTAGAATCAAACGGTCTGATTCTGGTGGTCCCGACTATGGGAGTTGGATGGTTCGATCGGACTGGGCTGGTGGGGAAGGTCATCCGATTGGATAGGTGAGTGTCTGATTAGACTATCAGTTTGATTGGACCAAAGGGGTTGGTCCAACCATCAAAGTGTGTCCAACTGGACGGTCTGGTGGCCCAACTCTTGGAGTCGAATGGTCTGATTCTGTCAGTCGGACGGTCCGACTTCCCGACTTTGGGAATTGGACCAGGACACGATAGTTCGACTGCAAACACGATAGCGCGTCATGATGATTTTTGGCTGATTTCTCCTAGTGCTCATCATAGCCCCCTCTCATACCTTCCAGATCACATCAATGGTACATAAAGAAGATCCTTACGTACCTGGATCGGTCGAAAACACCAGGATCAAAGTGCATGATCTCCTCTGTGATCAGCAGGTCTCTCTCTCTCACAACCTCTCTCTTTCACTCTCAGTGTGCAGAATTGAGCTCATTTCCCCTATCCTTGGGGTTTTAGGGTCCTGCCTTACTCAACCCTTACCTCCCAACTCACCCTCCTTAGTCATTAGGCTTGGAAGCCTATCTTTTTCCCTATTTCAACCTGTTATATGGCAATAGAAACCCTACTATGTGCTCACCTTATTTTGCTCCTATCCTACCTAAATGCAAACAAAAATTATAAGACAATATTCCTACTTCCTTAGCCTACTCATCTACACATTAGAAATCCAAAATACTTACTTGCATCGACGATCAAGATGCCTACATCTCCTATCTACCTCAAGCTTCAATTCGGGGATGAAACCCTTACTTTGATGCTTGATTTGAAGCACACAAGCGCTCAAGCTTGAATCCGTTGGTCCTAGCAACAGAACCAAAATGTTCAGCTACCAAGACCCACATATCGCTTATTGTTCAAGAGTTTTAAGCAAGCACTAATGGCTACCTCTCACATAGCTGGTGCGCTATCCCTCTCTACGAGTGTTGTGAGCTTACCTTAATGCCCGATTGAGTTGCTTCCTCTCTCAAGCCCAATAGCTCCACAATTCGTGATGCACACTCAAGCATCCTCAAGCCTCTTCCTTCAAGCTCCATCCTCCATAGCCACGTGCGAGATGAGAGAAGAGAAGAGAATAAGAAGAAAGGAGATGGAGGAGGGATTCACCTCCAAGATCCCTCACCCTCACACACTCACTCCCTCACTCACTCACACTCCCTCCCTCAAGCACTCACAAACAAGCAAGAGAAGAGAAGAAGAGAAGAAGAAGATTCCACTTTTCCACAGACTAAAGAATGAGCTCTCATTCACTTTTTGAACCTTAGGGTATTAAAGGCCTCTTCACACTCATCCGTCCAAAGGAAATCAGCTTCTTTCCTTAGGAGCTTGTGTAGAGGGGCTACCTTGGTTACAAAATGTGCAATAAATCTTCTGTAATAGCCCACATGGCCAAGAAATCCTCTCAATTGCTTGAGGTTTGTTGGTGCTGTTAAGGCAGCAATCTTTTCAATCTTTGTCGGTCTGTTGCAATTCCTTGTGCAGAAACAATATGGCCCAAAAGCACTCCCGATGAGACGCCAAAGACACATTTGTCGGGGTTGAGAGAAATCCCATACTCTCGGCATCTGTCAAAACATTGCTCTAGGTGTCCGCAGTGCTCATGGATCAAGCTATAGACATAGATGTCATCAAGATACACCTCAATGAAATCATGTAGATGATTCTGGAAGGCCACCATCATTACTCATTGTAAGGTGACAGGAGCATTACAGAGCCCAAATGGCATCACTCTGTAGGTATAGGTCCCCCATTCTGTGGGGTGAAGGTTGTTTTGGATTGGTCCTCTTCTGCAATTTGGACTTGGTTATATCCGTTGAATCTATCCAAGAGGGAATAAAGCTCATGGCCTGCCAACTGTGTCCAACAATTGATCTGTAAAAGGGATAGGGAAATGATCTTTCTTCGTCTTTGAATTGAGCTTTTGAAAGTCGACACATATTCGAAGTTTCCGTTCTTCTTGGGTACTACCACAATGGGCGAAACCCATTCCCTGTTAGCCATGGGATAGATGAACTCTGCTTCAAGAAGTTTCAATAATTCGGCCTTCACCAGAGCAGAGTAATTAGGATTCATACCCCTTTGTCTTTGCCTTACAGGTTTAGCATCGGGCTCTAAGTCAATGTGATGTTGACATACTGTGGGATTAATCCCCTTTAGGTCTTTATAGGACCAAGAAAACATGTCTAAGTTCTCCTTTAGTAGGTCCCGCAAGACCACCAGTTCTTCTTCTGGAAGATTGAGACTCACTTTCAGGTGACATTCAGTACCCTCAGCATCCAGGAACGTTACTTGTCTTTCACCTTCCACTTCGCGGATAAATGTCCCACGGATTGCTTCTGGGTAGAGGTCTACTCCTTCAAGAGGGTTGTATCCTCGTCTGATGTCCCACTAGAACCAGTGTCCTCCTTCTGAACAGATGACTCATTTGTGTGTTTAAGTTGCTGGAAGGGTATGAGAGCTTTATTTGCTTTTGTTTGAGTAGTGACCTCTTCTGGACTTAGGGATTCATCTTCAGAGGATGCGTCCAAGAATGTCACATAGCACGGACTTGCTAGAGGCCGTGACTTTGAGGGCTTGTGCTTCTGTTGGCAGGGGGCATCATCATCATCTTTTCTTTGGATTGAACGGTCAGGAGGACAGGAGCCACTGGTGAACTTAATTTTTACACTTTTAATCCATTGCTTATATAGATTCTGCATACTTTGTGGTCCATTGATCAACCCAAACGAAACCATGGTCATTCCATCCAGTACCCTGAGATATTCAACCTCTGAGGTCTCTCTAGGGACATCAACAAGATCATCCTCTTTCAGAGGGAATTCTTCATCTGCACTTTCATAGCCTACTTCATTTTCTTCCTCATCAGTTTCATCCTCATCCTCTGGAGGCTCTGTCTCTACTTCTATAGAGGCTCTGTAGGAGAACAACAGATCTTCTGCCTCTGCATGCGCTTCTGCTTCTGTCACCAGTTCTGACTCTGCTTCTGCCTCTGGCTCTAGCTCTGGCTCTGTAACTGTTACTGTCTCTGTAACTATCTATGTATCTGCTCTGTCTCTGTTCTGTAGCCGCTCTGTATCTACTCTGTCTTTGTACTGACTTTGCTATGTAACTATACTGTCTTTGTACTGACTCTGCTCTGTAACTGTACTGTCTCTGTATTGACTCTGCTCTGTCTCTGCGACTGTCATGTAACAGGGAGAACAGTACATCCATGCTTCTATTTCACTGTCAGAGGTGATCTCAAAAGTTAATTCTAGTTGAGGTAGGAGGTATTCTCCCATGGACAAGGATTTTACTTCCCTTGGCAGTTGGCTTACAGTGCCCATTGACCACCGCCAGACTGTCGTCCTCTGTAACTTTGAGAGGGAAACCTCTTTGGACCAAAATTAGGACCAAATTCCCTAGGCTTTGGTCCAATATCTTGTGTTGTCATTTTGGATTCCAGCAAGTTAAATCTTGCATTTTCATCCTTCTGTCTTCGTTCATGCATCTCTTTCAGAGAGTAAATATCCTCTGTATGGTTCTTCCGCAAATAGTAGGAACAAAAGGCTCCAGGAATGGTTGGTTTTCAGGTACATTCAGTGGCTAAATGTCCCACTTGATGACACTTTCCACACCATGTATTAGAGCGCATCACATCTCTTCCGGCTCTCGCATGAGTGGATATATATTGGCAGTATTCACCTTCAGCGTCTATAGCTGCTCTATAATCACATCCAGAAGCTCTTTCTTGATACTTGCAACTGAGTTGGATAACCTCCTGAAGGTCTTGTTGTGGGGTTTTGGGAAGCTTCTGTAATTACTGCATACACTAGTTGGGTAGATCCAGAAGGTCCTCTGCTCTGGCTCTGATTCAGAGCTCCTATTGTGACTTGGGGTTGTTGATTCCAGTTGGTAGGATTCCACTATTGTTGAGTCGCCATTGGAGGAACTGTTTGAGGCCACTGTTGTTGTGGTTGAACCATCATTTGAGGCATTGTCGTCTGTGGTGACCACACTAGATTAGGTGCACTATACTGCGGCACTGTTTGCATCTGGGGATAGGGGTAGGGAACTGTCCCTGGGATTGCATTTGGTGGGTATACCATTCCAGTCATATGAGGGGGTAAGACTCCTCTTCCTGGAGTCATTGACAGCCTTGCTTCAACTTCGTCATACAATCTTGCACCTTCCACTGCAGCTTGTAGATTGACTGGTCTTCTCGATTCCATGAACTTACGAACTTCTAGTTGTAGGCCCCTGAGAAACACTCCTTTCTGGATACCTTCATCCAAATGATGGTTAGTCCATCTCTTCAGGATGGATTCCATTCACGAGATATAAGCTTCTACTCTTTCTCTAGAGGACTCATGAACTCCTCTTGCATCCGCTCTTCAAAACCTTTACGCCTAAATTTAGTGAGGAAGGCCAACTTTAGGTCGTCCCATGTGCCAAAAGTTCCTGCTACTTGTCTCTCATACCACTGAAAACATCGTGCCCTTGAAAGTGGCAGGGAATATTGCTAACCAATGCTCAGGGGTTCTTGCATTGTTAGCCACACATGCTACCATGAACTCTGCTACATGAAGATCAGGGTCTTCATTGTACTCTCCCTTAAAAACTGGCAATGGGACTACATTTGCTAGCCTATCATCAATATTTCCAGGACGAATCTGACTAGGAAGGGGACCTTGAGTTGCCATAGGGACTTCTGTAAAGAGTGCTTTTAGGGCGTCAAAGGAGGCTTCTGCTGCGAGCTCGTTCTCAGCTTTGATTTTTGCCTTCTCTCTTCTCACGTACCTCTGGACTCATTCCAATGCTTGCCTCTTTATTGCGTCATTCATCAAGGGGTTGGCTTCAACCAATTGGTTTGGACTCAACAGGATAGTTTCAGAGGGGGCTTCAGTCTCTGATAGATTCTCAGGCCAACATCTCCTCTACTTCCTTCTTTTCAACATCTCTGAATTCAGCTTTCAAACCACTACAGAGAGGAAGATATTCTATTCTAAAAGTATCAAAACTCATTCTTCTTAGGATTGTTGTTGCGTCATTATAATAATGCCAGCTTTTGAGGGTTTCAATAGTGTCTGTTGTAAAAAACGCTCTGTCTACCAACTTCCAGTGGGTTGCTAATTGGACAAACAGAAGATTATTAGTGCACCAAGCATCCCATGTATCTTGCTATTGAGCATCCACGAACAAATTCCAACTTTTTTCCTTCTTGTCTTTGTGAACCTCTACAGACCAAGACTCCTGAAGCTTCTTCACAATCTCCCACTTGATGATGTCTGGAAACTTCTCAATGAATGTTAAATCTTCCATGGATGGTTATTCTCTCTGTTTCTGCTCTTCAGTTTGTTCCCAAATAGTTTGCCATCAAGATGCAAGTTTCTATTGCTTCAACAGGAAGAGGAAACAGTCCACCACATAGAGCATGCATCATGATGGTGATATGTTTCCACCATTGTGGAATGAAATTATTGTGAAAAGTGGCTTTGATAATGAGAAATTCCAACTCTTCAGTGGAAGAAGGAACTTTACAAACATCCATTGAATTCTTCTCTTCCTGGCAATGCCATTTCCTTCATTTTCAGCCTCTTCTAGTGCTTGTTGATGGCAAGTTTCCCCGGCTGCGCACCAAAAACATGGAGCCCCAAGAGGAACACCAAGGCAAAAAGAATTATCTTTCAAGAAAATCTATCTTGTAACATCAACAAGCTTTTATTTCATTCTTTTGATCATCAAAACAAAGAAAACAACAATTCTTCACGCAGCCTCATAGTAGATATCTCCCACGGATTTGATAGAATCAACCATAATCTTCAACATCTTCACAAAATCCATCAATAGAACAAAGAACACAAAGGAATACACCATCTTTGAATGGGAATGAATCACATATTATTCATCTTCAATGTCTCCATAGTTCTCTCTCTCAATCTCTCATGTACAGTTACACTGTTTTGATAGAATTGACTATCTCTGACCCTCTCTCTCTCTCTCTCTCTCTCTCTCTCTCTCAATAGCACATCATCTCCTCACTACAATATTCTCATAATAACCCTCAATAATCCTTCTTAGGTCGTGGATGCACCTCCCAAGAGGTATGTCTGATATGAAGAGTCACCAGAGCCACTACAGTGTCTTTTCACAGCTCACTATTGTCCAAAGTAGCTGTTTCTTCCACTTGTTTTAGCTCTTTTGAACTTAGATTCATCCTTTCCAAAGGTTAGAAAGCTTTCTCAAAGTCACACATACATTCTACAGAACACCTATAGAAGGTCTATAGAATAGTCACAATACAGCACCAGAACAGCTACAGTACAGTTATAGTATAGAGACAGAGGAGAGACAGAGGCTCTACAGAGGGTCTACAGAAGGTCTTCAAAACCTCATAACTCCTACTGAAACCATTCCAAACTCTCAAAAACTATTCAATAAGCTTTCAAAAGATCTCAATCTTCATCAATCATCAATCCATGCTTCATACAGAAGATAATCAGAACAAAACAGAAACTATACAGAAGGTATAGTTTCTGAAGGTATACAGAAACTATACAGAAGGTATACAGAACCAATCAGAACCTATCAGAACATCATAGAACCTCATATCTCCACTCAAAATCATCATGAACTTCTAAAACATAATCAATATTATCGAAAACACTCTCAAATACTCCCATTAACAATCATACATCACTCTAAACCCATCAAAAATCAATCATTCAGACCTCAAAAACAACAAAAATCAGTCAAAAATTCAGTCTTTTTCCACTCTCAACACTTGAGGACCCCAAACTATGAATAGGTTATGGTGCAAATAAAGTGAAAATACATGTGCTGGTTAAGGTTTAGCATTTCCTATTGTAGGACTTAAATCAACTCCTCTAACTCAACATTTCTTTGCTCTAGCACTTGATACTCCTCTACCATTGTCTGTCACTTTGAATCTGCAAAGCTAGTGCTAGCAAAGAAGTCAAAAAAGCCCAAAGCTAGAGCCTTTGGTGACACATCCTCATCACTCATGGTAGTGAGGAAGCTCCTTTCCTTTCCCTAAAGGCAAAGCCAAGGGTTGCTTGGTTGCTATCCCTTGATCCTTAGGTAGCCAATCTATAAGGATTTCGAGAGTGGTTAGACTAGGGCTACAAGTTTTAAGTTGATAGCAGAGCCAAAAGTAGAGTGAGTGAGATGAGGCAAAACCAATAAGGACACTCTCACCTTGTTGCTAGAGTGGTGGTGGGGGTGAAATTGGCATCTAAGTTTGGCTCATCTGGCTTATCAGGCAAGGGAAAAAATTGGAGTAGGAGCATGTCATGGAAGCCTAGAGTTCTTTTTTAAGATTTTCCTAGTAGTTGAGCCATTTCTTCTCATAGTCATGCAGGAGTTCTTCAATGGTCTCCAAGCTAAGTGGGGTCACACCATGTAGGTGCTCTACTCATGCGGCATGCACTTAGAGAAAGACATTCTCCCTCTCTAGCTGTTGTGCTTTACTTTGGATGTCATTTACAAAGGCCAACTATTCCTTCTGGTGTGCCTCCAGGTATTCACATAGTGCGGCATCCTTCTATCATCGGAGTTGTTCGGAGAGGGCAGTGTTGGCCTACTTTAGGCAATTCACTTAGGTGGTGAGCTCCTATTATTGAACCCATTGACAAAGTTTAGGGATTGGTGTGCCAATTCCTAGCTAAACTACATAGGGATAAGAATGAGTTGCTAGGACACAGTTGTGAAGGAGGGGATGGTATTAGAGGAGATGCCATTTAGAGTTGTAAGGGTCATTGGGGGTGCAAGGCTAGGGGCCTTGTTATCATGTAAAGGTTCCTCCTCCCGCTTGTGCTTTTGTCCTTGAGATTTGAGGGGGTGATTTTGGCAGACAAGGTAGTGGTGGAGATGGACTTCTTGGGCAAGTTGGGGGGGTGTCTTTGTTGGGGAGGTCGATCATGCTCTAGTGTCAGCTTGGCTATGTCTTGATCCGTCTAGTCCCTTTTTTTGAGGATTTGGTCTTCAAGGCATTTCTCTACCTGGTCCTGATGAGGGTTAGGTCAAGGCTTGTGTGAGGTTCCAGTTTGAGATTGAAACTAGATAGCGTGTGAGAAGTGAAAGATGATGGTCTAGGGTAAGGAGAGCAAGTAGGGGAAAGAGTAGAGTAAAATGTTGGCCACACATTAGCTTCATGGTTTTTGTGCTGGCCACCCTATGGGCTAGGCATTTTGCCTCAATGAAGAGGTGATCATGGAAGGGATGGGCCTATGTGATAGGAAAAGCCAAACGAGAGAAAAAGAGAGGCAACTTTTTTGGATAGCTAAACACCTTGGGTTAATTGATACTCTTTGTGAAGAGTACCGGGCCAAAGAATTCATCAATGGCCTAGATGGAGAGTAGTGGAGGGTCACAATTGCCATGGTTGGGCAAGCAAAGATTCTCTTGGACCCACTTGGTGGACAAGGTGTACTTATGACCTTTATTGTGGATATAGATGGTGGAGCCTGAGATGGACTCAAGTAGTGCTACATAGTAGGCTAATGAATTGGTTGAGCTCGAGGAGATCAATCCAATGCTATACTTTGGTGATAGTATCTAGGGCTAGGAGGGAAAACTTGCTCAGTGCGAGTTGGAATGTAGCCATGGAAGCGAGAGCCAAGAATGTGGATACAAAAAGAATGTAGAAGAAGTGAAAGAAGATTAGAGAAGCAAAGTGATGATCACAAGGTAAGATGACAAATAAGGGTGATGAGAGAAAGGATCTTTCTTAAAAGGCCATTGAGTTAATGCAAATGTGATGTGGCCAATGCATGTTCATCATGTTAGCAAAATAGGCCATAAAAGAACATGATGAAGATTATCTTTTTGAGATACCGCGCTGCCATTAGGGGTATCATAAAATTAGTGGGATTGATAAATGAACACCACATCACTATAAGTAATGGCTATTGGATCTCAGTCATCAGGAAACCAACAAGGTGAAATGTCTAGAATGTGGTAGTGAAGGTGGAGGGGATTTTTGAGTTGATAGATAATGGACGCTAAAATCCATCGGCGCAATAATGTTGAGCCAGAATCTATTGACAAGTTTTGATAGTAGCTTTCCTTGTAAGTCAGTCAGATAGAAAGAGTTAGTACTAAAATCATGGAACACCTAGAAGGGACCTCTCCGTCAAAATTTCAACTTGCCCAAGAGCTTGCCCATTTGGATCTTGAAGACCAAGACAAGTTTCCCTTTTGGAAGAGTTGTTTCTTGGAAAAAATGTTGACTTGATGCTTTTTTCAAGCTTGGACTTTGGATAAGATGTTATGGTTTTTAGGCACTGAATACCAATTTGTAAGGTATCATTCCGGTAGTAGCCCTGGAAGGAAATACGGTAGGTCCATAATGCAATCAAAAGCTTGGTATCCCAATATTTTTTATTTTGATTTACCAATTTAGTTAAAATTTTACAAAGCACCTTGTTTGTGGATTGTGCTAAGCCATTAGCTTACGGATAATAGGGTAATGACTTCTTGTGTACGATGAGAAAAAAGAAAGTTAGTTTCTTAATGACCTTACTAACAAAATGTGTACCTCAATCATTGATTAGTTCAATGGGAGTACCATACTAGGTAAAGATGTCTTTGAATAATCATTTGACATAATCGATTTGGCTGTATTGCTTAGGAGAGCCTATGCTTTCACCCACTTGGTACAGTAGTCCATTGCTATCAATATATACTTATTTTAGTTCATGGGGTTGTTGCAAAGATGTAGCCAACAAAGTCAAGACCCCATTTTTGAAAGGACTCCAAGAGGAGGATTGGTTGAAGTAGCAAGAAATCTCTGGTGCTGGGTTTCCCAACCTTTGGTAAGAGTTGCATCACTCGATCCACTTGCATGCATTGCCATGCATGGTTGGCCACACCACAATCTAGCTTGCTAGAATTTTCTAATGGTCACATTGGTAGAAAAATGGCCATTGAAAATCCCTTGGTGAGATTCCTCAAGACTCTAGACTACTCCATTGGTAGAACTACTCTTTGTAGTACTTCGGATAAGGTATGATGATATAACCAATCCATAATAGCCTCAAAATGCCGTCTCTACAAAGCTAGTTGTTTTTTCTTATTCTTCTAGAGATGGGTTGGAGATGCTCTCGTCTCTAAGAAGATCAATATTTCCTCATACCAAGTCCATGGTAGGTTATGTGGTTCAGGTTTTGGTTCATCTTCTTAGGCTACAAATAAGTTGCCATTTGAAAAATCATCATCGACACTTTGTTGATGCTTTTCCAAAATCTAGGTAGGAAAAAATGTCAGCAATCACATGTTGAGCTTCCGATTGACGTACCACTTTGTACTCAAATTCTTGAAGCAACAAGATCCACCTTGCTAATCTTTCCATCACATTTTGTTGCTTAACTAGATAAACCAAGGTTGAGTGATCCACGTGGAAAATAAAAGCGTACCCTAGAAAATAATACAAAAATTTCTTGATGGAATAGATCATGCACAAGTGTTCTCTTTTAGTAGTAGAGTAATTCATATTTACATTGGATAATCTTTGGATAGTATAGATGACTAGGCAAAACCATCCAATTGAATTTTCTTACATGAAAACATTGCCATTAGTCACATTAGAAGCATCGACAAATACATGAAATGCTTTTTCCCAATTTGGGGGAATCAGTATGGGGGCTCGTTTGGGATAATAACAATCTAAGGTAACAAAATTATAGGTTTGACTCATCATTCCATTGAAATTTTTTTTTTCCACATGTGACAACTAATTCGAGGGGACAACTAAACACGCTAAAAGTCTTAGGTGATGGTCATGCTACCAAGAATCGTAGAACTGTGGATGGTGAATCCAACATTGTGACCTACATGATAGCTGCAACCTTCATGGGGTCAATAACAATACCATATTTGGAAATAATATTAAAGGTTCCCTTAGGATAAGGTCTACCTTGGGTATGGATGTTGTGAACTACACAATGGTGTGATTGTCATTGCATCATTTGATTGCACTAGAATCTAACTCTCTGATTAAAAACATTGACAAACAGGATAAAAGTAAAGGTCGTGCTAGGCTACCCCCAAGCTAGTTGCGAGACCCTACTCCAAGGGGATCATGGTTATCGCTTCGAGAGGCTTAGACCGGCTTCATAGTGAAAGGTTTGTCCATAGGGATAGTCTCGTGTAATAGGAAATGTGGGTGCCAAGGGTGGTTCTAGTCGTAAATCTTACATTGTTCCTAGAATTTGACGAGCCCCTTCCTGACCCAGGATGGGATCTTGAAACCCTGAATACTAGTTACAAGGGTGGAATCTTGGTGGGTAGAATACCCTCGTGGAATTCTATGTATCTTCCGCCAAGTTGGAAAGATGGAAATTGTAATAAGCTTCCAATATAATAAAGAAGTTTGTTTTATTCAAGGATTCTTTGAATTGTATGGATGTCCGTGAGATAAATTACGTGAAGGAACCTATGATTTAATAGACTAATTAAGAAAGTTGGTTGTATATGTTCTAATAAATGTACTGTAGGTAATTAAAAAACCAAAGATGATTATGTCATCAAAGGAAAGCAAGTGGGCATAACCCCCGATGGCGATTCCATCCAACCGATGGGTTCCGGTTACTTGGGAGCTTTTCTAAATCGGTGATAGAAATAGGAAGACGATAAATTGACCAACTAGTCATTAGGTAGAACCGACTTGCATTGTTTTAGGGGGCTGGAATTGAAATTTGCCTTATGGGTAGGAGGGTTGACATTATGCACTCCCCTCCGTCTCCCATTCTCTTTGAACCAAGTGCAATGGCAAGTTTGCTTCAGATCTAGTAATCCAATAGAAGTGGAAACTTGAAATTACTGACACTAGCTAGCTGGTAGGAGACTCGTCTAATTTGAGGAGCCCAGAAATTTAAGTCGAGTTCGGTCAAAACTTTTCCGTTGTTTGTGATGTAGACTCAGTGGGATCTAAGTGACAAACCCCATGATGTTCTTAGGGAGCGTCGAGCGGTGTCATTTGGAAAACCTACTGATGGACTACAAAAAGATGCGCCTTGGAATGAGCTTGGCGGACACCTCACAGTTGGTATCAGAGCGCACGTTAGTATAGAATATGATGTAAGCTTAAGAAATCATTTGAGTATCAAACTCTAATATTAATGCTGTATAAATTTCGTAAAATTTAACTTGGGAATTGTTGAAAATTTCTCTGAATTTCGCGCCCACAATAATTCCCAACAAAGTCCAAGAGAAAAGAAAATTTTTGAAGAAAATTAAATCTATAGAATTTTGGGAAAGGTGAGAATGTGGAAGCCGATGCGGAAATTTGTTTCAAATCCATGGAATATTATTTACTCGTGTTGGAACTGTCCCAGCCAACAAGCCATGATAGCTAAGCTTAAATTAATTGGTGAAGCTCGACTCTAGTGGAAGCAGTGGTGCCAATATCAAGGTGTCCCTAAAAATACCATTACTTGGGATTTGCTGAAAGAAGCTGTAAGAGGAAGATATTTACCTCGAGCTTATCGCACGACGCAGAAGACGAATGAGTTCTTTAATTTTAAGCAAATGGGACTGACCTTGGAGGCATATTACTCCAAGTTTGTTTCACTTCTTAAATATGATGAATGAGTTCTTTAATTTGAAGCAAATGTGCACTCCATGCCTAAATCCTTGCACATTAATGCATTTTGGGAAGGCACAAAAATGCATGCAGTCCTGCTAGTCCTTGCTCTAGGGGATGTCATAAGAAAGGGTTCATAGACATGGGGGTAGGAGTGAGTGTGCTAAGCCATGCAGTACTCCAAACTTGGGGTAACCCACTGGTCGAGACTGCTAGGTTTAGCATCATTCTAGCAAATGGAATGAAGATGAAACGGTGTGGAGTGTTGAAAAATTGGCCAATGAAGATTGCAGGAATCCAATTCTTGTTTGATTTCATAATCATGAAGGGAGTGGACTACGACATCCTACTAGGCCGACCCTAGATGAGCAACACGAGAGTTGTAGAAGACTGGGGCAATGGTCTTATCTTCCTAGGCAATCAAATGAAGGCCGTAAGAGTAGAGATGGACACATGGAAGATCACGGCGGTCAGCCTGGATGCCATCTCCACCATGCTGAAGGGTGATGGACAGACTAGGGGATCCTATGGGGCCCTTACCAAGTATATCCCGTGCCCTGAGGACAAGCGAGACTAGATGCATGTTCTTGCTACCATCAACCTACTGTTCTTAGACACTAAGGAGTACGAACAAGCCATCAAGGCAACTAGCAACCCCAAGGACAAGCCCAAGGACACACCTTCAGTGCCAGTCTCGGAAGCCCACATGAAAGACCTAGCCTTGTTGCATTCCAAGTTCCTAACAATAGACGAGACCTCATGGAGATCCTAGGGTACTTGACCAAAAATTTGGCTAGCAATCTAGAAATGAATCTTAGCCACTCTAAGACCTCTTGGACGAGCCTGAATGGTGATGATCCAAGGTACACGATTTAAACTTAAGGTCAATTGGGCCTTAATCCTTGACCATCAAGAAGAGATGCGCCAAAACCTGAAGAATGATGGGCGGCTGGACAAAGACAGCTTGGACAATGAATATGAGGATTGTTTTTCCTTCAGTGATGAGAGTAAAAGGGAAATCCATACCATGGAATATGACATTGAGGGATGTATAATCAAAAAAATATGAGTAGACTCCAGACCACGCAAGCAGAGTGCCCTTAGAGTAGAGAAAGGAGTCAGACACAAGGACTATGATCAAACTTGGTTGGAGCACAGAAGTGCAATTGACTATGAGTAGGCAGGCCTAGCCCAACCGAGTGATGCACCACTACTGCGAACGGACTCACCTTCTGAGCTAGGACCACCAGGAGAGAGCCCCTATTTCTAGCAAAGATGGAGAGTTCAATTCTAAATCGGAAGTCAGCTCAAATAGTGACCCTGAAAGACCTTGACCCCCTAAGATTAGACGCACCAAGGGGGACCTACCCATCCATCTAAGACGCTAATAGTTAAGAGAGGAACGACGGAAGCTACCTAAAGAAATGCAGATTGGAGAGCAGTGAAAACCACAAGACCTGCCAAAACGATTCACGAAGTTTAAAAAGGGAGATAGGGTGGTGATCTTGCTGGGAGCCAAATGACAAGGGCAAGCAAGAGAACCAATTGAGAAACCCGCCAAGGTCAAAGAGGTCAATTTAGCTAGAGAAGGGGAGACCCCACGATCTGTCTTCATAGCCGATGACTTGGTAAAGCAAGATGAAGCATGTCTCATTACTCTCTTGCAAGAGTATATAGACATCTTTGCTTGGTCCCTAGAAGAGCACAAAGGGGTAGACTCGAGTGTGGTGACTCACAATATACCCGTGACACCTGACACAAAACCGAGCAACCATATCCCATGAGTCCAAAGCATGCCCATGCTGTCAAGGAAGACATTGACAAGCTAATAAGAGCAAGATTCATCTACAAAATTGAAAACATGGACTAGGTTTCCCCCAGGGTTTCCCCCATAGTCATTGTATTAAAGAAGAATGGAAAGATTAGAGTGTGTGTCAATTACAAGAAGGTAAATGTAGCTACAAAGAGAGATAACTACCCATTGCTCTACACCAAGCATATGCTCAAGAGTGGCTGGCAAAGAGGCCTATATTTTCCTAGATGGCTTCTCTGGGTACAATTAGGTGCAAGTACATCCTAACAATAGGCATAAAACCACATTTTCCATGGAATGGGGCATCTTTTCCCACATAGTCATGCCTTTTGGGTTGACTAACATGCCAGCCACCTTCCAATACTGATGTGTACAATATTCAAAAACATGTTGAGGAAGGAATTAGAGGTCTTTGTAGATGACTTGTGTGTTTACTCTACTTGGCGAGAACACTTAGATAGACTCTGAGTGGTCTTTGAATGATGTTGACTATACCGTCTCTCCTTGAACCCCTTGAAGTGCTAGTTTTGGGTGAAGCATGAATGTATCCTAGGACACATGATGTCAAGGAATGGCATTGCCACAGATTTCCCAAATTTCAAGGTCATTGTCGATATTCCACCTCCAACTTATTTCAAGGGTGTTTAGTGCTTCTTGGGACATAGAGGGTATAATCAACGGTTTGTGTTGAACTATGCATCGATTGCTAGACCTCTATACAAGCTGTTGATCATATTCGAATGGACCGAGGAATGCCAACACGCGTATGAGGAGCTAAAAAAGGCTGTAACCACAGCACCGATACTACAAGCCCCAGATTGGACACTCACATTTCATGTGCACATCGACGCTTTGAAATTCACCATAGGAGCTGTATTGTGCCAACTTGGTGAACACAACCTTGACTACCTAGTGAGCTTTGCTAGTAGACAACTCAGTGAGACTAAAATGAATTACTTAGCAATGGAGAGAGAGGGCTTGGCCATGGTGTTTTCCGTAAAGAAATTTTGACATTATCTTTTGCCTATGCCTTTTACTTTCTTTGTTGACCATCAAGCCTTGTTGTATCTTGTTAACAAACCATGCACTAGAGGATGCATTGCTAGATGGATTCTTTAGCTTTTGGAGTTTGACTTCTCCATGGTGGTACATAAAGGAAAGCAACATTACATGGCTGACCATCTATCTCGTATCCCCACGAGAGAAGCAGTTGGACAAGGCATTGTGGACAAATTCCCAAACGTGCATCTATTCCGCTTATCCATCGAAAAAGATTTGTTTAGAGCTGACATGACGCCATATTGGGTAGATGATATAGTTCAAGTGCTTGAATACAGATTACCAAAATGACCAATAGAAAAAGCCCGACTTAGGTGGCTCATCTTGAAAATCCAACCCTATCAATTGATAGCTAGCCAACTTTACAAGCTGGGGCAAGGTGCGTTACTACGCAAGTGCGTGTGTGAGCACAAGATGCATGACATGTTGACAAAGGCACACAACAGAATTGTAGGAGGACATTTCAACAGAGATGTGACAACCCACAAAGTGCTGCAGTCCCAACTCTGGTGGCCCGCTCTCTTCTGAGATGTGGCACGATTTGTGAACCATTGTCATGAGTACCAAAGGACTAAAGTTCCGATTCATAAGGACCAGATGGAGCTAACCCCAATTATCACATGACAACCCTTTGAGAAACGGGAGATTGAATTTATCGGACCCATTAGTCCTGTGGCACAGTATTCACAAGCCAAATACATCATTGTGGCTATTGATTATCAAAAAAAATGGGCAGAAGCACGAGCTATGAGAAAGAGTTACGCTCAGCCCACTTCTAAGTTCCTATGGGAGCAAGTGATCTCATGATTCGGCTGCCTCATTGAACTAGTTAGTGACCAAGGCACACACTTCATCAATGAAGTGATAGCTCACCTCCTGTCCTCCTTCCTAATCATCCATCGAAAATCCTCACCTTATTACCCCTAGGCAAATGGTCAAGCCAAATCCAGAAATAAAATCTTAGTAAATGTCCTGACCAAAGCCATCTTTGCTTCACACAGTAATTGGGATAACAAGCTGATGGCGACCTTGTGGGCCTACCGCACAGCTTACAAGATGGTTGTAGAACAATAGAACCTATTTTACAGCCTCCTGATTGGACGAAGGAGTTCCATGTGCACACCGATGTATCAGTTGAAGGGCTAGGTGATGTCCTATGTCAAAAGGGACCCTCTAAATTAGATCAACCGATATATTATGCAAGCCAAAAGGTCACTGATAGGGAATGGAACTATACAGTGATAGAGCTTGAGTTCTTGGCAATGATGTTTGCACTGGAGAAGTTTCGACACTATCTATTGTCCACACATTTCAAGTTCTATGTGGATCATGAAGCCCTATCCTTCTTGATGAACAAAGCAGATGTTAAAGGACGATTGATGAGATGGTTGCTCCTATTCCAGGAGTTCGACTTTGAAGTAGTCACTAAGCCTGGCCGCTCCCATGTCCTAGCCGATCATCTATCACGAATCCCTCAAACAGAAGAGGAGGAATAGGATGATCCAAACCTTCCCGATGCTTCCTTTTTTCTAGTTGAAAAAATTACTCCCTGGTATGCAGACATAGCCAACCTCTTGGCAACTCAACGCTATCCTCTTGGCATCTCAAGACGTGAAAGGAAGAAGCTTTTGTTAGAATCAGCCCCCTACAATTTGCTACGCGGTGCCCTGTACAAGAAAGGCAAAGATGAAGTGCTGCAAAGGTGTGTTGCAGGAGATGAAATCGGCATAGTATTGAAAGCATACCATGACAAACCATGTGGTGGGCACTTCGTAGGAGAAGCGACAGCCAGGAAGGCTCTATTAGCAGGATACTAGTGGCCCATCCTTCACAAGGATGCATATGATTACTGCAAGAGATGTGATGCCTGTCAGCAAATGGGAAAACCCACCAAAACAAGTGCCATGCCACTGCAACCCATTCTTCCCCTAAAGCCGTTTGAGAAGTGAGGGATTGATTTTGTGGGTCCTATTCTAGGAGTTCGACTTTGAAGTAGTCACTAAGCCTGGCCGTTCCCATGTCCTAGCCGATCATCTATCATGAATCCCTCAAATAGAAGAGGAGGAACAGGATGATCCAAACCTTCCTGATGCTTCCTTTTTTCTAGTTGAAAAAATTACTCCCTGGTATGCAGACATAGCCAACCTCTTGGAAACTCAACGCTATCCTCTTGGCATCTCAAGTCGTGAAAGGAAGAAGCTTTTGTTAGAATCAGCCCCCTGCACTTTGCTAGGCGGTGCCTTGTACAAGAAAGGCAAAGATGAAGTGCTGCAAAGGTGTGTTGCAGGAGATGAAATTGGCATAGTATTGAAAGCATACCATGATGAACCATGTGGTGGGCACTTCGCAGGAGAAGCGACAGCCAGGAAGGCTCTATTAGCAGGATACTAGTGGCCGATCCTTCACAAGGATGCATATGATTACCGCAAGAGATGTGATGCATGTCAACAAATGGGGAAACCCACCAAAACAAGTGCCATGCCACTGCAACCCATTCTTCCCCTAAAGCCGTTTGAGAAGTGAGGGATTGATTTTGTGGGTCCCATTGATCCACCTACTAGACGGAAGCAGAACAGATACATCTTAGTATGTACGGATTATGTCACAAAGTCGTGTGAAGCTAAAGCCCTAAAGCGGGACGATGGTAATAGTGTAGCCCTGTTCATGTACGAGAATATTATCACCCATTTTGACAGTCCCCTCGAGCTGGTTAGTGTGACAGAGGGACTCATTTCCTTAACAAAATCATGGCGGAGCTGACGAAACTGTATAAGATCCACCATCATAAGTCCACTCCCTATTACCCTAGAGCCAATGGCGAAGTTGAAGTCAGCAATCGCATCC
The DNA here is from genome assembly GCF_053477565.2 of Lygodium microphyllum. Classification (NCBI taxonomy): domain Eukaryota; kingdom Viridiplantae; phylum Streptophyta; class Polypodiopsida; order Schizaeales; family Lygodiaceae; genus Lygodium; species Lygodium microphyllum. Next base: position 313,988 of record NW_028229582.1, on the reverse strand, counting down.
TTTGCTCGATTCTGACAAGAATGATTGCCGCACATCGTGGCGACTGGGACGATTAGCTTACAGAGGCCATCTGGGCATACAGAACCTCCCATAAGGTAGCAACAGGACAGACCCCTTTCCAACTCGTGTATGGTACAGAAGCCGTCTTCCCTGTTGAGCTGGAATTACCCTCTTTGTGAGTGGCAGTTAAAGAACGCTTGGGAGATAGTGAGTCACTGCAATGCCATCTCCTGCACTTGGAATGCTTGGATGAGATTAGGCGGATGGCTCTACAATGCATGGAAACCACTCAAGCGCGACGCAAGGCCTATCATGACAGTTTCATCAAGCACAAGGAGTTCAAAGAAGGTGATCAACACTTCAGGAGTTTCCTTTTCCATGATCACTGATCCTGTGTGGAAGTTGGTCTATCAATTCCTCCAAGATAGGTTTATGCCTACAAAAAGGCCATCCCATTACTTGTCAAAAGAGCTCTTTACAGCTTCAAGGATGGTGTTAAAAGGAGTAGCTATTGATTGGAGAACTTACCTACTTACTAAGATGGATCAACATTTCGTAAAAGTAACCAGGGGCAATGTAACCAATGTCACCTATGGATCCTACCTATCTGCCTTCTTAACCTACTCAGGTTTACAGAAGAGTGTGCCTCCACCTCCTCCATCTGATCTAGTACCTCCTTCTCCACCTTCATATGAGTCAGAACCAATTACACCAATGCCAGAATCACTAGCATCAATAAACATTCTAAAATTAGGGATTTGTAAAACACATGCATGAGTTATTGCATGCTTTATTAAATCAAAGGATCATCATTGGTTGTCACCCTATTGAAATAGAATATCTTTCTTTAAGAAAAAAGTTAATGGCAAAGCAAGTAATGAAAAGCGTCTAACAAATTTATGATAAAAACGGGCTAGACCTAAAAATGAGCAAACTTCATGCACATTTTTTGGGTGTAGGCCATGTATTAATAGCATCCTTTTACTTGGGTCAACTTGGATTCCTTTAGTAGAAATGATATGACTAAATATTCAATAATCGTTTGAAATAAAATACTCTTTTCTAGGTTAGCAAAAAGATGATTTTGTTTTAGTAAACTAAAACTAAATATAAATTATTTTCACATCCTCTTTCACTTTTACTAAAAACAAGGATATCATTGAAAAAGGCAATAATAAAATGCTCAAATTTTAGAAATATTTGATTCATCATTCTACTAAAAGTGGTAGGTGCATTAGTAAGACCAAAGGGCATTACTAAAAAATTGTAATGGCCAAATGTAATGTCCTAAAGGTAGTTTTAAAAATGTCAAGTGTAGCCATGCAAACTTGATGATAACTGAACGTAAGGTCAATCTCGCTAAATATAGTACCATATTGTAATTTGTCTAATAGATAATCCACATGACGAATTTGATATCAATCTTTAACACTAATTTTATTTGGAGCTCTAGTCTATGCACATACAATAGGTTTGATTCTTTTTCTTTACTAAAAGAACAAGAGCTCCAAAATGTGAACTACTAGGTCGGATTAATTTTCCATTTAATAGTTCTTCAACTTGTTTTTGGATTTTTTTTATTCTACCTGATTTTGGCAATAGGGATGTTGAGTGCTAGATAGAAGATCAATTTTGATGATCCTAGAGTATTGTAATGGAGGAAGTTGAAGAGGCAAGTCAGAAGAAAAATAATCAAAAAAATTATTAATAACATTTTGTTATCTTATGGTTAAGTTAGACTTGGTAGCTTCAACTTCATTAATTAATACCAGAAAAGCTTTAGATTTTTTTCAAATGGCACTCTTGCTTCTTACCTTTCACTTTAGGTTAAGAGGATTACACTTTGCTTGAGTGTGACTCATTAATGGGTATAACTCTATGTCTGTTAGTCATTTAACAAAAAGAATTTTATCATCATGTTGAATATGCATCGAATGTGTATCATAATCAATATTAGGATTAAATTGATGCTGCCAAGGTATACCTAAAATTACATTGGTAGATTATAATGGTGCTACTAAAAATGTTCATTTTTCTCTATAAGGTCCAATTCAAATTTCTAATCCATGTACTTCTTTAGTTTTTTTATATTATTGCCCTAAAAATACAACCTTAATTTTATAAGTGGACAAAATAATCTTAAGTTGCAATTTTTGACTACTTTTTCTAAAACAAAGTCATGTGTGTTGTTTTAATGTTCCGCCTGCTCTTGCAAATGAACTCCCCTTAGAAAATTAATAAAAAAAAAACCCCCCCTATTGTTTGCCGATGATAGGGGGTGGCGAGGGGAGGGGAAGGGAAATACTGAAGTTGATGATGATGTGGAGGTTGTGGATGATGCCAAGGTAGGGGGACGAAGGACTCAATGAAGATGAGGAGGGTGTCGAACTACAGCACCGCCATGCGGATGGTGACATGTGGTGGTTACCACCACCACCACTCCCTAATAATAAACCCCCTTCCATATTATATAAAACCCCCCCTCCTTTAAAACAAAACACACGTTAATTCCTTCTTTCCCCCCTCCCCCCTTGATGTTGAATTGTAGAAGGGATACAACCCTTTTTTCCCCTTCACTACTGCTGAGAGAGAGAGAGAGAGAGAGGAGGAGGAGAAGAAGAAGGGAAGAGGAAGAAGAAGAAGAAGAAGAAGAAGAAGAAGAAGAAGAAGAAGGAGAAGAAGAAGAAGATGATGAAGAAGAAGAAGAAGAAGAAGAAGAGGGAGAGAGAGAGAGGAGAAGAAGAAGTGAAGAGGAAGAAGAAGAGAGAGAGAAAGAAGAAGAAGAAGAAGAAGAAGAAGAAGAAGAAGAAGAAGAGGGAGGGAGAGAGGGAGAGAGGAGAGAGAGGACTCTCCAAGGGATCCCATTTCTCTTCCCCTCCTAAGAGGGTGGGCATCCTTCTTCCCCTTTGCCACAAATCACTATACCTCTTTCTGTGAGATTATTGTCCACCCGCAAGCCTAATTCTTCCCCCAAATTAGCTCCACACTGATTGAGCACAAGGTGCAAAAGTCTTGTGCGACTCGCGTCTAAGGGAGACAAGGTTCGAGAATGGCCCCCATACAGAGCCTCGGGCGAGGACATCACTACCAATCCAATTGCAGTACCAGTCGTAAGTAATGTATTTCCAATTAATGAATACTTGCTTTGATTCACGCGTGAGATGAATTAGAGTGCGCTAAGCTGCACGGGACGAGATTATTGAAAAGAGTAAGTTTATCGCAACATTTGGAAGATGGAGTTTACGAAGCGCATGTATCTAGGGAAGTTAGTTGCACCTAGATGCTATGTGACAAATCCATATGTAACATGAATAGCATACAAGGTTTCAAGGTATTATCAACTCTCCTTTCCTGGAAATTAATAGATAAAGTATCTTACCACACTGGAAGTACGTTGAGCTTACATGCTTGACAGTCACATGGTAAGTAATCTATCCTAGAGGAAAATCAATCTCGAAACTCTAGTGCATAGTTAACACAAACAACAACCATAAGGGTTGGGACTTAGGTACCTTGAGATCTATCTGATAGCAGATATGTTTATTAATCCTATTCGGGGTTGGGCTAGATGCAACAACAACTCTAGGACAAACGAAGAGCTCAAGGACTAGAAACCCTAAGTTAAAGGAAAGATCGATGCTTTTGTACTTGTAGGGAAGAAGGTTTTCGATGTAAGTGTTTAATAGAACTTATGTCTTGTATAGTGTTTGAAACCTTAACATATGCCTTAGTCAAAAGAAGGGTGTGTTAAAGTAAATCTTACATAGAACCACTCATGATCCCAAGGGGGAGAGTAAATATGCAATGGAAGGTTACCACGACTATTCCTGCAATGTTTGGAAAAGGATACCATTGATCGAATATCGTCCTAAATGCTCTTGCATTAAAACTTCTTGTGGGATGTGATTTGGATGATTATTTCAAGTGTTTGTATTTGATGGTAAATGCATGGCAGGGGTCCGTGATGACAAGTTTCTATGGGAAATAAAGGAATGTTTTCTTGGATAATGATACTTGGCGAATTGCCTTGATTGTGCTTGAATCTTAATTGGATTAATTAAGGAAGGATATTTTGCATGGGTGGATCATCTCCAAGGTCACATCGCATTTCAACCCGAGGGGGCACTCCTCGATTCATGTAACATGCCCGCTTATCCAGGTATGTTTTAGCAGTCCATCAAAAAACAAATCTAATCGTCACCGCCCAACACTCCCATGGAATGTTCCGGGGTATATTGCCTAGGGTTTTTTGAGTCCGCCTCACAAAAAAACGTTTGTGGCCGAACCCACTAGGATCATCCCGAAATCTGGGTTCCTAGTTATCAAGGTCTCCTAACAACATTCTAGCATCGGATCCTGGACATCCTACTTTAGCCAAAGCAGATCCATGCCGCACTTGCTTCAAAGAGAATGGGAAACGAGAGGGATGCATAGTTCAATCTCTTTGCCCATAGGGCATAGTCCCATTCCGATCTCCTAAAACGGCATGAATTGGATTCTAACCTAATATTACCTAAAGGTCGTATGGCTATAAAACCTTGTGAGAAGCCTCTCAACTCTCTAGGCCCACCCTTTCGTAGGACAGACCCATCAGGGGTTCCGCCCACTCGCTTCCCTCAGTGGGCGTACTTTAGTTATCTAATTAGGTCCTATCACATTTATGTGTGACATTTAAAATCAGCTTCCTTATTTAAGCCTTGTAGGGAACATGGTTCGTTTGCATAACTTATGGCACTGACACGAAAATAGTTCAGACAAGTTCCTTGGAAGTAAACTTTATATTAGCATCTTAACTGAAATACAAGTCTCGTCCAAATAGGAAAAATTTTGAAATCTGTGAGGATCCATCTTATTTCCTCCAAGTTTTCACCCTTGCACTAGTAATAGGGTCTCAAGCATCCATCTCAAGTCACATAGGTCATTTGAGTAGGACTTGGAGGCATGGAATTTATGGGGCCAGAGCCCCACTTGGTATCCAAGCGTCCTCGTACATTCAAACTGAACCAAGGAGAGACTTCTTGTGGCGGGTTCCGCCCACGTTCCCATCATGGTTATTTGGAACCCCCTTGGCTAGGGTTGCTGGCCAGCTAGGGGTAGCTTGACACACCCTCCTTGAATTCAACCTAATTCATTATTCAAATTTCTATTGTGAGCTTGGGTCATATATTCCTTTCACAGACATTGAATCTAGATTTACAAGCACAAACAACAATGAAGGCAAGTGCTCAGGACATCTGCTAAGGTGGAGTCCTCATTGTTGACATTGGCATCGCCCTTCTTGGTGTTTCCTGCCTTGGTGTCATTTTCCATTATCTTTTGAGGGATAGAGAATACCCTCTTTCCGGCCTCTCTTCTATGTAATAGGGGTGAGCAATGTTGCTATAGTTCGGATGACAACTTCCCTAAGTTACTAACCTTTGGTTGTCATCTTAAGATCCTGGTCTAGGTTTTTTAATTGATCCATTAGTAACCATTTTTCCATCTTAGAATTCTATCGAGGTTCTTAGTTCACCCTAGGGTTTCCTTCCCTCAAGATAGTAGGAACTTATGTTTACTCCTCTTGCAAATCAAGCATAAATTAAGTCTATTTACCATTCCAAAATAGTTGTGAGCATCAAATGTAACTTGGAGAATAGTCATTCTTCATGCGTGTATGACATTCGAACCTTCTTGTGTCTACTTCAAGATGTGTCATCTTTTAAACATGATATACCCAAGAGTGTTTTGGGTCCATCACGGTTGGCTATTGGGGTAGGAACCAAAGAGCATGTTGACTCTAATTAAAAATATGGATGTAAGGGAAACTTGACCTATTTGCAGTCTCGGGGGGGGTCACTCGTGAATATAAGTATATATAACGTGAGTTCAAAAAAAGGGGTTTTTAAAATACCATTTTTTATACAGAAGGGTGTCATATAAAGGGGTTACTTACAGATTGAATAGAAAAGGGTTGTGTTTTATTCAAGAAAAATTCCCAGATTAGGATATTTATAAATTGGCCATGACGCATGTTATATAGAGAATATATATATATAGTGAACCCCCCGAGTTTGCAATTAGAACCCTAGTCGCGTTGAATTAAATCTTAGCCTCACTCGTCATGTAAGGTTTCACTTATGGGACTTACCCTTGCAGTTAAGTCTAGCCCTTGACATGCACATCTTAAATCTACCTTTTTATATACATTTCCTATTGTGTGGTGCAATAGAGGCTATTCATGATGCCATGCAAATCTAGATTTAGGTCTTCCCTGAGTTGTCGATGCGATGAGAGATCCCTATTCATAAAAATCCCTTCTAGTGCATTTATGCAACTCAAAAGGCATGACCTAATTATTCAAATGCGAGTGTACATGCATTCATTGTAAATGAGAGTTAATTCACTACGATAGACTACATGATGCAATTGACCTATACATAATATTTATGTACCTCGGCAATCTATGATGCATCTGTGAAAGTTCAAACCTAGTACTTAACTTAATTTTTGCAATAACTTGTAGATGCTTAATCTATTCTCGACAACTCATGGTTCTTAAACCCTTTTCAGCTACCTTTCAAAATATGCTAGTTACTTGATGCGAGGTATGAATTTTTCCTAATGGTGCACATGCTTAAATGTTTGATTTCAATTTCTAAACATGGTAGTGGTACCTGGCTTTGGAGTGTCAAGTTAGCATTCACACCTGATAACCCATTCATGTTGATGGTAGTGTCTTTGCTCGATCCTTCTCCCATAGTCGCAGATTTTCTAGTTGCTTGGGAGAGTTTATGCTTAGGGGCCATTTTGGAGTTGGAAAGTGACCTTCACTTCTCTCTGAGGACTCCTTGGTGCTGAAGTTCCCTATGCCTTGTCTTGAATTTTGCGATCTCTTGTCCACTTTAAGGCAATCGATGGAGTGGTTATAGGACTTGTGATGGGAAGAGAGGGTACTCGAGCCTTCGCCCACGAGAGGAGTTGTCCTTGGCCCCTTCTCTCTCTCTCTCTCTCTCTCTCTCTCTCTCTCTCTCTCTCTCTCTCTCTCTCTCTCTCTCTCTCTCTCTCTCTCTCTCTCTCTCTCTCTAGGTTCTCCTTCCCTCTCTTTCCTTCTCTCTTCCTCTCCTTCACTACCTCTCTCTCTCCTTCTCTCCTTCTCAAATTGGCAGGAAAGGGGGGAAAATAAGAAAACGACTCTACTGAAAAGGGGGGGAAAGATTTACAAAGGAAGAGGGTAATATTTAGGGAGAAAAAGTAAAGAGAGGTTATCATCCTTCTCAAGGGGGGGGGGTTATACACAGGACCCCCAAATCTCCTGCTGTCATGCGACCTGTTAAGGGGGGATTGGAGGTGGCCTATCCTTATTGCCATGCGGCTTCACCATAAAAAGGGGTAGTGGGGGGGTTGGAGGTTGCACACATGTGCCCCTTCCCCTCATTGTAAACATCATCCTCTTCACCTACCTCAACTCCATGATTAGCTTCCTCCCCTCCCTCACTCCTATCGACTTGGAGTTTGACTCCCCCTCCCTCTACCAACTGACGGTGTTGACAGGGGGTGATTAAAAAGTTTAACTTGGAGTTTGACTCCCCCTCCCTCTACCAACTGACGGTGTTGACATGGGGTGATTAAAAAGTTTCATGTTTTATTTGTTTAAAAAAAAAAACTTTATGGCAACGACGAACGGCTTATGGCAACGGCAGATAGCTTATGGTGATAGCAGAATATTACAATTCACGGTCCAAAGGTCGAGTGGTGAAAAAGCCAACCACAGAAATTATGTCTCACTCCTAGATCGCTTGGGGTCATTGGAGCTCTAGACACCCCTTGCCGAGTTCGGGATGGGAGTTTGAGACTGCCATGACCCAACGTCTATGGTGTTGGAATATCCTATTCTAGATAAAGGATGGAATTTGTGGTGCCATGTGATTTGGGCCAGTTACTTCTGCCACGGAAAAAGGGGTACTTCTGTTGGATAGAAGGGTATATATAATTTCTCCTGTACGGGCAAGAGACAAAGATTAACTTGAAGAAAAGTTAAGAAACTTGGTTGAACTTGTTTATCAAAGGATTGCTTGCTCTATTTTTGTGTCAGTGATGTAAATTACACGAACAAATCCTATTCCTTAAAAGGCCTAATTAAGGAAGCTGTTTTTTGAATGTCACACATAAATGTGATAGGACCTAATTGAAAAACTAAAGCTATCAAGGGAAGTGGGTGGGCAGAACTCCCAACGGATCCGTCCTATGGCAGGCTGGTCCCAGAGAACTCGGAGTCTTCTCACAAGGTTTTATTGCCATTCAACATTAGGTATTACCATTTTAAGGGACCAGAATGGGACTATGCCCTACGGGCAAAGAAGTTGAGCAACATGTCCCTCTCATTTCCCATTCTCTTTTAACCAAGTGCGGTATGAATTTGCTTCAGATTGGGTATCTTTGCATAAAGTAGGATGTCCACGACTTGACGCTAGAATGATGTCAGGAGACCTTGACCACTAGGGACTCAAGTTTCAGGTTGATCCTAGTGGGTTTAGACGTGAATGTTCTATTGTGAGGCGGACTTCGAAAACCCTAGGTGACAAACCCCGTGACATTCCATGGGAGTGTCGGGCGGCGATGCTTAGATTCATTTCTCGATGGACTGCTAAAACGTGCTCAGGCATCCAATAGGCGGGCACATTACAGTTGTCATCATCATGTAAGTCAATCATTTCATTATTATGGACTTTACATCTCATTTTCAACCAAGTATAGATATAAATTTTACCAAAATTTTCATCAATGTCATTAGAGTTTTCTCCCATAAGCATAACTTCATCAAAATCAAGTAGCACTTCAAGGTCTTCAATTGCTTCATCAGCTCCAAGGTAATTTAAATGTGCAATAGGCTTTTTTCAATCACAAGTATTGCCCATAGGACAACGACTTGCAATATTGCCAAAGCAGTTAATACCATATTAGAGAAGTTTCACTTTCAAATAAGGAGTAAAGATTTGACCAAGTGGCTAGATCTTAACCCCAAATTTGAGAGCGGGACTTGGGGGATTACTTATATAGTATCTAGGAAAAATTTCACTTTCAAGCAAGGGGAAAAGATTTGACCATGTGTCCAAATATTAATCACATTAGGAATTCCCAAACTTTATGAAAATTTCCAAATTATTGAATATGTGATCAATTGCATTTATAACAAATTGTATTCTTGGAATTGCTATTTGAGACACTTGGATTAACATTTTTAGGTTTAGTTGACTTAGACAGATTAGAAGGCAGATGAGAAATCTTGGGATTAGAATTTGAAGTAGACTGGCTTACATCATAGAATATCTCATCAAAGGTCAGCGATTAGAACAATTCTTTCCAAATTGAAAGTTGGAGATATGAAAAGAATTAAAATAAGAGTTATTGTTACCCATATTATTTCCTGTGTGGAGGCTGGAAGTTGTCACCGATCTTTAGTCTATTTCTTTTTCGTGTCATGCGCCGAAGAGATAGCCTCTTCCAATGTGTTGGATTTAAACATTTTGACTTTAGCTTGAAAAAGTAAAAGAAGGACGAATATATACTTCCTTTTAAAATTCAATTTGGCTACTACAAGCTCGACCATTTGAAGTTGTAGATAAGTACTCCAGAATCTTTCGATGTACTAAGGAATGTTCTCTCGTTCTCGTAGCATAAAGACATCCTATTGTTGTTGCATGCGAAGCTCAAATTGGGAAAGAAGAAAATTAGTGAGAACCTTCTTACAAAATACTTTCCACATAAGAGGATGATCAATGCTCTTGTATGTGATATCCCACCATAAAGAAGCTTTGTCAATAAAATAATGTTAAGCACACTGACCATAGTATTGTCAACAAAGGAAATTTGGGATAAAGGACACTTGAGGGGGGATCGCAACTCTTGCTCCAATTGGGCTCGATGATGGCACTCTTCTTCTAGGTGCATGGCTAATAAATCTATGCATTGCTCCATGGTTGGTTCAAGAAAGTGGTGATGTGGAATAAAAGTTTGCAGTGTTAGATGGTCCTTCATGAGACATGGTGATTGCTTATGGCTTGATGAAGATATCCAAATAATAGAGACACCTTGTAATTAAAAGACACTTCACCTGTGGCAATAAAATTTTGGCATGTAGGCACCAAAATAAAGAGAAGCTTCTTCACAAAATGATGAGATGGAATAGGAAAGAAAGATTTAAAAAAATTGATGGTATTTTGATGAAGTTTCGCAATCCCGAAATGATTGCATAGGAATTCCCTCTTGAAGACTTAGTTTAGAAGTGCCTTGGTGTAGGAGAAGCTAGAGTTGATTAAGTAAGAAGTGATTAATTAATAATTTAATCCTTAATTTTAAAAATTTTGGCTTTATCGGACAAAAGAATTCAATTTTTGCTGATCATGGTGGTCAAGAAAACATCCCCTCTCTCCACAATATTTTAAAAAAAGCGTTAAGATTCTTAAAGCTTAAACAAAACTTAATTATTAAGCTTAATTAAGCTTTTGTAAGCCTTTTTTTGGCCACAGACTATGAAAATAATGGTGCCATGGTAGAGGCTCCCTGTGGATTTTCAATATTGGATTGAACTACAAAAGTTATGGGCAGAGATAGGGTGATTTGGGGTTTTGAAGCCCCGAGAATCTAGTTGTGAAGTCAGTTTGACCATAGAGCCTGATTACTCCAATGAGCTCACCTTCATGCAAGAGAATAGGAAATTTGAAGCCCTAGATATAAACAGAGCTTTGATACCACTGTTGCATAGATTGGATGTGAGGCTTGCGCATAGCGAGCAGAAGAAGTTCTCCTTCACTTTCTTTTTCTTATAAAAATGAAAGCACGACTCATAAAACTCAAAATAGACTTAAAGAATAGTAAAGAAAAATTGAGCCACACACTAATGGATGCAAACTCGGGAAAGTTACTATATGTATATCTGGTGCATAGATCGGATGTTGTATGCATACGTAGCGAGCGTCGGAAGGTCCCCAAGAACAAAAGAACTCTACTTTTGCACAAAAAACAAGAGAAAAGACTTGCACGACATGAAGCAAAAGACTAATTGGGTACAATCTCCCCCTATGCCTTGTGTGAGCGCTCTACAAAGCATGTATTTGATATATTATTCATCTCCAACCTCAAAAAATAGCCCAATTTACAATTAGCACGCTTTAGCTTTTGTGTTTGCTTTTGTCCCACCAAAGAATTAAAGCAATTGGGCGCCCAAAGAGTCGAGCTGTGCCCAAATACAATGTCCAATAACAAATATTTAAATCATGCATCCATGTGCATACAAAATAGTAAATAAATGTCATGCGCTTCAATAAATAAGCGCATCAAAATAAATATTGGCACCACGCCTAAGATGCGCGTCCATCAAAAATGATAATTTCTTCTAAATAACTTGAATATACGCTATTTTCCAATGCTTCCCAATGCCACTGCTACCTGCTCTACACATCAACTGAATCATTCACAATTGTTAGAAAATAATAAAATTAAACCAACAAAAGTGAATGCCTAGCAATCTTCAGCTATGTATTTTGCGAAATCACTCGCTATGGAATCACCCACTTGCACATTAAATTAACAAGATGCTCGAAAAGGACAGACGTCACCATTGACTTTTCGCACAAAGAATCCACCTTGTGTATGAGCCTCGGCAACAAATATAATTTTACAGAATCCACCACAAAACCTCACGGAATCCACTGCAAAATATGCCTCCTGGCATCAATATCATCTACATCACGTGTGTTCAAGGCCTAATTATAAAACTCCTTATCTGTAAATTTTTCTTGAATAAAACATAACCCTTTTCTATTCAATCTCTAAATAAACCCTTTATATTTCACCTTATATTATATGTAAAAAATATATAAAAATAGTATTTTAAAAATACCTTATTTTGAACCCATGTGATACACACATACATTCGTGAGTAACTTACTCGAGGGTGCAAATTTTCCCCATACATGGAGTAGGCATCTCCTCCATGATGTATTTATAATATTAAAATGATTCTTGCTTTGTCCCAAGATAGGATCTTTACAATCACTCGTTTGATAAAAGAGTTTGAGTTCACTGAATAAATAGTTGCAATCAGTTACACAACTCACAACTGTTGAGAGCCATATAATATTTCTAAAATATCTTTAATATATCTCCTAAAATCTCATGCATCAATAAATATTTACAAAGAGGATGTATGCATGCCTTAGAATAAATGGAGTGTCTATTTAAATAATTCAATGAAAAAGTCTATGGAATAAATTACACTTGCCACATGTATCCATTTCATCTTACTCTACACATCAAGTGACTATCAAAAATTCAAAAAATCATGTTAGAAAAATAATTAATTGAATAAATACAACTAACCATAATAAATCAAATGATCATTGAAATTCCATTAAATAATCAAATCATGTAGACGTTAGCACTTGAGATATGAATATTGTGGCATCACCCACATACAGCTTCACCCCTTGCAAGTCTCATGCCCGAAAAGGATAGGCATCTCCATCAACTTTTTTCCCAAGATAAAAAGTAATTCACTCTTAGGAATGTGCCCCACACTAATGGAGAACCATTCAAGGCATTCATTTTGTTAACATGCACACAAGGGAGAAGCATTGAAGGTGCCCATCCCCTAGTGTAGGTGCCATCTGGTAACAATCACAAGTCCAAGTCTTCACATAGTAGCCAAAAAGAAGGCCTCCCTAATAATGTGAGGTGTAAAGGGCTTCACACACAATGTTGTTTGTTGGTATACTTGGAATATAGAAACAATGTCATGCACTTTCTAACTATGCTATGGTGTATCAATTTAACTAGTAAATAAGGGTATCATTTATGCATGAAGGCCTTCTATGTCCTCTACATTTGTGATCAAATACTTGTGCTTTATAATAGATTATTCACCTCAAAAATCAGTGTCTCTTGAAATGCATATGTACCAATCATACACATTGAGGCATATCCAGTAATAGCCACCATGGGAATGCTATCAAGCATAGCATCTACTAGCCTTGTGACTAAATTAGTTGCCCTAGGGCATAATACAACAATGGAGACACCTACTTTACCAAAGGTCCTTACTAAGTCTTACATTAGAAAGACCTCTCCCTGCTCATCGTGAACATATATTTCTAATGATGGTAGACCTAGTAAGGGCCTGATTGATCTCCATGAAAGCACCAGGGTAGGCAAAGACATTAGTAACATCTTCTCACTCAAGGGCCTCGACTAGGATATCACATGTCTTTCGAGATGATCATTAGCATACTTGAACTTGAAGGTGTTGGGGAGTAGGAAGGGTTCGAGTGAGAGGTTGGTATTGTTGAGAATAGCAAATGATGCTTATATGTACCCCCGTAGAGGCTAGATGTATGCCTAAAAGAGGCTTCCCATAAGAGGCTTTGTATATGGAAGATATGAGAAAATATGTATGCTCTAGAAGCTCTAGGGAGAGATGCCCTGAATCCCATTAGCACAGTGAGGAAGAGTGGTACTATCCAAAAAGCTATATAATAATGTACTTGACACTCATTTCAATGCAATGGAACTACTAATTTGAGTCTCTATCAATGACATTATCCATCTTACACAAGAATGTGTTTATGAGTCCAAGATTCCATCTTGGAACCTAATTCACTTGTGTAATAGTTTGTCTATCTAAGTCCATGTCATCATGAGTAGTGTCTTCATCTTTCATCCACCATAGCTAAACCTTTGCTCTAGATCCGTGTTTCTCAACTTGGTATCAGAGCCATGGTGAGCTAGGTTTAGCCCTATCTATTGCTCCTCCAGCTCATGACCAAAAGAAGTCTTCATTCTCTTATCCTATCTTATTTAATCTACATTTTATCTTTCAACTTCCTCAACCTTTTCTTTCTCATTCTCTTCTCTAATCAAGCTAGTTAGGATTAAAAGTGAACTGAGTACTTGTATCCTCTCTTGCATACTTTTCTTCTTCTTCTGCCTCCTACTCTTGCCTGAGCAATGATAATAACGGCTTAGCTTGATTAAGGAAGAAGAGGGAGAATAAATTTAATAGTATAAGAGGGAGTTGTGTTTTCTATTCATGGTGTAAAAAGGGCATAGACACAAGCTCAAGTAAAGATAGATTCATCAAAGAAAGAGCTCTCAATATGCTGAAGTACGAGGTGCAAGAACTATACAAAGAGTGGGAGTACAGCAAGAAGACCTGGAACTTGTGCTACAAAGAGGAGAAACAAGAGGTGGTGTTTTTTGTGTGGAAGGCCAGCGTGAAGCTCAAGCTTGAGTTGCTGTTGTGAATGGCTGTTGTTGCCGAAGTCAAAGCTAGAGAGGTCACTGTTGAGATTTGTTGGCTCAGTCAATGCCTTTTAGCTCAAGTATCTACATGATAAAGACAGCTCAAAGAGTTGAGAACCAGGCAAGTAGATCAGGTTCTGAGCTACATAAGGTCATACCCTTCACAGGCAACAAAATCATTAGCTCATCTAGAGGTAGTCCTCCAGATTGTGCTGGTTCATTCTGACCTGGTTCATTTTTTCTTAAAATCATAAGCTTATTCTTGGTAATCTAAGGTTAGAGCACTCACACATAGAGTCAATTCCCTTCACAGGCAGTGAAATCATTAACACATCGAGAGACAGTCCTCCAAACTATGCTGGTTCATTCTGACTTGGTTCATTTTTTCTTAAAATCATAAGCTTATTCTTTCTAACCTAAGGCTAAAGCACTCACACATAGAGTCGTTTCACACTAGCTCACAAACTACATATACACTTCACACTTTGTCCTCTCAATCTGGTTTAGTCCAAACCCTGTGCACACCTGTTGTTATCCAAACCAACTCGTCTAAATCCATATTCAAACTTTAGAAATTATTCACATTGGTGAAAAAGCCTAGTACTACCACCACATCAATCGTCTTGCCCAATCTGCATTAACATTTGGACCTCATTGTAAAAGGGATTAGACACAGCCACTATGCGAAAAGTCAGTTCGGTAAGACCTTCCCACATTTAAAATGATTTGCTTGCACCATGCACAAGAGTCCAAAAGAAAATCCAATGCCATGTCAAGCCCTTTCATTAAGCCAAAGCGTTCCAAAGAGAAATATATCTATCTTGCAAAGCAACATGGAACCCCCAAATCTATGGATCCCAAAGTTTATGTCATGTCAAGCTACATCAATGTACCTATTTGTATCTATCTCAAACTCACTGAGAAAGAAGATCAAAAGGACCTCACAAACAAGACTAGAGCGCAAGATAATGAAGAACAAAAAGATGAAGAGCATGAAGAAAATAAAACAAAGACAAAGAAGATCAAGGACATCACCAAAAGAAGCCAAAGGAAGATGACGCAGATACTATTTGCTGCTCTGCTGACAACAAAGAATTTCCCATAGTGGATCTCCCTTAGTGGATCTTGTTTCCCATAGTGGATGCTGTGAAAACCCTACCAAAAATGTAAATTTTCAAGCCTTAACTTGACTAGGCTGCCAAATAGCTATTCTCCCAAGCCATGTCATCATGTAGGGGGGGCAAAAGCCACCAAGGGTAGAGACTCATCATTTGAGGGGGATGTTGAGAATAGAAAATTATGCTTGTATGTACACCCGTAGAGGTTAGATGTATGCCTAAAAGAGACTTTCCATAACAGGCTTTGTATGTAAGATATGAGAAATGATGTATGCTCTAGAAGCTCTAGGGAGAGATGCCCTGAATCCCATAAGCACACTGAGGAAGAGCGGTACTGTCCAAAAAGCTATATAAGCATGTACTTGACACTCATTTCAATGCAATGGAACCACTAATTTGAGTCTTTGTTAGTGTCATTGTCCATTTTATACAAGAATGTGTTTATGAATCCAAGCTTCCATCTTGGAATCTAATTCACTTGTGTAATAGTTTGTCTATCTAAGTCCATGTCATCATGAGTAGTGTCTTCATCTTTCATCCACCATAACTAAACCTTTGCTCTAGATTAGTGTTTCTCAACATGTGGCAAAAGACACAAGGATGACACTCTTCTTTGTGATAGTAGCGATGCCTCTATGTCAAGGAGAGAACAAAGAGGTCAGATAAAGAAGCATAGAGGAGAGAGAAAGACTAGAAAGTTAAGAAAGAAGAGAGAGAAGCCATAGAAGTTATGAGCAAGGAGACTGTAAATGTATTGATGTTCAAAAGATGTGAAAATTTACACGTCTCACCTATTTTATACCTATGTCGGTGTGACAAGGCATTATTAACAATTTTATGCTGAAGTATATCTTCTTCTCAGCTTCTTACAATTCATCCCTTCCCAAAGTTTTTTGCCCACAAAAACAAACTTACAATGGTTGGAAAGGATTGAATAAAACGGAGTACTGTTCTAATTTCAGCTATACAAAGTATGGAAAATGAATGAAGGATTGAAGATACATTGACTGAAATGAAGATGTGAAGGTAAGCCTTAGTTGTACATATGATCCCAATGTCTTCAAAAGAGTTTGGATCCTTTTAGTCTTCAAGAAATAAGCTCAAGAATGTGAGGATGGCTTGTTGTAAAAATAGACCATGTTAAATAAAATCTACCATAACTTCTGGTAGAAGTGTCCAAATGAGGCATGCCACATGTCAAAACATAGCTTTTGAAGAGTACTTTGACCCTATATAGGTGTCATATTTCAAAAAATTTGGAAAAATAAAAACTATCTTTAAAAAGATTGTTGTCGACCCCATCTACTCCATAACTGGCTCCACTATAGTTATGCTTCAACGAACACCAATGCATTCCATAGGTAAGAAAAATAATCTAATATAGATTTAAGCCTCCAATAAGCTTCTTCAAGTGGCAAATTTGTCTATCCAATCAACTATTCAATGATAAAACGAGAGCAAACCTTCTTCTCATACCGACCTATGATCGCCTCAGGCCCTGTATTGAATAAGTCCTTCTTCATCTATAGGTGGTAGCTCATCAACTGTATCCACAAGAGCATCATAGAAGGGCTTGAGGTAACTAACATGGAATACATTATGAATCTTAGTAGAGGAGGCCTGCTTCAACCTATATTCCAAGTCTCCAATACGCTTCAAGATCTTGTAGGGTTCATAAAACGTGTGACCAAGCTTGTTACTAAATCTATCCTTCAAGGTAAGCCTCTAATGAGACTTGGGCACTTTCAACAAAACTAATTCTCCTTCTTAGAACTCTAAATGTCATCTCTTCTCACCTGCATACATCTTCATTTGATATTGGGCATTCCTAATATTCATCTTACAATGTTGAAGAAGGGTCTCCATTCTTTCCAATTCTTCTATCCCATGAGGATTGATTTTCTAATTGAAAATGACTCTGGGTAAGGGCACCTTATAACCATGAATCCTTGTCATATACAATCACCTATGGTAATTCATATAATCTAAAGATCTGCTTCATAAATTGATTAGCCACCTATGAAGCAATTAATCGTGTCTTGGTGGGAATAAAATGGAGTGCCTTGGTGAGTCTATCCACTATCACATAAATGCTATTCCATCCCCTTTTGGTAGTAGGTAAACTAATAATGAAGTCCATGGTAATGTGTGTCTACTTCCCTTAAGAATAGGTAGTGGCTACAATAAACCACCTAGTGTATGGGTGATGTTCTTATTCTGCTAACAAGGCATACGCTTCATAACAAAATCATTAACATCTCTCCATAGTCCTTTCCAATAAAAACTTTTTCTAATCATATCATAGGTTTTAAAAACTCCAAACTGTACATCTAGAGGTGAAGAATGCAACTCCTCTATAATTTTTTGTGTGAGAAAAGAAGTAGAGGGAATAACAATCTTGCCATGAAGCCAAATTAGACCATTTTAAAGCTGATAATGTGAGTTTTTCTCCATGAGATCTAGTTGTAATTTCTAAAAAATATAGTTGAGCTTATCATCTAAAAGATAGACTTTTTGTAATTCTTCAATCCAATAAATATGTAGCTCAATCATAGCTAAATTTTTGCATGCCCACATTTGGAAGAGAGAATCAGCTACTACCATATTATCTTTGCCTCTTATATGAGTGATATCGAAATCATAATTTGTAAGAAGCTGGGAATACTTAGAATGTTAATAATATGCCATGTCACACTGACACTGGTATATAAGGAGAGAAGTTGTAATTTTTCACATCTTTTTGACATATCAATACAATTACAATCTTTCTCTCCCTTCTTGCTCCAAGCTTCCATGGCTTCTTCATCTTTCCTGTCTTTCTCTCTCCAATTCTAGTCTTTCTCTCTCCTCGTCACTCTATTTCTCTCTCTTCCTGCAGTCTTTCTCTCTCCTCTGCAGTCTTTCTCTCTCCTCTTTCTCTCTCCCTAGTTCTCTCTCTGACAAGTGGTATTAGAGCTTCAGTCTTTGATCCATTATTTTCTTCCATTTTCACTCCTATTTTCCTATTTCAAAACCACTTTCAGACAAAAATGGTACAAGACAGTGACTAGTGGAGTGCTGCAGGACAACTACAGTTAGCAATGACTACATCTGGAGTTATCCAAGGTCAGATATGGCGGGTAAAGGCTTAAATGGCTGGACGTCATCAAATTTTATGCAAAAATGGAGGTAACTAGGGTAAAGAATGGTTAACCGGGCTTAGTTTGAGAACAAACTGTGGTTACTTTGAAAAGAGGGGTTTCTCTTTCCCCTTTCCTGGAAATTCCTGCAGGTTCCATGGAGGTTCAGCCCCAAGATCTGCTCATATCTCTCTTACCTCTGATCTTCCTGACCAACAATCATCTGGAATAGAAGCCTTTCAGCATGAGCTTCAAGTTGAGCACCTACTTGCTCAAGATTGAGCAAGCATTCAGGCCAGGAACAGCCCCGAAAATTGCGGCGCAATTTTCGGGCTGATTCCAGCCCTGCCCTGCTCCAAGCTTGCTTCCCCTCAGCCTTGGCACTCTTCTTCATCCATTCCAGGCATTAATCTTCAGCTACATTGAGATTCTTAGCAACATTTGAAGATTCCTCAGCTCTCTTGAACCCTAGGTGAACAGTCCATGGGCAGCCATGAAAGCTTCAGCCCAAGCTTCCATTTCTTGACAATTTCTTGAAGATTCTTCATCCTTTTGGCCCGTGGAATCATCTCAGCAAGGATTCTTCAACAAATTGCAAGGATTAAGCACGGGATGGCTTAAGATTGAAGATCAAGAGCTTCAATGGAGCAAAAATTTGGGGGAAACGGGTTTAATGCTTCAATTTCAAGCATTTGAAGCCTCAAGATTGGTCTCTACCATCAGATAAGCAAGCTTCTTGGATTATTTTGCTAACATTGGACAACCGGGAGCCCTATCAAGCATTTGGCAAGTTATTTTCAGCCATGTCAAGGTATTTCTCTTCAATTTTTAATCTCTCTCATTAATCCAACTGCTGAGCTTAAGCCATTTGACTGAGAGATTAAAGAATTGAACATTTTCATCAAATTCTCAGCCAACCTTTGCTTGAATTCATCTATTCATGAATGCAATGCTTGTCTAATGCATATTAGCTTCAATCAGTGAATGAAGGGCCTCAATCTGAGATTTCAGCATAACATTTGAATCCTATGGACTGAATACATTCATTGATTCCTTTGCTTACTCTAATCCAATTGATTGGTTGATTCTCTTTTGCCTAAATTGGAAAATTGTAAAGGGTAAGTACTAGCAATCAGTGAGTCACTGAATTGCATAGGTAAAACCCTTCTTCCATCTCAAGTTCTTTTATCTCAATCAATTGCATCTCATGAAAGGCTGAATGAATATTTTCCAAATGCATATCATGCTGATTGCTTAGTACACTAGCCTCTGCCATGTTGATATTCCCACCGAGGAAAAAGGTGGATGCCGGGGGAGATAGTGGGACAAAAGAGAGGTGACCCTCCCTCACTATCGAAGATCCCGAAGGGGTGCAACCAACCGACCCGGGGGGAACTTTGCCCACCTCCCGGTGATTCGGAGCCCGTGTAGGGAGCCCGTCCTGCCGTTTTATCCCTCACACAGGTACAGCGAGTGGAGAATTGAAGATTGAAGACTTTCCAACGACTCAAGTACCTATTGGAGTAAAACAGGGTAAAACAGGGCATTTTCAGGTTACCCACAGGGTATTTACAGGTGGATACAGGTACACCCTTTGATACTGAAGTACAGGTGCAGGTACTACAGGGTACCCACAGGTCCTATATACCCCTTTGCAGGGTTTGGTAGCCTTTGGAGGTTACTTTCTTGCATTACAGGGTCAAAACAGGGCACTTACAGGTCTAAACAGGGTGCAGGACTGGACAGTTCAGACTCTGAAAGTCAGTTACAGAATTTTCTGTCCTAAACCTGTTATAGCGTGCTATAGCTCATCTCGAAGAGGGCATTGTAAGCTTCGATTCGCACAAAAAAGTTTTGCAATCGGAGTTTTCTAGCCAAAGTTATAGCCGTTTTACTGACAGGGGGTACTGCAGGACTGCACTATTATGGCAGGGCATAAAGGCAAAAATAAGGTCCAGGAGGACTATGCACAGCAAATCAGGGATTCTATGATGGAAAGCACATTTCAAGAGAACCCTGAAGAGCCTCAACAAGGAGAAATTAGCATGCTCAATGATACTTTGTGTGCCCATGAACTAAGGCATAGAGAGCGACATGAGGCTATGCTATCAAGAATGGATCAGATGGTTCAATCTACTGATCAGACTAAGGCTTCCATTGATAGATTGGTAATGTCCAATGAACTACTCATGGCACAAGTCTCTAAACTTTTACAATTACAAGTGGCATCAAAAGAAGCTAATGAAAAGGCCTGTTCAAATACTGATCCTTCAGTTCCACTTCAGCCATCCAACCAAAATGGTCATGGAGATGGAATCATAGGAAGAAGAGGCATACCCAATAGTCAATATGAAGTGGGAGAAGCTTCACAAAGGCATGATGACTATTTGGGCAGTTTGAACGGTGCCAATACTCAAGCTTTTGGACTGCATACACAGCATTCTAGGGGTGCTTTACCAACAGGAAGATTACAGGGTAATTCTCAGCCACCTGTTGGAAGATTTCAATCTCATTTTGGGGGTTCTGTACTTGGAAATTCTGATCAGCCAGTTTTGGGACAGCAACCCTTCCATGATAGAGAATTCAAGGACAAAATTGTTTTATCCAAATTCAATGGCCAGTCATCTTCACCATCAGAATTAGAGGAATGGACCTCTAAGATGGAGTCTTATTTTGATATATTTCCTAAAACTGATGTTATGAAGATACACTTTGCCTCCTTGCACTTAGAAGGATTTGCTCACACTTGGTGGAGGTATATCAAGAAAGAGAATGTACTTATTGAGAATTGGGAAGCTTTCAAGGCACTTATGGCTGAAGTCTTTGTTTCACCTCTTGAGAAAGAGAAGTTAGAACGAAGATGGTACAACTTGGAACAAAGGAGCCTAAGTGTAAGGGAATATACAAACCAATTCCTCAACTTGACCATGTATGTGGAAAACATCAGTGATGAGGCCAAGTTACACAAGTTCATGTATGGTTTGGAACCATCCTTGTCAGCTGATGTTATGGCGCAAAATCCTACTTCACTTTTCAAGGCTATTGAGCTTGCAGAGCGCTTTGGAAGGAAGTATAGGAAAGAGTCTTCATTTCAGCCAAGTTATGGACAGCCAAGGACTGTTTTAAAGCAAGGGCAAGTTGGTAACAATTATGGCAGCAACCATATGCCTAGTGGGAGCTTACGGATACCAACTTATCCCCCATTTAATGCTTCTAGGCTTCAAGGCAATTTCAGGACAGCAAACAGTCCAAAGGTTGAATTTAAGCAAGGTGACAATAAGCCTAAGTCTACTTCAGCCAATACAAATTCTAGAAATATTCCCATGGATCTTTACAAGGAAAGAAAGGACAAAGGCTTATGCTTCAAGTGTGGAGAAAAGTATACTCCTGACCATGCTTCAAAGTGTGTATACAAAAATGCCAAGCCAAAAATTCAGAGTATGCTAGTTCTTGAGGACCTTGAAAATGACATAGATGAAGTTAATGCAGTCCCAATCAATGCTGAAAATGAAGATTTCGAGGATGATGGTGGACAGGAGTACTTCTATGATCCATCTGACTCTTTTCCTTTTGATCCAGGCGGTGATATTCCATTTGATCCTGGTGGATTTTGTAATGAGTTGCCTGCTGCCACTAATTGTTCTATCTCTATGGATGCTTGGACGGGATCTAAGAACCCTAATACACTTCGTATGAAGGGAAGCATATGTGGAAAGCCAGTGTTCATCCTGATAGATAGTGGCAGTACCCACAGTTTTGTCAATAAATCCATTTTGTACAAGTTGAATTGTGTTCCCACCGACTTACAGCAGCCCATTAGAGTACAAGTGGCTAATGGTGAAGAGGAAATCAGCACACAGATTTGTCCACAGGTTTCTTTGCAGATGGCTGAAAATTTTGAAGTCAAAGTAAACCTGATCACTTTGGAAATGGGGCCCATAGATATTGTACTTGGTTGTGACTGGTTGATGACCTTAGGCAGGATTACTATGGATTTCTCACAGTTATATATGGAGTTTTTCTCCAATGGACAGCTCATCCGTTTACGGGGGATCCCTAGTAAATCTGATTTTCAGCTTATCACCATTCAACAACTCAAGAAAGAGTACAAGAAGCGCTCACAGATATTTGTATTGCATTTGAACAAAGAAACACAGGATCAGCCCAAAAATTCAGCAAACCATCCAGCCTTGACAGCTCTTCTTGAGGAGTACAGAGATCTATTTGAAGTACCTACTTCATTGCCTCCTAAGAGAGCGGTGGATCACCCCATTGATTTGGAACCCAACTCAAAGACGATCAATAAGCCACCTTACAGACTATCAAAATGCGAACGAGAGGAAGTAGCCAAGCAAATCAAAGAGCTTCTTGAAATGGGATTCATTGAACCAAGTTCTTCACCGTATGCATCCCCAGTCCTGTTAGTCAAAAAGAAAGATGGATCTTTCAGAATGTGCATTGACTATAGGGATCTTAACAAGATAACAGTGAAGAACAGGTATCCTATACCCAGGATAGATGATTTGCTTGATGAGCTTAAGGGGGCTCGATTCTTCACGAAGATTGATTTGAGATCAGGGTATCATCAGATTCGCATGAGAGAGGGTGATGAGGTCAAGACTGCTTTTAGGACTGATCGTGGGCTTTACCATTTCTTGGTGATGCCATTCGGCCTTACAAACGCTCCAGCTACCTTTCAAAGCTTGATGAATAAGATTCTACAACCTTTCCTCTTTCAGTTTGTCTTGGTATTCTTCGACGACATTTTGATCTACAGCAAGACTTTTCAGGATCATTTGTCGCATATGAGGAAGGTTTTTGATGTGTTGAGACATCATAGGCTTTTTGCTAAGGAGAAGAAGTGTTCTTTCATGCAGACTGAAGTGGAATACTTGGGACATATAGTCAGTGAAAAAGGAATACAGGCTGATCCCAAGAAGGTGCAATGCATAAAAGATTGGCCAACGCCTACTACTACTACCTCTCTTAGAGGATTTCTTGGTCTATCTTCATTCTATCGCAGATTTATAAAGCATTATGCGGCAATTGCAGCCCCTTTAACTGACAGGTTGAAGAAAGAAGCTTTCTTTTGGGATTCTCTTGCAGATAGCAGCTTCAACCAGTTAAAGGAATTACTTACCTCCGCTCCTATTCTTGTATGCCCGGATTTCTCTAAAGAGTTTACTATACAATGTGATGCTAGTGGCCGTGGCATTGGGGCTGTTTTGCTTCAGGAGCATGGAGTAATTGCATTTGAAAGCCGTAAGCTTACTGATAAGGAGATGGCCATGAATGTTTATGATCAGGAAATGTTGGCTATTCTGCATGCAATCAAGAAATGGCACCATTACTTATATGGCAGCCGATTCAGAGTGCATAGTGATCATCGCGTACTCAAGTATTTCCTTACTCAGTCAAATCTTACTCCAAAGCAACGACGATGGGTAGCAACATTACAAAATTATGACTTTGACATCACTCATACAAGGGGCAAAGATAACATAGTGGCTGATTCTCTCTCTCGTATGTGGGCCTGCAAAGTATCAGCCATGACGGAATTACATAGTGATTGGATTGAAGAGCTACAAGAGGCATATCTCTTAGATGAGGAATTCAGCCAAATCTTTCAGAAATTACAGCAAGGTCTCATGGAAGAAAACTCGCACTACCAGCTTAAAAATGGTCTTATTTGGTGGAAGGGCAAGATTGTTATTCCTTCTACTTCTTCCTTCAAGCGAAAAATTATGGAGGAGATGCATTCTTCGCCTTTAGCTGGACACTTGGGAGTTTTCAAGACTTATGACAGGATCAGCAAGAGCTTTTATTGGAAAGGACTGTGGAAAGATGTCAAGGACTTCGTTATGAAGTGTATGCCTTGTCAGCAAAATAAGGATAGCACCCATAAGCCAGGAGGTTTATTGCAGCCATTGCCTATTCCTACGGGTAAATGGACTCATATTACTATGGACTTTATCACTGGCTTACCTACTACCAAGAAGGGGTGGAATAGCATTTATGTGGTGGTTGACAGACTCACCAAAGCAGCTCATTTTATCCCAACAAAAATTCAGTTTACTGCTTCTCAGGTGGCCAACCAGTTTATGGAGCATATTTTCAGATTGCATGGATTACCGCAGGTGATTGTCCATGATAGGGACTCAAAGTTTATGAGTAACTTTTGGCAAGCGGTATTTACATCTATGGGTACCAAGTTGGCTCCATCTACGGCTTATCATCCCCAAACTGATGGACAGACAGAGAGAGTTAATAAATGGTTGGAGACTTATCTTCGCCATTTTTGCTATGATGTCCAAACCTCATGGGATTCTTGGTTACACTTGGCTGAGTTTGCTTATAATAATTCCACTCATGCGAGCATAGGAGTTTCACCCTTTGAGGCTTTGTATGGATACAAGGTGCCCCTACCCACAGTCATTTTTAACGAAAAGATCAACCCTCATGGGAAGGAAGAGTTGGATAGAATGCAGACCCTTCTTCAGCAATGCAAGGTGAATCTAAGGAAGGCTCAAGATCAGATGAAGATGTATGCTGATGAGAAGAGGAGGCCTTTAGAGTTCCAGGAAGGAGAGCTGGTTTTGTTGAAGGTGCCCAAATCCAAGTATTCTACATTGAAAGATGGATCCAGTAATAAGCTTGCCCACAGATTCTATGGCCCTTACAGGATCCTTAAGCGGATTGGAGATTTGGCTTACAGACTAGAGCTTCCCTCTTCTACAAAGATTCATAACGTCTTCCATGTTAGTCAGCTCAAGCCCTATTATGGTGATCCAGTGGATTTAGTTGATGAGCTGCCACCTATTGATGAAGATGGTATTGTTCAGTACATCCCAGAGGCTGTTATAGGTCAGCGTGAAAAGAAGCTTCGATCACGTTCTATTGTGGAATATTTGATTAAATGGAGAGGTTTACCCTCTGAAGAGGCTTCTTGGAGACCTGATTCAATATTGGATGAGTATCCATACTTGAAGGATACATTAGTGGCTGAAGCCTATTGCTTATGGAGCTAGTATTGGTGCAGACTGGTTCAGGACAGCACGCTGTTTTAGAACAGTTTTTGTCGTACTTCATTTTCAGAATTGAGCTATCTACATGAGCTTAAAGTACTCTTCAAGAGCTTCGTTTTGATATGTGGTACACTTCATTTGGACACTTCTATCAAAAGTTATGGCTGATTTGGTCCAGCAGGGACTGTTATTCCAGCAAGCTGTCTACTTTCTTCTGGAACTATTTGTTGAAGATTCTATGGCTCCAATGGCTTCTAAGGTTCTTCAAATCATGTATATAGCAGGGTCCACTTTTCGTACTTCAAATTCAGCCCTTGTAATGATAAATTCTTCACTCATTCCCTATTTGTTAAGCTGTAAAACAGAGTAGTACTCTGTTCTATCCATCTTTTCTTTAGCTCTTTCTAGTTTTGTTTTTGGGGACAAAAACTTTTGGGAAGGGATGGATTGTAAGAAGCTGGGAATACTTAGAATGTTAATAATATGCCATGTCACACTGACACTGGTATATAAGGAGAGAAGTTGTAATTTTTCACATCTTTTTGACATATCAATACAATTACAATCTTTCTCTCCCTTCTTGCTCCAAGCTTCCATGGCTTCTTCATCTTTCCTGTCTTTCTCTCTCCAATTCTAGTCTTTCTCTCTCCTCGTCACTCTATTTCTCTCTCTTCCTGCAGTCTTTCTCTCTCCTCTGCAGTCTTTCTCTCTCCTCTTTCTCTCTCCCTAGTTCTCTCTCTGACATAATTTTAGCTATCCACCTACATTGCATAGGAGTGAGATTTGACTGAGTGAGAAAATAATTTAGGATCTTGTGATCACTTCAAACTCTAAATCGGCTACTATACAAGTAATGTTTCCACTTCTTTATTGCATGTAAAATAGCCAACATCTCTTGCTTATAGAGATTCATAGCCATTTCCTTATTTGTAATCTTGCGACTTTCAAAGGCAACAACTCCATACTCCTGTGTAAGCAAAGCAACCCCTATGCCATGGCCACTAGCATCACACTATATAGAAAACTTCTTCAAAAAATCCAGGCATACTAGAATAGAAGCAAAAGTAAGGAGTTCCTTTAACTAGTTGAAGCTACTATCTGTAAATGTATCCCAAAAGAAAGCTTTCTTCTTCAATCTATTAGTCAAAGGAGCTGCTATAGTTGCATAATGTTTAATGAATCGGTAATAAAATGATGATAGACTAAGAAACCCTCTAAGTGAGGTAGTGGTAATAGGTGTTGGCCAATCTCTCACACACTGCATCTTCTTAAGATCAGCTTATATCTCTTTTTCAATGACAATATGGCCAGAGTACTTCACCTCAATATGTATGAAAGTGCACTTCCTCTCATTTTTAGTAAAGAGTTTGTGATGCCTCGATACATAAAAAATCTTCCTCATATGTGATAAATGGTCCTATAGAGTCTTGTTTTAAATCAATATGTCATCAAAGAAGACTAGAACAAATTTAAAGAGAAAGGATCCATCTTTCTTCTTCACTAACAAGACCAGTGTCAGGACCTAAAACATGCCCATTACTGACTCTATGGCACTAGCAAGGCCTCTACTACTTACACACCCAAACTACCCCTTGGCCTCATAGCCAAGAGCATCTAAGGGGTATACTACCCTAACCTCTAATGTAGAAATTTGCGTTTATATGGATTGTAATCCAATGGATAACCCTTGCTACACTCCTAAGAGGGAGTCCCTGCATATATCAGTGTAAAACACCACATAAGCACAGACAAAGGGAGTGCCCCTCAGTTGAATATCGTGGCCTCATTATGGCTCTCCAACACCTCTCATGGATTGGCCCCAAGATGCACCGCACATACATAAAACACATTTGATACTACATGCTCCACTCTTTTAATAAATCATTACAGAAAATATAATATATTTATCACTAAATACTCCATAAAGAAAAAAAAAATCTAACCCTATAGCTTAGGGTATCTCCCATCTTCAACGTGGGTCATTGCTTATGAAAACAATTGGTGTGCATCCAGGATGATGCCATGTGTTGCATGCAACACAATTATGTATGATTTATAGTGCTCAAACATTTTTTCCATCAACAACCATCATTCTGAAGGTGAAAAAATATTTTTTTTCATACCTTTAGTCTAAATGAGATTGTTGCATTGTATTGGGCTCGCACCGAGCATGCTTGTGCTACTGGTCTTGCTTATTTTTCAAAACCACTGGTCCTATATGCCATGTATTAGAAAAAAATTAAAAATCAGTGTATTATCAGCCCTTAACAACCCCCTTCTCCCTATCACTTAAGATTATGCATTCAATGGTAGATTTAGAGAGCATTTTTAATGTAGTTTTACTTCATACAAGTAGTAAATATACACTTTAATATAAAGATATGGCTGAATGGCGGCTCACCCTCATGTCTCAGCCTTATCATACATTCACAAATGCAAATGTGATTTTTAATATTTTTTGGATGCAAAAAATCTAAATTCTTATTTTTTATATTTATTTATTGATAAATATTCATATTTTCTAATTTATTGATGAACAATTAAGCTTGTTGAGAATTAATTTTATATCACATTTCATCCCATAGAAACACCATATACACAATCAAACCCTAAAACCTCATGATTTTCCTTAAAACCACTATGTTGCGGGTTTTGCATGTTTATAAAGAAATTATTAGATGACTGATTTTTCTTGATTCCCTTAATATTTTTTATAGAACATAGCATTGATAACCAAATACAACCATTTCCAACCATTTACCAACGAAATTTATCATAAAACAATTAAATTTATGTTACTTATAGAATAAGGCTTTATATTATACATATCTTGTGACTAGAGGCTCGATGATGCTCCCCAATAGCCACTGATGCTTTTCAATAGCCATTGACGCTCCTTCCAACCTCGATCTATGCTCCCTCATGCTCTAATAGCATCATCCCACGATCCATATCTCACATCATGACCCATCCCCCTCTCTCATAGAATATGCATAAGAACAGGCTGTAGAGAGGAGAGAGAAACATGAGAGAGAAAGATAAAAAATTAGTAATTTAATTCGCTACACCATATCTCGTGGGAATTCAATCAAAATGAAGGTCTCTCTACCTAGATCCGAGCCATGGCATCTATCCTCTCTCATCTCAACTCACGAAGAAACACACAATCAAGGAATGAGGGGGTGCAAAATATTTGTGCCTCCCTCCCGTCAACTGATTTTTTAGCTTTTTATTCATTTCATGCCATTTGTCAAATATTTGGTTCACAAACTAAGTGTTCGCAGCACTACTCGGCAAGTGATTCACCTCTGTTGAGGGTGCAAACGGCCTCAGAATCATGATCCGACTAGATAGCTAGCTTCATGGTGTAGAAATCCATCAACCTAGCCTCCATCTCGCTCTTTTTGGCTCTAGGATTACATAGTTGCTTTATAACATGAAACCTCACATGGATTAAATGGGGGGTCAAATGGACTCCGATCGACGAACAGATACTTACGTTGGGTTCCAGGTGTTGAAATAAACTTAGAAAAACTTGAGCTCAACCATCTTCCACCGTTCAATTTTCCATGAAAAGTTGGTCAAAAATTTGTTCTTTTATGTCTCTCAACCACTTTTGTGCTTCAAAATGGATCCCAAAATTCAACTCTCATTGGTGACCATGAGATAGGGCGACTTAGTCCGTCAAATCCCACAAACTGATCTACACAAACAACCATAACAAGCATCAAGCTACCATAAAACAGAATACACAACAAAGCACAAGCATAGCTCTCACCCTACCCCCTAATAGAATCAAGGCATGAAAATCCTTAAGGAATAGGCCCAACATAATCTGACAAAAGTCCAAAGCAAGTTGCTAACCAACTACTCTAATACAGACTAGCTAAAAAGAACCATCAAAGAAGTTATCCTAGGTGGTGGCCTGAGCTACCTACCCAACTTAGGACAACTAGACCACGGACTCCTACCAGGTGAGGACTCCTACAACTTGGTCTTAATACATTTTTTTTCTTTCAAGGTTTCCATACTTGGGCATGTAAAAAGGAGGGAGCTGAGCATAGTGACCCAAGGAGAATAGGGTATCGGTCTCAGGTGTCTTGAATCAGTACCCAAGGAATCTACCAAGCTCTCACGAGGCAACACTTCAATCTTTTTCTCTTCCTCTCACTTTTGTTTTCACTCCAATCTTCCTTAGTATTCTTTTTTCTAACTAGAGGCCACCCTAGGAAGACAAGGCATTAGCCTTAGGGGTGGCCCCACGTATGTTGACTCATCCTCACGAACCTACCAAGCCTTCACAAGGCGACGAACAACTACTCTTAAATTTTTATTTCTTTTCTTTTCTATTTTAGAGATTAGAACCCCTCAGTTATTTTTTATTTCAAATATATTAATGCTTATATCTTCTTTTTATTTCGGCAGGCTTCTCTAACTACCTCACACTAGTAGGGACTCCTAGAACAACTGCCTAGCAAAATAGCATATTAGGGTCACTAGGATTTCCTTCTAAAGATAGATCTTTCAATGCATGACAATGTCTTTACAGGAGATAGACAACTACTCGAACCTCCCTCAAATGTACCTAGCCTAACCCTAGGCCTTCATGCCTTGATTGCCAGTCCCTAACAAAAAACCAATTCTCCCCAAGTATGCAAAAAAGAAAAGTATTAATAAAGGAAGAACATCACCCCTCAGGTAAGTTACTCATGAGTATATGTATGCATCACGTGGGTTCAAAATAAGGTATTTTTAAAATACCATTTTTATACATTTTTTACATATAGAAGGGTGCAATATAAAGGGTTTATTTACAAATTGAATAGAAAAAGGTTATGTTTTATTCAATACAAATTTACAGTTAAGGATATTTATAAATAGGCCTTGAATGCAGGTGATGTAGATGGTATACATATAGTAGCTTCCCTGATCATCACCCAGACTTGGCCACAAGAAGCTTCTGTGCAACAAGAGGCTCCCTTTAGGTCATGTTGAATCTGTATAGCATAGCACTAAAACAAAACCATTAATCGCACCCTTACTAGATAGACACATGGCCCACTTGGCCTAACAAAAAACCGTTGGTCCCGACATAACTCCACAGGAAGGACAAGACCGATAAAGGATAAGGGCTCCTCAGGTCCTACACTAAATGCATAAGGTTATTGGCCAACCCTCTTGCATAAATACCAAGGAGTGTCCAACAAATATGATGATAAATGCTCATGTACGTTCATGATAGAATAGGGAGGTGCTCAATTACTACTTGGCTCATAATCCAAACTAGCCATTGATGACCAAAATAGGATATGTTAGCAAGAAGATCCCAAAGTAGTCCTCCTAGGCTGAAATTAGAAGGTAATTGTAAGACCTCCCCTAGACCAGAATTAAAAGAGACATCTTTAACAAAAGCATAATTGGCTAGGGAATCTGCAAAGTGATTCCACTATCAAGAAATTAGTTGACAAGCCACCATCTCAAAAATATGCAACATATCCAAGGCTACACAATGGTACATCCGTAGGATGGGATCTCGTACACTATAGGTCCCATTTAACTGGTTGATTACTAACAGCGCTTCACCAATAATCGGTGGATACCACCATATCGGGCTACATTCAACCCCATAATCAAGGTCTTGTATTCTACTATATTATTAGTAAAACAATATCCTAAATATACTCCCATTTTCATAACAACCCTACGCTAGGGATCTTTAATGACCACACCAACCCTCGCATGCTTAGTGGGCCCTTGAGAAGCTCCTTCAAAATACAACGTACAGACCAAGTCTTCATTGATAGGCCACACCATACTAATTAGATTACTCGTACTTATGATAATCAAAGTTGGGCTAAGAGGGAGGATGTATAAGAGGTGCAATGCCTCCTTCCTTTTGCTGAACTCGATAGGAATACTCATAATAATCCTTTGACAATGGTAGCAATAGACCTTAATATCCCATGTGAATGATTCGTCTTGCTACTCAATAACTTGATAACCTTTACTCAACTAGATCATTTGACCTTGGTAGTAACGCTGCTCTAAATGTGGATGCTCAAGATACAGAATGATTCTTCCCATCTAGTTGTCTTGGTACCTACTGCAAGTTAAAGTTGAATCATGAAGGACCTGCACAGGCATCGAGTCCGACATTAGCCCTTACAAGTAGTAAGACGTCACCTTATTAAAGTTAAATTTATTTTTAAACTCTACCCCTTGAAAATCTACTAAAAGGGCTATAGAGCCGTTCTTTCCTATATGTATAATTGTATACGACCCCCAACCATCCAAGGTAACAAAACTAAAATAGGGTTTAGGGCCCGCTTATGATTCTCCTTGGCATCGTGTCTTTGGTAGATATCACAATGCTTAACATAACTAAAAGCATCCTAGAAAATCTCATACCACCTTCTCATAGAGAATATAGTGCCTAAATTTCTTTGTCATGAAAACCATTATAAGGCACAATTTCTCTATGTAAGTATAGTTTACTTCAGATATCTCCAATTTATGGCTAGCAAAGGCAATTGGATGATACCATTTTTTTTCCCGAATTTGGGCTGCTGACCCTTAGTTCAAAAGGCATATGCCTTACTTTTTGTCACCACAGGGTGGCTGCCTTCCTTTATGGGAATTGTATGAATAGCCAAGCTTCAACTTATCATAACTCCAAGCAAAGATGTCACAAAATTCCTGAATCAAGAACACATAGTCCTTCCTTTCTTCCAAACTGAGCATGGACCCTTATTCAATTGGCCATGAATCATTCATTGTCCCAAGGTATAACTCAATTACATCTGCATCTCTTATCCTCTCCCGAGTCTTTATTAGCTCATTCAAAGTTACTTGATAGATATACTTTGTAGTGGACCCCTCATTGGATTCATCACTTGATGATGTCTCTCTACTAACTGCATCCTCTAATGTCTCTATCTCTATAGAGGATAAAAGAACTCTCTCACTTTGAGGAGATTCAGGTAGGCATCTACTACTGCATGTCTAGCACCTCTATCAAAGTTCAACCAACTAGTGGGTATATCAACCTGATAGTCCACTTGTAAGATCCATGTTCTACCTCTAATAATAATTGATAGCTCGGCCGCCTCCCGAACCTAATCACCCTAAAGTCCAAATTGCATTCCACATTGGCAATGGTCACATGGACTTTAGTAATGCACCCTTCAGGTTGTCTTTAACATTCATCAACCATTCGAAGAATCGTGGAGGAATATTTTTGGATTTCTAACCCTAGCCTCACTATCAATTCCAAACTCATAATTTTGATGGAGGATCTAGTGTCTACAATAGCATGATCCACTAATATTCCTTCAACATATGCTGCTACCCTTGAACTATGCTTCAGCATGCTCAAACCAATCATCTCCTACCCGTGCTAAGCCCAAGGGCTCCACGATATACCTTATGCATAAAATATTTTTAAATTTCTTGTGCACTTCTGGAGACAACTTAATCAACTGCAAGAGGTTTACATCTGGCTTAACTTCACAAAGAGAACTCGCTAAAACAAATTCATGATAGTTAGCAATAACTCTCTTCTCTTGCAAGAAAATTCTCTCCTTTGGTCTTTGAACAAGATTTGGTGTCTCTTTCTTGGATTTTTCCCTCTTCTTTGAAAATTTCTTATCCTTCTTGGAGTCAACTTTACCATCAATGACTTTTAGAGGTCTGCCTTCCATGTCGAGATTAAGAAATTATGTCCCCTTATCATCGTGCTTAGAGTTTTCCTCAACAAGTTTTATCTTATCTTTGTCACAGTATTTGCCCTTTTGACCTCTTGTAATAAGCCATATATTATAAGCTTCAGTGTCTTTAATACAAACAACTTCAATAAGGCTTATTGCATTACCACTAGGCATTGCCAACATCTCTACAATAGCTTTCCCTCTTTGTAGTATTTTTTTCCATCCCTCATCTTGCTGGAGATTATTTCCTTACACTCGATGGTTTACTAGACCTGGCTATTTACTTCCTTGCTAGAGAGAACTAATCTTGCTCCAACAAGTACTAGCTAAGTGGTCGAACTTTCTTCATATGTCACATTTAACATTTGGACAATTCCTAGGGGAATGTTGGCCACTGCACCACTTACAACTAAATCATGAGGGGACACCCTCTTTAGGGCATCGACTTCCTATCAAATTCTATTGCTTATTAAGGAAATTGACATCAACAGCTATTTGCTTGTATTGTTCGGTGGTCATGTCAATATAGTGCTTCATCATATCCTTAACTTTGCCAAGGACATTCAAGGCACTTGACCCATAGTTGTGACTGTTCACTTGTCATTCCACTGGCCTAATCCCTTGATTGGGAATTGGCTACTAATTCCATGGAACAATATTGGGATTTATTATTTAGCCTCTAACATTTGGTGGAGCCATCTGGCTGACCATAGGCACGGTCACATTGGGAGGGGCTAGCAACACTTCTAAAACCTTAAAAGCCTAATATTTTAATTACCTTTGTCAATTCAATTTCTTCTTCCACACCAATATGGCATTAGAATACATCAAAAGTATAAGATGTTTTAAACTCTTAAGAATGCTTATGGAAATGATATCTCAAGCTTCTTTCAATGGCATGGACAAACACAGAGAAGGAAAATGCTAATGAGAGGAGGAAGAAAAGGAAACTATAAATGAAATAACAAAAGAATATGTAGAACCTAGAGAGAACCTAAAAAAGTGAAAGAATTAGAAAATTTTTAGTCCAAAAGTAAGATGTTATTAAAACTTGAAAAATGGACATCTAGATGTCATTTTTTGAGTCATGCTTCCTCTCCTATTGGAAGTACTTACGAGTGTCCCTTGATCTCAATTTGTCAATGCTAAAGTATTTTCAACACCTAGACTTGGATTCTAGTGTGCCCTAAAAGTCCACTTGTAGTCGTGACTCTACATCCTCTACTCGTGTAATAGCCATATCAATGTCTGCAAAGCAACACTCCTAAGTTGCACTGGATGTTAAAGTCTAGCCCATGCCAAAAGTATCGTAGTTGAGTGGCAGCTGGAATGGGAATATAGGTTTGCAACTTACGAAATAATTCCGTTAGCTTCTTGGCATAGCCTCGAACATTCTCATGAGGTTCTTGACCTATTACATTGAGAACACTTAGCCAATACTAGCCTTCCCTTTCATGGGAAAACTCTCTCTAAAAGTCCATGAAAAATAAATAAATCACGGTTATGGTTCCAGCATCGAGGCTATGATACCATACTACAGCTTGTCCTTTCAGAGTCATATTAAAGAACATCAAGTGTCCTTCATCTTGGATTCGAGAGTTCAACATTCACTTTTAAAACTCATTAATATGAAGTCCTACATCTTCCTATGATAACCCATTAAAAATGGGTAGAGAAAATCCCAAGACTAGCAAGTTCGAAGTTCCTGTGGGGATTATAATAGGTTTCCTCGTGATAACTGAGAGTGAAATTTTGGTGCCGGGAATTGCTTAAAAATAGCTAAAAATTATGAATATCAAGGGAAAAATATCCAATGTCAAAGGCGGCGGCTCGACCTAGGACGATTTTAAGCGTCAAAGTGCTCTAAGGACGCCCGGGCAACACTTGCGGATTTTTAGTAATTTTTCCATGCGCCTGTGCCGGTTAGTGGAGCTGGCAATCACTGCGGGATGCCGAGACGAGCTCACAAAAATTTTCAGATCGGGATTCGAACACCGTATGCGAGAGAAAAGGGAAAAGGACCAAAAGGCCGGGAGGTGCCCAAAAATGAGAAGTGAAGGGGTGCCTTTGTGAAGGGGCACCCCCCCTTCCAAAAAAAAATGTGATTGAGGGGGGGCGGCGTGTTG
Organism: Lygodium microphyllum; assembly: GCF_053477565.2. Taxonomy (NCBI): domain Eukaryota; kingdom Viridiplantae; phylum Streptophyta; class Polypodiopsida; order Schizaeales; family Lygodiaceae; genus Lygodium; species Lygodium microphyllum. The sequence goes on along the minus strand of NW_028229582.1, from coordinate 278,620 downwards.
CAGGAGGCGCCGAAAAAAACGCCCCCCCCCCCCCCCCCCCCCCCCCCCCCCCCCCACAAATCATGATGAGGGCTTGAAAGCAAGCCATGGAAGCAACTACAGCAGGCAACTACTCATCCTCCGCTCCGTATTGCTCCGGTCCATGCGAGAAATGGCAGCCTGTAGAGGGAGAGAGAAAATCAGTCTTTCTCTCTCCTCTCTCTCTCTCCTCTAAAGGCAGGTTCATGTGGGAAGAGAAAGGAAGAAGAAAGAATGGTGGAGGCTTGTCCGGTATCGATCAGATTGCTCCACGGGCTGGAAATGGTGACTTGTGATCGTCATGAGTATGAAGTGATGCTGATTTTCAGATTTGCAGCCATGGACATGAAACCCGAAACACGCAAATAAGCGGTAATTCAATTTTTTCAAAGGAAATTTGAGATTTCATGGCTTTTGATTGATAAAGTGTTGTTCATGTGGGCTAAAAATTGTTTATGTTGCTATTTTCCATGAGTACTTGCTGTTCATAATCAGAAAATCAGAAAAACATGCATCTTGTGACTCAAAATAATACACTAAAACACGTAAAATATGGAAAATCAAGGAAAAATGATGTTTTTGGGCATAAAAATGGAAGAATAAATGGGAACACCAACTAAATTTTCATTTTTGTTGCAAGAAGTAACTAAAAGCCACAGCCCATAACCTATTTTGAATTTTTAGTAATAAAATAATGCAAAAAATAAGGAAAAATACAAGGAAAATAGAGGAAAACCACTAAAAAATAGGGAAAAAATGCATTTTGGGTGCGGAAAATTAATGAAAATTAAGAACAATGTTTATAATTCAACCCCACCTTCTTGTTCTAGTGTGTTTTTCCCTCTCTTTACACATAAAATGATGGCAAATGCCTTATAAATCTATGCAACAATGCAACATTTGATCGATGGGAGGGTAGAGTGGTTAAAATGTGTCTAAATGCGGAATAATGATGAAAAGATTGCTGGGTTTTTGTTTGCATGCCATATAGGTCGGTGAGTAATTATAGAATGAGAGCCTAGTAGCACGAGGGTTTCCTCGGTGCTAGGTTCGTGCAACGCCGCATAAGAACGGTAGTTGAGAATCATTAAAAGAATGTTTTCCACATGTGCACAATATTGATTTTATAATTGTTTGAGCACGTAGCATCCATAATATGCATAAATCATGGAATCCTAGATGCACAGCAATTGCTTTCATTAGGACCTCGACCCATGTTGAGTGAGAGACAGGACACCCTAAGCCATAGGCTAGTCGTGGGGTCTAGGGGAAAGAGAAGTAAGGACGATGGTACATTACTGTATATGATTAAATGGTACCTTGAGTGGATTTTGTACGAAATGTTTATATGTTGAGCGATGCAACGAGGGGCCAATCCCCAAGGTGTAGGAGAGTCGCAGAGGGGTGGCGGCATTCAGCCGTTGGAGGACTCCCTATGTCTGTGCTTCTTGCCATTAGGCAATGTGCAAGGGACTCCCTCTGAGGAGTAGTGGGTGAGAGAAGAGTGGACTACAAACGACGTAATACAAACGCAAGATATTTAGGAAGGCAATGTATGTGTCATCAACGCTCCTGGCCGCGAGACCGTGGGGTTTTTGAGTGCATGAGATAGAGTTCCGGCTAATGCACGAGCCAGTGCTGGCCAGTTCTAGGTTCCATCAATAACAATAGGATTTGCTAAATGAGTTTGAACGGATAGCACTACTACCCCACCCGAAGTGGGTTGACTAGTTGGAAGAGGGGAAGTACTAGAACTTCCTCCTCCTCCTAATGGACTATGCATGGGGCTAGGGTTACTAAGACCCCTCCCTTATAGGGATATCAGATCACTCCACTAAGGAGAATATCTCTCAATAATTTTGGCTTGCTCTCTGGCCCGTTGTCGTATTGCTGCGCATTCGAGGTGTGAAAACCACCCAAAAGTTGTGTGTGTGATTTGAAACTTTGTACATACTTAGTTGTTGTGTTTACATTTATTTTCTGCGTATGAGAGAAGTTTGGAGGCATAGTGATGGGTATGCATGGGAATTTTGGAAATATTATGGATGCGGAGATCGTGTTTTGTGAACATGCTGAGCACAACGTTGTATTATGGACTTTATAATTTATGGCGAGAATGCTACAGTTGAACAAGTTCAGGAACTTTTTGGGATTATAGAAGGTGTTGATACCTCCATTTATGGGGACACTGTGAAATATGTCCTTAAGGCCAGCATGGATAATATCAAGTTGGATTTTTATGTGATTGGGACTTATAAACATGACAATCACATGTTTACTTTGGATGATTTTTATTCAAGACCTTGGACTGCGCTGTGACTATGATAAATTTAGCCTAATGGAAATGGAAAAACCAGGGATGGTTATTTTTGACACGGCTATTTTTGAAAAGGGAGTTTTTTGAATTGAAAAGAAAGAGGGAAAAGCAAGGAGCCTGGAAAAGAGAAGGGAAGAAGATGATACTCTGCGCAGAATAGGGAGGAGAAAAACGACAAAAAAGCTGGGGAAAGCTCGGATAAAGAATGCTCTTTCTGAGATAGAATCGGAACTTGTTACTGAGGAACCGGAGTGAGCCCGCCCAGCATCAAACGTGTAGGTGTTACCAGCTGTAAGCCGATACACAGAGCCAGATAATCGTGATTGGGAAAGTAGGGCACCTTTACCTGCATATGAGGATAAGAACAAGGGGCAATATCCTAAAGAGGTGCCCAAGAGGTCTGACAATGATTGGCGGGACAAAGAGTCTGAAAGGGATGCCCTAACCCTGCACCCTTCATCTCGAACTCAAGAGGTTGTCAACTCTCAATATGTGTCAAGACAAGAATTGCAGAGTGCTCCATATGCGAGGCAACAAGAGCCTGCTGTTTCTGGGGTTGAATTCCGCCCTGCGCCAGCAATTGTTCGAGCCTCAAATCCCTGGACAGCAAGGAGGGGTGCAATGTCTGAGAAAGAGAAGGTCCTGAGGACTGTCAAAGGGATTCTGAACAAACTAACTTTGGAAAAGTTTGAAGTATTGTTGGATCAACTGCTTAATGCTGGCATTGATTCCGCTGACATATTAAAGGGTGTGATATCACTTGTGTTTGATAAGGCTGTACTTGAGCCTACATTTTGTCCTATGTATGCACAAATGTGTGTCCAACTTAGCAAAGTGCCTGTTCTACAACTAATTGCTGTAGCAAATGTGTCAAGAGACTTACTTTCCAAATCACAATTATTCAATATTGAGTCTAGCAATCAAAAGTATGTAGGGCAACAGAGCAAGTGGAATCCATCTGTTGGAAATTAGACTTCTGTTGGTACCTTGGACAGTGAACCAATAAGCTTGAATAGCATGAGACGACCAGTTGGTGCACTGAATGAGTGTCGGCAAAAATGAAGAAGAATACTTGACTGCTGAAGTCGACTGGGGTAGCTGATATCGATACAAAGGGTTAAATCCTCATGCAGACCAGTGTATGCAGATCAGGGATCTTAATGAATCGATGTACATGCATAGTCAAGAATCTGAGCTTTGATGTGAAGTCTGGCCTTAAATGTATATCCACAGAATTTAGCATTGAATCATGTTTATGCAAGGTTGTTTCCTTTCCCATTTCTCTATGATTAACAGGATCATGTCAGAGCTCTTTCAATCATTGATCACTTTGGGTTCTTTTCTTTCCTAAGAGCAGCTGGAAGCAGCCCATACCCATGGGCTGAGCTTCAGTTAGAATAGAACTGTGAGTAGCAGGAGATGAAAGCTTAGCCTTTGTCATCTCACTTGAAGGGCTTGGATTTGATCACTTGCAAGATCATGTTGAGTTTATCCAACAAAATTCTCTTCGTATTATGCAGTTTACCTTTGAAGATGAAGTTAGCCTATTGATGTTTTGAAAGGCAGAAATACATTGATGCAAACTTACAAACTTGCATTAGAAGCTCCTCATATTACTAATGTTGTGCATGAATGTACCCTGGTTATTTACAGATTTAGAGACTAAAAATGATGCAGAAATAGAGCTTTCAAATTGACTTTGATATGCTAAATTGACCTTCTATCCTGAAATTATTCAAAGTCCTCTGTGGACGCGACTTTGCTTTCAGAATCCTTTGACATCTTTGGTGAACCCGACGTGAAAGCGTCGCAGAAATTTCAGGATGGGAGATACTTCAGCCTCTATTTCAGCTTCCTCTACAATTCCAGCTGCGTCTACTTCAGCTCCATCTATGACTGCTGCGTCAAGTACTTCAATGGAGGATCTAAAATAGATTTTGCAGAATATGTCCATGTATATGCAGCTCCAAAATCAGCAAACACAATTGTATATGCAGCAACAACAACAATTGCATCAACAGCAGTTGTCTCAGCAAAGGCAACTCTATTCGGAGCAAGAGAATGCAAACAGCGCGACTAAGGCTATTGAAGCAGTTGAGAGTGAGAAGAAGCTATTTGACGGGCGTAATGTTTCAGCATATTTGAAGACATATGAGATCAAGATGGGGTTTTTTGGAGTTCCTGCTGGACTTATGAGTAAGTACTTCCTTCGTCTTGTCACACCTGCTTTGAGGACAAAAGTGACTGATCTTTTTATTCAAAATACACATTGGCAAGATTTTAAGAAGGCTCTAAAAGAAGAATACTTCCTTGAGGACTTTGGTATGGCTACTCGGCGGTCATTCCGAGAGTGGGTCTACATGCCAAACAAAGGTCTTGCTGCTTCGGAGTTGATTCGAGAATTTGAGGAAAGGTATAGTCAGCTTGATGCTATTGAACAAAGAACATTGGATGTTGAAAAAGTTGAGCTTTTCTTGCAAGCTGCAGATCCTACTCTTCAAGAAGAATTGGGTGAGCTTCTTGAAGATCGTACGAAGCCTATGGGTCTTAAAACTGATTGGCAGGATGCTCAGGATGCAGTCTCAACTTTGACCAAGAGGAGGATATGGAAGACTCGCCTACAGAATGGTTCCATGACACCTACACCATCATCAGCTCCTATGCCTACTTCTATCCTTGTTATTTCTTCTCCTCCTCAGCCAGTTTCTTGGCCTATGCCAGTGCCTACTGTTTCTACTCCACCTATTCCTCCTGTTCCACGACCGATGCCTACACCTTCTGCTCCAAAACCATCCGCTCCATCGGTACCTACTTCTCTTGATGACATAATCAAAGGCATCACAGATTTGACAGTGAAGTCAGTCAAAGCGGAGTTGGTGGGTAAGTTGAAGGAGCAGTTTGCTTCGACTGCGCCTGCTACTTCTTCTAGTGCTCCTACTGCACCTAGGAGTGCTCCTAGTGCACCTAGGAGAGATCGGAGGTGTATTTGGTGTGATAGTACGGAGCATCAGCATTGCAGAGATTGTGACTCTTTCCAGGATGCAAGGAGGCAGAATTTGGTATATTGGGGGCAAGATGGTAAGATTTGGTTGACTGAAACAGGAGCTCCACTTGCTACCAACTTTGGTAAAGGTGGAATGAAGAAGTTAGTGGAGGACATGGCTGCGCGTACTTCTTATGTGACAGCTAGAGGTGATGCTTCTGCATATGGAGTACAGATTGAGAAGGGATCAGAGACTCAGTCCGCACTATGGACTTATGCTATGGAGACTGCAAACAAGGGGAAAATTCAGCAAACTGTTTAGACTAGTGCAGGCTCTAGCATCAGATCAGAGACAGGTTGGGACTCGCCTCTTGACAGGTACTCTATTTATGCTTATTTGGCTAAATCTCATGGTGCAGATGTATTTGTTGAGGAGAAGCGTAAGAGGGATGAAGAAAATCCAAGTGCAGCTAAGAAGACTAGAGGGGGTGAGTTTGTTTCTCCACCTAATGCAGGACCGTCTTCAAGACCAGGGCCAGATCGACAGATGGAGGATGCTCAAAAGAGAGAAAAGAGGCAAGAGCCTAGAGAGAGAAAGCAGCCAGGATTCAGATTGATGTCCGATATTGAGACATCTACAGACATGAAGAAAATCTTTAATGATAAGATACTTGGCAGTGAGGTGACTTTCACTATTTCTGAGATTTTGGGCATCTGAAAAAGAGAGTTTCAGGAGGTCCTGAAGAGGAAAAGACATGCATTGACTTCCACTGATACACAGGGAGTTTTGATTGGAGAGTTGGATGAGGATGAGGATGAGGTTATGGTTGATAATGCTTCTGTTTTTCCGCAGATAGAGAAGAGGGTTCAGCCTATGCATTATGCTGAAATTGATGAGCCTGTTTTGATACCGCGTAGTCACTTTTCGCGGAGCCATTGGGCTAGGGCAACTACAGAGACGATGGTAAAGATTGGAGAGAAACAGGTGCCTTATGTTGCATTGGTTGATCATGGTTCAGAGATTAATCTCATAGTTCGTGGAGTTTATGAGAGTAACAGATGGCCTATGGATGTAGAGCATGGGTGGCGTATGAGAGCCGCCAATAATACTGCAGGTGATTTATATGCTGCTTGCCCTAGTGTCAGGGTTTCTATTGGTGATGTAGAGGAGGATTTTCATTTCTTTGTGCAGGATTCATGCTCTTATCCCATAATTCTTGGACAGCCATTCATTACAGAGATGCACATGGAAACAAAGGTCATGGATGATGGATCTGCTTATGCACGGATTCGCAGTAAAGATGGTATGAGAGCATTTCAGTTTATGACTGTATGTGTGAACCATGTTAGAAACAGAGATACTCTCAGAGATGCACCCTTACCCACTGTGAGGGATTCGGGTTTTCATTAGGTACCGCCGTTTCGCGAGACGACGGTGGTACAGAGGAGAGGAGATTGGAGTTCTCGCCTCCTGGCAGCAGCAGTGTTTTCTCCTCCGGTTATGTTGGGATTTCAGCAAACAGTTCAATGAGCTATCAGAAGACTTCTAGGTTGCCTAGAGCTGCCAGGCAGTATATATGCAGGAAGGAGAAAAATTTGAACAATGCAGGAATTTTGGAGGATGATGAGCACATAGATGGTATGTATGACAGTGTGATTTGTGCAGATACGATGACAGAGATGGGAGATATGCTGAAAACTGATATGCTGAATTGTCATGGTAATGTATTAGTGCAATCCCTGGACATGTTTCATGAAATTGCAGATTTTATGTCACAAATTGAGTCAGAGGCTGAGGTAACTCAGCAAAGAGTGTTGAGTGCTGAAGAAATTCAGCAAACAGAGTTTCCAGTTGGTTATGATCAGCTTTCAGAGAGACAGAGGGCTGAAAATTTTCAGCCAACAGAGTTTACTGCTGAAATATTTCAGCATTCAGAGTTTGGGGCTATTCCTATGCAGTCCATAGAGCAGAGGGCTGAGAATATTCAGCCATTGGAGTGCAGAATTGCTGATTTACAGCAAGGTTTATGTAATTCAGAAGAGCATAATGAAGCCAGGGTTGACACGAAATACAAAACTGTGGATAAGAAGGTGAAGCCGGTTGCTGTACCGCTTCCATCTGACAGTGATCAGCAAATAGAGAGGGCTGCTAAACAACAAATTTTGAGGAATCCGGAGCATATTGGTCATAAGTTTTCAGCAGAGACACTTGCTGAATTGAAAATTGGAAATGGTGATTTCTTGTTACCCATGGAGAAGCAATGCTTTCAGGAGATGCTTGAGCGTCATGGAAGGGGATTTGCTTTTTTCCCACATGAGATTGGTTGTGTGAATCCTAATATTGTTGCTCCTATGGTCATTTTTACTATTCCTCATATTCCATGGAATCTCCGACCTATTCCAGTGCCTAAAGCACACTTGCCAAAGCTGATTGATTTATTGAATGAGAAAATCAGGATGGGAATCCTTGAGCCTTCATCTGCACCATACTCAAACAGGTGGTTTACAGTTCCAAAGAAGAATGGTACTCTCCGATTTATTCAGGACATGCAGCCAGTGAACAGAGTTACTATCAGGAATGTTGGTATAGGTCCAGTTGTGGATGAGTTTGCAGAGGCATTTGCTGGACGTGCCATCTATTCTTTGGGTGATTTGTATTCAGGTTATGATCAGTTTCAGCTGGCTTTGGAAAGCAGAGACATAACCACCATGAGAACTCCTATTGGGCTTGTGAGGATGTGTACCTTGCCTCAAGGTGCCACTAATTCTGTTGCGCATATGATGAATGCCATGCATAAGGTCCTTCGTGATTACATACCTCAGCTTACTATGCCTTTCTTGGATGATGTGCCCATTAAGGGGTGTGCAGAAGAAGAGAAGAATGAGAGTCTAAATGAGCAGGGATGCAGATACTTTGTGGCTGATCATATTTCAGCATGTGAGAAGATTTTGGCCAGGTTAGAAGAAGTGAACTTGACACTTACAGGGCAAAAATCTGTTTTTGGAGTGAATGAGGTTGTCATTGTTGGGCATATGTGTGGATATTATGGCAGGAAACCCTCACCTGATAAGGTGAATGCTATAGGCAAGATTGCAGAGTATTGTTCTACTACTTCAGAGGTACGGAGATTCATTGGTGCTTGTGTGTTTTATATGATTTGGATACCTCATTTTGCACACATTGCAAATTGTTTGTATCAGCTGCTTCGAAAGGGGCAGAAATTCTATTGGGATGAGAGCCACACTAAAGCCATGCAGAAATTGAAGAAGTTATTGCAGAATGCTCCTACTCTCAGGAAAGCGGATTATAATTGTGACAGGCCCATTGTATTGACAGTTGACACTAGTCCAATTGGCATAGGTTGGGCTGTGGGTCAAGATGATGCAGATGGAAATAGGTATGCTATTCGGTTTGGGGCGAAAGTCCTAAACGAGAGACAGAGGAGATATCCGCAAATCAAGAGGGAGTTATTGGGAATTGTCACGGCTCTCAAATGTGACAAGGAGTACTTTATTGGAGCTTCAGTTGTGGTAGAGACAGATTGCTTGCCATTGATTGGTATGATCACGAGTTGCTCTACTCTTGATATAGCCATGTTGAGATGGATTGCATACATCAAGTCATTAAATCCGGAATTTAGACACATAGCAGGAAAGGATAATCCAGTGGCAAATATGTTATCTAGAGCCAGATATGATGATGAGGAGACTCTACTTGCAGAAGAGGATGATGCAGAAATTTCAGCCACTATGGTTGATCATGTTTGTCATGTCTATGATATTGTGGCTTTCATAGAAGAACTTTATGTTGGAGATTGGTTGCAGATTGGCAGGTACCTTAGTACACTAAGCAAAAGAGATGAATGGACAGATGAAGAGTTCAAGAAGATCAGAAGGAAAGCTTATGGTTATTTTCTCAAGGACAGATTTCTTTGGAAGCATCCGAAGAAAAGAGGCGGATTACCTTTGCGGGTTGTCTGCGATAGAGAGACACAGTTACAGGTGATGAGGGAGTTTCATGAGAGTCCTTGGGCTGGTCATAGAGGAGTATGGGCTACTTATGAGAAAATCAAGGAGAAATATTGGTGGAAAGGCATGTATAGAGATGTTTCTCACTTTGTTGAGACTTGCAGAGACTGCCAGATGTATTCAGTAGTGCGTCATAGAGATGAGCTTCATTCGACCTATCCGCTATGCATTCATTATAAGTGGGTAGTTGATTTGGTTACCATGCCTATGGGTCTATGGCAGATGAGATACATTGTTTTGGCTAGAGAGGATCTTACTAATCATGTTGAGGGCAGATCTTTGAGAACGAAGACCACTAGTGCAGTGTGTAAGTTCTTATTGGAGGAAATTTTCTGCATGTATGGTTGTGTGGGTAAGATCACTGCGGATCGTGGTGAATTGGATGCAGATGAGGCTAGGGAGTTTTTCTCTCAGCTAGGAATCAAATTGGCTCTAACCACAGCATAGAATCCAGAGGGAAATGGAAAGAGTGAAAGAGGGCATCCGCCGATAGTGAAAGCATTAGCCAAAGCATGCAGAGGACGGATTGGAGAATGGCCAAGACTTCTACCATTTGCTTTATGGGCTGATTGTACGACTCATAGTGTTACCACAGGATATATGCTTGCAGAGTTGATGTATGGTCAGAAACCTATTATGCCGATTGAGACTTGTGCTTTGACTTGGTCAGTTTTACCTTGGCAGGAGGATTTGATGAGAGAGGAGCTCTTAGCTCTTCGGATTTGACAGTTGGAGAGGAGACCTGAGGATATTCAGCTAGCTATTGACAGGTTGAAAGTTGCTAGACTAAGGAATAAGGACAGGTTTGATAGCAGGCATCGCTTGCGGCCAAGAACAATAGAAGAGGGAGATTGGGTATTGGTGTTTGATAGCAGTCTTGAAAATCAGCATACTGCACTTCGGAAGATGGTGAAAAGATGGTTTGGGCCGTACATAGTCAGACATGTCTTTGATAATGCAACATATGAGCTGACAGAATTGGATGGAACAGTGCTTAGAGTGCCTATTGCTGGAAAAAGAATCAAGATTTTCAAGAAAAGAGATGATGAGGATTATGCATTGGAAGAATTTTCAAGAGAAGAGCAACGACAAGAAACTCCAATGGAAGAGACAAATGATATGGCTGATAATCTTGTTGATCTACCAGAAATGCATAACGAAGAGATTGATTTGTTTGTGGATCTTGATGATAATGATCATGGGTAGTTGGCCCATCTGGAGGATGCGCAGGATTAGAGGGGGTGGATGTCGTATTGCTGTGCATTCGAGGTGTGAAAACCACCCAAAAGTTGTGTGTGTGATTTGAAACTTTGTACATACTTAGTTGTTGTGTTTACATTTATTTTCTGCGTATGAGAGAAGTTTGGAGGCATAGTGATGGGTATGTATGGGAATTTTGGAAATATTATGGATGCAGAGATCGTGTTTTGTGAACATGCTGAGCACAATGTTGTATTATGGACTTTATAATTTATGGCGAGAATGCTACAGTTGAACAAGTTCAGGAACTTTTTGGGATTATAGAAGGTGTTGATACCTCCATTTATGGGGACACTGTGAAATATGTCCTTAAGGCCAGCATGGATAATATCAAGTTGGATTTTTATGTGATTGGGACTTATAAACATGACAATCACATGTTTACTTTGGATGATTTTTATTCAAGACCTTGGACTGCGCTGTGACTATGATAAATTTAGCCTAATGGAAATGGAAAAACCAGGGATGGTTATTTTTGACACGGCTATTTTTGAAAAGGGAGTTTTTTTAATCGAAAAGAAAGAGGGAAAAGCAAGGAGCCTGGAAAAGAGAAGGGAAGAAGACGATACTCTGCGCAGAATAGGGAGGAGAAAAACGACAAAAAAGCTGGGGAAAGCTCGGATAAAGAATGCTCTTTCTGAGATAGAATCGGAACTTGTTACTGAGGAACCGGAGTGAGCCCGCCCAGCATCAAACGTGCAGGTGTTACTAGCTGTAAGCCGATACACAGAGCCAGATAATCGTGATTGGGAAAGTAGGGCACCTTTACCTGCATATGAGGATAAGAACAAGGGGCAATATCCTAAAGAGGTGCCCAAGAGGTCTGACAATGATTGGCGGGACAAAGAGTCTGAAAGGGATGCCCTAACCCTGCACCCTTCATCTCGAACTCAAGAGGTTGTCAACTCTCAATATGTGTCAAGACAAGAATTGCAGAGTGCTCCATATGCGAGGCAACAAGAGCCTGCTGTTTCTGGGGTTGAATTCCGCCCTGCGCCAGCAATTGTTCAAGCCTCAAATCCCTGGACAGCAAGGAGGGGTGCAATGTCTGAGAAAGAGAAGGTCCTGAGGACTATCAAAGGGATTCTGAACAAACTAACTTCGGAAAAGTTTGAAGTATTGTTGGATCAACTGCTTAATGCTGGCATTGATTCCGCTGACATATTAAAGGGTGTGATATCACTTGTGTTTGATAAGGCTGTACTTGAGCCTACATTTTGTCCTATGTATGCACAAATGTGTGTCCAACTTAGCAAAGTGCCTGTTCTACAACTAATTGCTGTAGCAAATGTGTCAAGAGACTTACTTTCCAAAGCACAATTATTCAATATTGAGTCTAGCAATCAAAAGTATGCAGGGCAACAGAGCAAGTGGAATCCATCTGTTGGAAATTAGACTTATGTTGGTACCTTGGACAGTGAACCAATAAGCTTGAACAGCATGAGACGACCAGTTGGTGCACTGAATGAGTGTCGGCAAAAATGAAGAAGAATACTTGACTGCTGAAGTCGACTAGGGTAGCTGATATCGATACAAAGGGTTAAATCCTCATGCAGACCAGTGTATGCAGATCAGGGATCTTAATGAATCGATGTACATGCATAGTCAAGAATCTGAGCTTTGATGTGAAGTCTGGCCTTAAATGTATATCCACAGAATTTAGCATTGAATCATGTTTATGCAAGGTTGTTTCCTTTCCCATTTCTCTATGATTAACAAGATCATGTCAGAGCTCTTTCAATCATTGATCACTTTGGGTTCTTTTCTTTCCTAAGAGCAGCTGGAAGCAGCCCATACCCATGGGCTGAGCTTCAGTTAGAATAGAACTGTGAGTAGCAGGAGATGAAAGCTTAGCCTTTGTCATCTCACTTGAAGGGCTTGGATTTGATCACTTGCAAGATCATGTTGAGTTTATCCAACAAAATTCTCTTCGTATTATGCAGTTTGCCTTTGAAGATGAAGTTAGCCTATTGATGTTTTGAAAGGCAAAAATACATTGATGCAAACTTACAAACTTGCATTAGAAGCTCCTCATATTACTAATGTTGTGCATGAATGTACCCTAGTTATTTACAGATTTAGAGACTAAAAATGATGCAGAAATAGAGCTTTCAAATTGACTTTGATATGCTAAATTGACCTTCTATCCTGAAATTATTCAAAGTTCTCTGTGGACGCGACTTTGCTTTCAGAATCCTTCGACACCGTTCATCTCCTTCTTACTTCTAAAGCTTTTCTTGACAGTCTTTTGGATCTATTTCACTGCCTTTTGATAGACCACCACTTATTAGTAGATCTTAATAAATGCACCACCTATCAAGGCCTAAAAAATGCTCAGCACTGGCTCTATGACACTAGTTTGGCCTCTACTACGCACCCAAACCACCCCTCCGCCTCACAGCCAGGAGCATCTAAGGGGTATACTACCTTAACCTCTAATGTAGAACTTCATGTTTATATGGATTGTAATCCAATGGTTAACCCTGTCCAAACTCCTTAGAGGGAGTCTCTGCATATATCAATGTAATACACCATTTAAGCATAGACAAAGGGAGCACCCCTTGGTTGATGGCCACTGCCCCACTACGTCTCTCCTACACCTGGGGGATTGGCCCCAAGATGATGTATTGCACATACATAGAGCACATTTGATACACGCTCCACTCTTTTAATGAATCATTCAAAGAAATATAATATATTCCTCACTAAATATTCCCTAAAGGAAATGAACTACTAACTCTATAGCTTAGGGTACCTCCCCTTCTCAATATGGGTCATTGATCATGAAAATAATTGCTTTGCATCTAGGATGATACCATGTGTTGCATGCATTGCAATTGTATATGATTTATAGTGCTCAAACATTTTTTCCATTAACAATCATCATTGTGAAGGTGAAAAACCATTTCTTTTCATATCTTTACTCTAAATGAGATTGTTGCATTATATAGGGCCATCACCGAGCATACTCGTGCTACTGCTCCTGCTTAATTTTTAAAACCACGTGTCCTATATGCCATGTATTAGAAAAAAAATAAAAATTCAGAATATTATCAGCCCTTAATACCCCCCTTCTCCCTATTGCTTAAGATTGTGCATTCGGTGGTAGGTTTAAAGAGCATTTTTAACGCATTTTTTCTTCATAGAAGTAGTAAATACCCTGTTTAACATAAAGATAGGGATGAATTGAGGCTCACCCTCATGCCTTAGCTTTATCATACATTCACAAATACAAATGTGATTTTTTCATATTTTTTAATACAAAAAAAATATTTTTCATTTGTTTTCTATTTTATTTTTATTTATTGATAAATATTAATATTTTTTATTTATTGATATAGAACAATTAAGCTTGCTGAGAATTACTTTTATATCACATTTCATCCCATAGAAACACCACATACACAATAAAACCCCAAAACCTCATGATTTTCCTTAAAATCACAATGATGCCAGTTTTGTGTGTTTATAAAGAAATTATTAGATGACTGATTTTTCTTGATTTCCTTAATATTTCTAATAGAACATAGCATTGAAAACCAAATAAAACCATTCATCAATGGAATTTATCATAAAATAATTAAATTTACAACTTACTCATAGAATGATACTTTATATTGTACACATCTTGTGATTGGAGGCCCGTTGATGCTTCCCAACATTTCACTGATGCTTCCTAATAGCCGCTGATGTTCCTTTCAACCTTGATCTATGCTCCTTCATGCTTCAGCATCATCCCACGATTCATATCTCGCATCATGACCCATTCCCCTCTCATAGAATATGCATAAGAATGGCTCTAGACTAATAATCAACCATTTCATTCGTTGCACCATATCTCGCAGGAATTCAATCAAAATGAAGGACTCTCTGCCTAGATTGGAGCCATGGCATCAATGCTCTCTCATCTTAGCCCACGAAGAGACACACAATTAAGAAATGAGGGGGCACAAAAAAAGTTGCACCCCCTTCATGTCGGCTAATTTTTTAGTTTTTTATTAATTTCATGCCATTTATCAAATATTTGGTTCACAAATTGAGTGTTCACACTACTTAGCAAGTGGTCCATCTTGGTTGAGGGTCCAAACGACCTCCGAATCATGATCTAATTAGACGGCTCGGTTCGTGGTTTTGAAATCCATAAATATAGCCTCCATCACACTCTTTTTGGCTCTTGGATCATATATTTGCTTTATAATGTGAAACCTCACGGGGATTAAATGGGGGGTCAAACGGACTTCAATCGATGAATAGATACTTGTGTTGGGTTCTTGGCATCAAAATCCACTTAGAAAAACTCGAGCTCGACCATCCACCACATATTTTCCATGAAAAATTGGTCTTTTACACCTCCCAGCCACTTTTGTGCTTCAAAACATGTCCCAAAATTCAGCTCTCAACAGGAGATGCATAGGGTGAAGAACTAGCCTCAATGAACCCCCATCTCTAGAAGCTCCTTAAGTTTCTTTGCTACTTCTTCACGCTTACATTTAGAGAATTTGTAGGTTTGCTTATTGATTGGCTTTGAGTTTGGCTCTAAATCAATATGGTGATCCACTACTCTCTTAAGAGGTAATGAAGTAGATACTTCAAACAAGTCCCTGTACTCCTCAAGACAAGCTTTCAAAGTTGGATAATCTGTGGAATTTTTGGATTGATTTTCAATCTTCTTATTTATTTGTAAGACAAATATCCATGAGCACCTCTTGTACTCCTTGAGTTGTTGAATGGTGATAAGCTAAATATCAGATTTATTAGAGATTCTATGTATATGGATAGGATGCTCATCAAAGACAAAATCCATATACAACTATGAGAAATCCATACAAACATTTCCTAATGTCATCATCCAATCACATCCAAGTATAGCTTCAATGGGTCCCATTTCCAAAGTAATCAGGTTTACCTTGCTTCATAATTTTCAACCAATTGTAAGGAAACATGTGGGCATATTTGAGTGCTTATTTCTTCTTCACCATTTTTTACTTGAATTCTTATGAGATACTATAAATCAGTGAAAAGACAATTCAATTTGTCTACAATTGACTTATTCACAAAATTGTGTATACTACCAATCTCTATCAAGATAAACACATCTTTTCCATGAATGGTGCCCTCGATATGGAGTGTATTAGGACTCTAAGAACTTTTCCAAGAATCCATGGAGATGGAAAAATTGGTGGTAGCATGTGTCTCATCAAGAATTCCTCTCGGATCAAAAGGAATCTACCACCTAGATCAAATGGAAAAGTGTCTATAGGATCATTAAACTATTATTGCCCAACTTTCTCTTTAACAACCTCTTTTTTTTCTATTGTAGTCACAAATACATTTGCCTCATCATTATCATCCTATGAGTCTTCAAAGACTAACATACTATGGATCTTGGCTTTTGCATTCTTGTATATACACTTTGTTGCATGATTAGTTGTATACTTCTCTCCATATTTGAAACATAAGACCATTTCTTTCCTTTCCTTGTAGAGGTCCATAGGAATAGACTTTGGATTAGTTGAAGTAGTTCTAAACTTATTCTCCCCTTATTTAAAAGCCACTCTTGGATTGTTTGTTATCTTGAAATTACCTTGAGATCTTGAAGAATTAAATGATGGATAAGTTGACACTCTAAATCTTCTAGTTGGTGCATGATTACTGCCATAAATATTGCCAACTTGTCCTTATTTTAAAATACTCGTTGGTTGTCCAAAACTAGGCTAAAGGGAGGACTCTCTTCTATAATTTCATTCATAATATTCCGTAAGCTCAGTGGCTTTGAAAAGAGTGGTGGGATTTTGCACCATAACATCAACTGATAAAGAAGGTTCTAAACCATACATATACTTTGGAGTTTAGCTTCATCACTTACACTCTCTATATACATAGTGAGGTTAAAAAATTGGTTTGTATAATCCCATACACTTAGATCTCTTTTCTCTAATACATACCATCTTTGTACCAATTTCTCTTTTTCAAGAGAAAAGACAAAGACCTCAGCCACCATAAGTGTCTTGAATGCATCCCAACTCTCTATTAGTATGTTATCTTTCTTAATATATCTCCACCAAGTATACACAAACCCTTCCAAATATAATGATGTAAAATGAATTTTCATATAATCAGTTCTAGGGAATATATCAAAATAGGACTCTAATTTTGAAATCCATTCCTCTAGGTTAGATGGTGAAGATGATTGTCCATTGTACTTTACCAAAATGATTTTGTATTTCAATTCTCTTTCATGAAAAGGTTGTCGTCCCAAAAAATAGATTGATCATGATATGTAGACATTGAACTTGAACCTCCAAAATGAGATGGTACTCTTTCAAAAGGTGGCTAAAGTTAGTGTGGAACCTGCCTGATAGTAGAGAACCTCTAGAAACTTGAGAATTCAGCCCATAAGCTTGAGGATTAGCACATTTCATGTTTTCCAAATAGTCATCATGCATTTGTGAAATCTCCTCTATTTCATATTTACTATGGGGAATGCCCATTTGTCCAATAATTCTCTGACTTTCACCATTTTGATTAGGTGGTTAAAGTGGGATTGATGGGTCATTGTTTGATTGTGCTTTTAGTGCACAGATCGGATGATATATTGTATGTGTGCATAGTGAATGCCGGAAGGTCCCCAAGAACAAAGAACTCTACAAAACCTTCATTAAAGCAAAAAGAGAGTTTGCATGACATGAGACAGAAAGATGAATTGGGTGTAATCTTCCCCCATGCCTTGTGTGAGTGCTTCACAAAGCATGTATTTATAAATTTATTTATCTCCAAGCTCAATAATAGCCCGCTTTACAAATAGCTTGCTTTTGGCTTTTGTGTTTGCTTTTGCCCAAATAAAGAGTAAGGTGTTTGGGCATCCAAAAGTCGGGCTATGCCCAAATACAATGTCAAATAATGAAATATTAAATCAAGCACCTATGGGCATACAAAATAATAAATGTTTTGTCAAGCGCTTTAGTAAATAAGCACGCTTAAATAAATATTGGCGTGACGCCTTTAGTAATAAGCCACGTGCACATAACAAATAGTAAATCTTCTAGGCATTTTGAATTCACGCCATCACTTGGTGCTACCCAATGCCTCCGCGCCTACTCTACACATCAACTAAAGTATTCACAATTGTTAGAAAATAAGAAGATAATACCCAACAAAAGTGAATACCTAGTGGTCTTTAGCTACAAATAATTAAATAGGTTGGAACTCTATCCTAACCTTAATTTAATTCAAGTGCGCACTCTAAACTCATAAACGTCCATTAATTTGATATGTATTATGGGGAATCACCCGCTGTGGAATCACCCACGTACACATTAAATTAATCTAACACCCAAAAAGGACAGGCGTCCCCATCAATTTCTCGCACAAGGAATCCACCTTGTGTATGAGCCCCGACAAATAATAAGTTTTACAGAATGCATAAAAAAACCTCATGGAATCCACTGTGGAATATGCCTCTAGTTTTACGAAATCCACCGAAAAAACTCACAAAATCCCCCGTAGAATATGCCTCCTAGCATCATTCTCCCAGGGTGGGATAGAAATTGTCCTCAATTGCTATTAGCTCAATGTGGAGCGAGCAGTGAGGGGTAAGCAGTTAGGTCGTGGGCGTGCATGAATTGAGCCTCCTCAACAGGATGGTTTTTAAACTTAACCAAATATCTAGAATATATACGGCTATTTCTAGTGGTCAAAAAGTCAATGTCTAGAATAGTTTCGGGTTCAAGGATTTCAATTTTTTCTTCTAACAAAGGAGGGTTCTCATTGATAGGGTGGATAGGTAATTGGCCTCTAAAAGGTCGTAGCAAACTGATATGAAAAGTATTATGGATCTTCCAATGTTGGGGTAATTCTAATTTAAATGCATTGACATTGATCTTGTGAATTATTTTGAAAGGTCCATAAAACCTAGGTGCTAATTTAACAATAGGGTGTTTCTCAACACTTTGCAATATACTCTTTTCAATGTGTAATCAAACATAATCATCGACATTGAAACTCATGGATTTTTTTTTCTTATTAACTTGTTTAGTATATGATTGCTAAGCTTTCGCAATTATATCTTTAACTTTAGCAAAAATAGTAGCATGTGTATTGGCAATATCATTAACAACTTTAAACTTTATTCGACAATGATGTAACAGGTGTAGGGAATCCATGTCCATAAATGATTTCAAAATGTGATTTTTGAGTAGCTGTGTGTGGTGTATTATTGTATGCAAATTGAAGTAGATGCAAATGTGTATCCCATGTTTGTGGTTTTGAAATTATGTGTGCACGTAAAAGATCTAGAATTCTACTATTATTAGCTTCTATTTGCCCATTGGTCTTAGGATGGAATGCAAATGAGAAATCAATCTTTGTACCCAAATTAGCAAAAAAAGTAATCCAAAAATTATTGCAAAATCTAGAATCACGATTAGAAATAATAACTTTTGGCAAACCATGATTAGTGAAAACAATCTTCAAAAACAATTGTGCAGCTTGAGATGCAGTTAATGTTTTCTTGCATGGTAGAAAATATGCTTGTTTGCTAGATTGATCTACTATAGTCCAAATCATATCATGATTAGCTTGTATATTAGGCAAACCAATTATAAAATCCATTGCAATATATTCCACTGGACGTTTACAAATTGGTAAAGGCATTAACAAGCCATATTTCTTACCATGGTTTTGCTTGACTCTTTAGCAAATTAAACACTAAAAAACAAAGTTAGAAACATTAGATTCCATTTGTGGCCAGTAAAAATCTTCAACCAATGTTCTTAAAGTGGAAATAATACCTCTATGTCCTTGATATGGAGAACAATGAGTTTCGTGCAGTAGAAATGATCTAAATTGAACAGTGACACAATCTTTTCTCATAAAACATAAATCCATCAGAATAAGACAAATAATCAACTGGAATCAAGTTATTAGCAACTAATTTATTCCAATTAGCTTGAAAAGTGGGATCATGTTCATAGATATCCTTCATAAGAATAAGGGAATGAAAAGATAGAACAAAAATTATTATGGATACTTGGTCTTCTACTCAATGCATTTGCAACAATATTCTCTCTACCTGGTTGATATTGGATAAGTGGATGAAAATTTTGAATGAAAGAATCCCATTTGATATGACAACGGTCAGAAATTTGTGGCTGACTAAGAAGATGTTTGATACTTTACTGGTCAATTTTAATCATAAATTTAGATCTCATTAGATAGTGTTTCCATTGGCATAAGGCTTGAGCTATAGCTAACAATTCTTTATCATAGGTGGAACACTTCAATTCAAAAGGTTTAAGTTTGCAACTAGAATAGGCTATAGGATGTGAATCTTGCATGAGGACAGCTCCTATTCTTGATCTGATAGCATCAGTGACTATTAGAAAGAATGGTCTATTAAAATCAAGTAATTGCAAGACAGGTGCATGTATTAAAGCATGTTTCAACAAATCAGAAGACTTTTGCTGGTTGTCAGACCAATGATACACAACACGTTTCTTTAATAATTTTATCAAAGGCAATGCAAGCAATGAAAAATTTCTCACAAATTTTCTATAAAAGCTAGCAAGGCCTAAGAAAGAATATAACCCATACACATTTTTAGGGATTGGTCAATTCAAAATTTTCTCTATTTTTTAAGGATCAACACAAATACCATCAGAAGAAACAATGTGACCTAAGTATTCAAATTGGATTTGGAAAAACAATTGATTCTCTTTCAACAATTTGAAAACTAAAGATAGATATTCACAATGCTCATTCTCATTCTTACTAAAAATCAAAATATCATAAAAGAAAACAATCACACAATTCTGATACTTCAAAAATATACGATTCATCATACGACTAAATGTAGCTAGTGCATTGGTTAAACCAAAATGCATAACATAAAATTCATAATGACCAAACTGAGTTCTAAATGCAGTCTTGAAAATGTCAAGTGTATCCAATTGTACTTGATGATATCCAGATTTGAGATCTATCTTGCTAAAAATAATGACCCCTTGTAGTTTATCCATGAGGCCGTCTACCCTAGGGATCAGATATCTATTCTTAACAGTGATTTTGTTTAGGGCGCGATAGTCAATGCACATCCTATAGGTATTATTATTCATCTTAACTAATAGGACAAGTGTACCAAAAGGAGAACTAATGGGCCCAATGAGTCCTCAATTCAATAGTTCTTCAACTTGTGCTTGGATTTGTTTTTGCTCAATCTAATTGTGTCTATAAGGTGCTTTATATAGTGGTTGAGAACCTGGGATTAAGTCTATTTTATGGTCTTCAGGACGTGTAGGTGGTAAACCAGGTGGTAGCAAAACAATCTTTAAATTGTAAAAGAAATTGTGCATGTCTAGGATACATTTGATTTTCCTTAGCTTCAATTTCATTCACCCATACTAAATATGATTTACTACCTTTTCTCAATGCACGTTTAGCTTGTGTATGACTAAGCAATGGAAAATTATCAAAGGTGTAATGTGATTTGGTTCCCCTTAAAATGAATTTTCATAGAATGTGTGGAATAATCTATGTCAAGATTATATTTATGACGCCAAGGTATTCTTAAAATAATATCACTAACTTGCGAAGGCACAACTAAGAAATTACTACGCTCAACATAGTCACCAATTTTAGTATCTAAATCATGAACTTCTTATGTACCATTATATCTAGAGCCTAAGAATGCAGTCTTTATGCGATAATGAGTTGGAATAGTAGGTAAATCCAATTCTTTTATCAAATTTGCGGAAATAAAATCATGCATGCTTCTATCATCATATAAAAACATTTGGCATACCTGGTAAAGTATTTGAAGCATCGCTAATATCATCATCATCTTCAGTGAAGTCTAGCATATCTTCATGGTCCTTGTCATCAATCGCTCCCAAGTGATTGATTTGAACAACTTGCTTCTTGGTGGAGTGACAGCTCGTTGCTAAGTGTCTAGGTTGATGATGCTTGTAGCAAACCATAGGCTTTGCTTTGGATACATATTGAGTGTTGAAATGACTTGTTTTTTGGCTGCTTTTTGTTGTTTTTGAGAGCTGAATGGTTGATTTTATGAGATGATTGATTGGTTTAGAAGTGGTTTGAGAGTGTTTTGGATGATATTGATTGATTTTTGGAAGTTCATGATGTTTATTAGTGGTTCTGTGATGTTCTGATAGGTTCTGATTGGTTCTGTATACCTTCTATTTTGTTCTGTTTTCGTCTGTTTTGTTCTGATTGTCTTCTGTAAGAGGGATGGATTGATGATTGATGAAGATTGAGATCTTATGAAAGTTTATTGAATGGTTCGTGAGAGTTTGGAATGGTTTGAGTATGATTTATGTGGTTTTGATGACCTTCTGTAACCTTCTGTAGGTCTTCTATAGAGCCTCTGTCTCTGTTCTGTTCTGTTCTGTACTGTAGTTGTTCTGGTACTGTTCTGTAGACTGTTCTGTATGCTTCTGTATGTGTTCTGATGGATGAGAGTGTAGTTTGGGAAAGTTTTCTAGCCTTGGAAAGAGGTGAATACAAGTGCAAAAGAGCTAAAAGAAGTGAAAGAAGTAGCTGCTGAAGACTCAAGTGAAGACTAGAGTGAAGTGACAGTAGTGAGCTATGAAAAGACATTGTAGTGGCTCTGGTGACTCTTCATATCAGACATACCTCTTGGGAGGGGTATCCACGACCTAAGAAGGATTATTGAGAGTGATTTTTGAGAGATTGTAGTGAGGATATGATGTATTATTGATAGAGAGAGAGGGAGAGAGTAAGAGATAGTCAATTCTACTGAAACAGAGTGATTGTATATGAGAGATTGAGAGAGAAGACTATGAAGATATGGAAGATGAATACTATGTGATGTATTTCCATTCAAAGATGGTGTATTCCTTTGCTTTCTTTGTTCTATTGATGGATTTTGTGAAGATATTGAAGAATATGGTTGATTCTATCAAATCCGTGGGAGATCTATATGATGCTGCATGAAGATTTGTGGTGCCTGGTGTTCTTTTCTTCATTGTGATAATATGAAACATAATAAACAAGCTTGTTGATGTTACAAGATAGATTTTCTTGTAAGAGAATTCCCTTTTCCTTGGTGTTCCTCTTGGGGCTCCATCTTTTTGGTGCGCAGCTGGGGAAACTTGCCATCAACAAGCACTAGAAGAGGCTGAAAATGAAGGAAATGGCATTGCCAAGAAGAGAAGGATTCAATGGATGTTTGTAAAGTTTCTTCTTCTACTGAAGAGTTGTAATTTCTCATAATCAAAGCCACTTTCCACAAGAAGTTCATCCCACAATGGCGGAAACACATCACCATCATGATGCATGCTCTATGTGGTGGACAGTTTCCTCTTCCTGTTGAAGCAGCAGAAACTTGCATCTTGGTGGCAAACTGTTTGGGAATAAACTGAAGAGCAGAAACAGAGAGAATGACCATCCATGGAAGATTTGGCAGTCATTGAGAAGTTTCCAGACAACATCAAGTGGGAGATTGTGAAAAAGCTTCAGGAGTCTTGGTCTGTAGAGGTTCACAAAGACAAGAAGGAAAAGAGTTGGAATTTGTTCGTGGATGCTCAACAGCAAGATACATGGGATGCTTGGTGTACTGATAATCTTCTGTTTGTTCAATTGGCAACCCACTGGAAGTTGGTAGACAAAGTGTTTTTCACAACATACACTGTTGAAACCATCAGAAGCTGGCATTACTATGATGATGGCACCACCACAATGCTCAGACGTATGCATTTTGACACCTTTAGAACCGAATACCTTCCTCTGTGCAGTGGAATGAAAGCAGAATTCAGGGACATTGAAAAGAAAGAAGTAGAAGAAATGTTGGCAAGAGAGTCCTCCAAAGACCGAATCCTTCTGTTAACCCTCTATGGAGCACTAACAACATAGTGGAGCCAACCCCCTGATGAATGACGCAATAAAGAGGCAAGCGTTAGAACGAGTCTAGAGGTACGTGAGAAGGGAGAAAGCAAAAATCAAGGTTGAGAACGAGCTCGCAGCAGAAGCCGCCTTTGAGGCCCTTGCGGAAATTTTTACAGAAGTCCCAATGGCACATCAAGCCCTTCCTCCTCCTGCTGGAGGTCCACTTCCAAGCCAGATCCGTCTTGGAAATATTGATGACAGGCCAGCGAATGTAGTTGCATTGCCAGTTTTTAAGGGAGAGTACAATGAAGACCCCGATCTTCATGTAGCAGAGTTTATGGTAGCATGTGTGGCTAACAATGCCAGAACCCCTGAGCATTGGTTAGCAATATTCCCCGCCACTTTCAAGGATGCGGCATTTCAATGGTATGAGAGACAAGCAGCATGAACTTTTGGCACATGGGACGACCTGAAGTTGGCCTTCCTCACTAAATTCAGGCGTGAAGGTTTTGAAGAGCGGATGCGAGAGGAATTTATGAACCTAAGTCAGTCCTCTGGAGAAAGAGTAGAAGCTTATGTCTCACGAATGGAATCCATCCTAAAAAGATGGACTAACCATAATCTAGATGATGGCATTCAGAAGGGAGTGTTTCTCAGAGGATTACAACCAGAAGTCCGTAAGTTTGTTGAGCTGCAAAGACCAACCACCCTGCAAGCTGCAACAGAAGGTGCAAGACTGTACGATGAAGTGGAAGCTAGATTAGTGATGAATACAGGAAGAGGAGTCCTACCTCCTCTGATGCTAGGAATGATGTACCCACCAAATGCAGTTCCAGGGACTGTCCCCTACCCTTACCAACAGATGCCCCCAGTATCACAGTACAGTGCACCAAATCCACAATGGCCACAATCCATGCCTCAAATGATGGTTCAACCACAACAACAATGGTCCTAACCAATTTCCTCAATGCCAAATCAACAGCAACAGTGGAATCCTACCAACTGGAGTCAACAGCCAACAGTTCAAACAGTTCAAACAGGAGCTGAAAGTGAATATCGCTTGCATATCCAACGTTGCAGGAGCAGGAAGAGACGTGATGCGGTCAAATACTTGGTGTGGTGAGTGTCATCAAGTAGGCCATTTAGCCACTGAATGCACACGAAAACCAACCATTCCTGGAGCCTTCTGTTCCTACTGTTTGCGGAAGAACCATACAGAGGACATTTGCTCTCTGAAGGAGATGCATGATAGGAGAAGGAAGGAAGAAGACGCAAGATTCAACTTACTGAAATCCAAAATGACAACACAGGATATTGGACCCAAGCCTAGAGAGTTTGGCCCTAATTTTGGATCCAGAAGATTTTCCTCTCAAAGTTACAGAGGAAGACTGTCTGGCGGTGGTCAGAGAACAGAAGTGGAGTGTTACAGATGCGGAGAAAAGGGACACATCTCACCAAATTGTCCAAATCCTAGAAGGTCAGTGGATTACAAGCCCTTATGCAGTCGATGCAAAGGAGAAGGCCACACTGCAAAAGACTGTCCAAGCCCAGCCCCAGTGAAAAGCAGTGCTACTGACAGTCCGGTTAAGGCCCAAGAGCCTACCTCCAATTTAGTGGAATTGGAAGTTGCTGCCATCACTCGTGCAAAGCAGAAGGAACCACCTATCCAGAAAGAAAATAACCCTCCAGCCAGAACAGTGAAGTTCAATCTTCCACCAGAGGAATAGAACAGAACAGATCCTAACAATGCCGTACAAAGCACTACAGTGCCACAGAGAGTTACAGAGACAGTTCCAGAGACAGGACCAGAGGTCCAGGAGATAGAAGAGGAGGAAGTGCCACAAGTGGCAGAAGAAGTTCCCATGATTCCTCTATTGAAAGAGAGAGGGAAAATCAAAATGGGTGTTGCCCCATTCCCTAGCCGATTAGAGAAGCCAGTGGATCCTATTAAGGAATACGATCTGGTTAAAGATCTAGATACCTTTAAACCAAACCTCACATTCCGACAATTATTGATGTTGTCTCCCAGTTGCCGAAAAAGGTTCAAAAGTATACTGACAAGAAGATGTGGTTTAAGGATTGCTCCCTCAACAGCGACAAAGTCCAACAAAGCTCCAGAGCCTGTCAAAGAAGTGGACGTAGCTAACACCTTTCTAGATCCGGGTACTCCAGAGACTGGCGTATGGATAGAAGGCTGCTTCATTGCAAATGCACTCATTGATGGAGGTTCATCAGTGAACATTATGATGGATGTGACAATGAAGGATCTAGGCCTACAAGGTGTGCAACCCACCCAATGGCTCATCAGATTGGCGGATCAAAGTAGAATCAAGCCTTTGGGCATTCTCCCATATGTGAAGACTACAGTGGCTGGAAAAGATAATTGGCTAACCTATCTGGTGGTGAAGCCAAACTCTTATGGCACATCCTATCCTCTGTTACTGGGCAGACCATGGATTTTTGAAGCCCGACGGATTGGTTCAAAGAAACCTTGACCTTGGGTAGAGGACCCAACAAAGTGGTGCTGAAACTGTATGGTTCTCAAAAAGGACATGGATCCACCTCCTTGGAATTATCTTCTGACACCCCTAATGAGGCTACAGATGGAACATCAACAGACGAAGATGCTGTCAAACAGATCCTTCCCAAGGAAACAGTGGCACGTTCCTTAACAGTGGATACTGTAAGCCGACTTCCAAAATATGCAAAGCCATTATCAATGGGTGAATACTTCTTGCCTAAACCAGGAATGACTTCTGAAATCACTTCTGACAGTGAGATAGAAGCATGGATGTACTGCACTCCCTGTTACATGGCCATAGCAGAGCCAGAGACAGAGGTAGAAGATGAAATAGAGAACCTGTTCTTCTCTTACAGAGCTCCTACAGAGACAGAAGCAGAAGCAGAAGCAGAAGCAGAAGCAGAAACAGAGACAGAGACAGAAGCAGAAACAGAAGCAGAGACAGAAATAGAGACAGAAGAGGATGGATATGATATGGAAGAGGAAGGTTATGAAACTGAACCAGAAGAATCTATCCCACCTGACGAGGATATATATGAAGAAGAAGTTCCAGAAGCATCAGAAGCAGATGAGCTCATGCTATGGGACAGAATGGCGATGGTACCATTTGGTCTGGTAAATGGATCTTCTCATATGAAAAATCTTTATAAGAAATGGGTTAAGAAGAACAAGTCGTCTTTCAGCAATGGCTCATGCCGTCCTAACCCATCTTTGCCAAAGAAAGATGATGATGATGCACCGTGCCAACAAGCACCAGTCCCACAAAACCAATAGGCATCAGAGGGTCCTTGTTATGTGACGTTCCTGGATGTGTCATCTTTAGAAGAGGAGTCTTCAAGCCAAGAGGTAATTAATTTTGAAGCCAAACCCGAAACGGCTCTAATCCCATTTCAACATCTTAAGGAGCAACCTAAGTCTCCACCAAAAGAAGTGGGTTCTAGTGGGACGTCAGAAGAGGATATCACTCCCTTGAAGGAGTCGGATCTGTATCCAGAAGCAGTCCGTGGGACCTTCATCCATGAAGTAGAAGGTGAAAGGCAGTTAACCTTTGTGGATGCAGATGGCACTGAACGCCACTTGAAGGTGGGTAGCAATCTCCCGGAAAAGGAGTTGTCAACCTTGTACAACTTGTTGAAAGAAAATTTGGACGTGTTTGCATGGTCCTATAAAGACCTAAAGGGGATTGATCCCACAATATGTCAACATCATATTGACTTGGACCCTGATGCCAAGCCAGTACGGCAACGACAGAGGCGAATGAACCCGAATTATTCCACATTGGTGAAAGCGGAGCTGCTGAAGCTTCTGGAAGCCGAGTTCATCTATCCAGTGGCAAATAGTGAATGGGTTTCACCCATCGTGGTTGTACCCAAGAAGAATGGCAAATTGCGAATATGTGTTGACTTCCGAAAGCTCAATTCTAAAACGAAGAAGGGTCACTTTCCTATCCCTTTCACAGACCAACTGTTGGACACAGTGGCAGGACATGAGCTTTATTCCCTTCTGGATGGATTTAGTGGATACAACCAAGTCCAAATCGTAGAAGAAGACCAATCCAAAACAACCTTCACCACAGAATGGGGGACCTATGCTTACCGAGTGATGCCATTTGGACTCTGCAATGCCCCTGCTACTTTCTAGCGAGTCATGATGGCCGCATTTCAAAATCATCTACACAACTTTATTGAAGTATATTTGGATGACTTCTGTGTCTATAGTTTGATCCGTGAACACTGGGAGCACCTGGAACAATGCTTTGACCGATGCCGGGAGTATGGGATTTCCCTCAACCCCGACAAATGCATCTTTGGGGTCTCTTCTGGAGTTCTGTTGGGCCACATTGTCTCTGCACAAGGGATATCAACCTACCCTACAAAGGTCGAAAAGATTGCAGCTCTGACAGCACCCACCAACCTCAAACAGTTGAGGGGATTCCTAGGCCATGTGGGTTACTACAGAAGGTTCATAGTCCATTTTGCAACAAAGGCAACCTCCTTGCACAAGCTTCTGAGGAAAGATGCAGAGTTTACTTGGACGGAAGAATGTGACAAAGCCTTCCACACTCTAAAGCAGTGTCTGATTGAGGCACCCATTCTGCAGCCTCCTGATTGGACGAAGGAGTTCCATGTACATACTGATGCATCTATTGAAGGCTTAGGCGTAGTCCTATGCCAGAAGGGCTCCTCAAAGCTGGATCAACCAATCTATTACGCAAGCCGGAAAGTCACTGATAGAGAATGGAACTATACAGTGACAGAGCTGGAGTGCTTGGCAATGGTGTTTGCCCTAGAGAAGTTCCGCCATTACCTCCTATCCACCCACTTTAAATTTTATGTGGATCATGAGGCCCTGTCCTTCCTGATGAACAAAGCAGATGTGAAAGGACGAATGATGAGATGGCTCCTTCTATTTCAGGAGTTTGACTTTGAGGTGATTACTAAGCCTAGTCGTTTCCATGTTTTGGCTGATCATTTGTCGCGTATCCCACAAACTGCAGACGAGGAGCAGGATGATCCAGACCTCCCTGATGCTTCCCTATTCTTGGTAGAAACTGTAACTCCCTGGTATGCAGACATTGCCAAACCCAACAGTATCCTCCTGGTATTTCTAATCGGGAAAGGAAGAAGCTCATGCTAGAATCAGCCCCCTACACCCTACTAGGCGGTGCACTGTACAAGAAAGGCAAAGATGAAGTGTTCCGAAGATGTGTTGCAGGAAATGAGATTGGGATGTTCTGAAGGCTTGCCATGACGAGCCATGTGGAGGTCACTTTGCAGGAGAAGCCACAGCTAGGAAGGCTCTGCTAGCAGGATATTGGTGGCCTACCATTCATAAGGATGCCTATGATTACTGTAAAAGATGTGATGCTTGTTAGAGAATGGGGAAACCCACAAAGACAAGTGCCATGCCATTGCAACCTATCCTTCCCTTAAAGCCATTTGAGAAGTGGGGCATCGACTTCATAGGCCCGATCGATCCTCCCACCAGAAGGAAACAGAACCGATACATCCTCATATGTACGGATTATGTCACAAAGTGGTGTGAAGCTAAAGCTCTAAAGCGGGATGATGGTAACAGCGTGGCCCTATTCATGTACGAGAATATCATCACCAGTTTTGGCAGTCCCTTAGAGCTGGTAAGTGACAGAGGCACTCATTTCCTTAACAAAGTCACGGAAGAGTTGACAGAGTTGTATAAGATCCGCCATCGCAAGTCCACTCCTTATTACCCCAGAGCCAATGGCCAAGTCGAAGTCACGAATCGCATCCTCTGCTCGATTCTGACAAGAACAATTGCCCACATCGTCGTGATTGGGACAATCGACTTACAGAGGCCCTCTGGGCGTACAGAACCTCCCATAAAGCCGCAACAGGACAGACACCATTCTAGCTAGTGTATGGTACAGAAGCTGTTTTTCCTGTTGAACTGGAATTACCCTCTTTGAGAGTGGCTATCAAAGAGCGTTTGGGGGACGACGATTCACTGCAACGCCATCTCCTACACCTGGAATGTTTGGACGAAATTCGTAGGATGGCTCTACAGTGCATGGAAGCCACACAAGCTCGACGTAAGGCTTACCATGACAGCTTCATCAAGCACAAGGAGTTCAAAGAAGGTGATTTGGTCCTAGCTTATGATTCACGATTTGGCAAGTTTCCTGGCAAGCTCCAACAACGGTGGATGGGCCCCTATAAGGTACTTGCCATCAACCCTAATGGCAGACCGTTGATGCCTCTGATGATCCCTTCTTGATCAATGGATATCGCCTGAAGAAGTACTTCCCTCCTTGGGGATCTTGACAATTACGGTCACTTGATCCTTTCCCTCGTTGGCGCGGCCCTGTACTTCTTATGATGATACTTCTGATAGCCGTTCTTCAGTCACTCCTGATGAGATGGATGCAACCCTCTGTCCCCTCAACTCCACCTTCCAGCCTCGATCTCTTATCCTCTATTTTCCACCAGTGACAGTGGTGAGGTTGGTTCTGACAAATGGTCTTTCTACCATTCCCTTGCTCAATTTGAAGAAGAAAAAAAAAACAAACAAACAAATAAAGCAAAAAAAAAAAACAAACAAACAAACAAACAAAAGAAAACATATCGGTCATGGGAGAAAAGGACTAAGGTCCCTGTCATGCCGACCTATTCTTCGGGAAAAGGTGGAAACACCCTCGGGAATAGGGAAAAACAAGAACAAAAAAGAGAACAAAAAAAAAGAAAAACAAAACTGTTATGAGAGAAAAGAAAGAAATTCCATGTCCTAGCAGGCCTCGTTCCAAGAAAAGGTGGTACACACCCTTGGGCGAGAAGCTGGCTGTGGAAAAGGTGGTAACACCCAGCAGTCCAGAAAGTGGATTCATTAATTGATATCCCCAGGATCCAATTCTGAAGCTACCTCCCTTGGTATGTTGTGTCCTGGGTCTCTCTGCAAAGTGTCTAACTGTCCTCTAGCAAACGACATGTTTCTATCCAACACAACATTCGATTTGATGGCTACCTCCCTGGGTACGCCTTTTCAATAACTGATTACGTGATCTTCATCGACAAACCCCTTGAGTGACGTGAGCTTTCATCCTAACCGGATGGGGAAGTGAGTATGGGTTGCCCTCTGTATCTATCAACAGAGAGTGAGATAGAGGGTGGGCCGAGTGACCAGTCTTTTCCCTTCAAATCAAATGAGAGGTGAGAAGTGTGAATGAAGTGTTGCACGCACGGGATGGGCCTCTCAATGCACAAAGCACAATTTGTTCTGTGCACTGCACCCTAAGGCTCCCTGGCCTTCCTTCTTGCACCGTATGCCAGCACAGGGAGGGATGCACCATTGCACCATCAAATGCGCACAAGGCATACAATCTTTGCACAAGTGACTGTGAGGATTACATCAATGGGTTTCAGGAAAAGGCTGCCCTCCTGTATCTATCAACAGAGCGTGAGACAGAGGGTGGGCTGAGTGTGATTGGAGTGTCTTCATTCAATTATAGAGGGGTGAGATTGAGGGACGTTACGACACTTGGAGTAAGGTATATTCCAATTTCCCTATGCACCCACGGGATGGGTCTTTTTGCCGTCATCACAAGACACATCACCCTGTTCTGTACACTGCACTGTAAGGCTTCCTTGCCTTCCTCCTTGCACTTATGCTAGATGGGTTCGACGCACTAATGCACCATCAACTGTGCACCCTGGCATACTCCTAAACCGGGTACGAGATATGGGTTTCAATTATTCTTCCTCGAGTGATATTAGTTATGGGGCGAGTGACAGTTCTTTCATTCCATTTGAGTGACTGTGAGTTGAGTGCAATATCCCTCATCATCGACAAATTTCCTGCGATTCCTTCCATCAGCTACCTCCTTGGGTGCTGCCACATGGTCCCTGCCATGACGGACATGTGCCGAGAAGATGCCTTGGTACCTCCAGAAGCCGACAACAACACAGGATGTGCCATCGACACTCAACCTTGCTTCTTGACAAAATGGGCCAAGTTTTTCTAACCCTACCACTTTTGTTTCTCCGTGATGGTCATGTTTTAAGTGTGGGGACGTTAATGGATGGCTGTGGTGTGGTCCTAGGTCCTTGTTACTCGGTTAACCAGGTCTTAAGTGTGGGGACGCGTCCCTGCGCGTCTACATTGCATATCCTTCTGCATATGCCTTAACCTACTCATGCCTCTATGCCATGACTTGATTTTACCCTAATGGGGTGCCTTCCCACCCGACCGTTCATTTTTCACCCACCCTTGGGGCTGTTCCCTTGAAGTCTTCCTTCATTCCCTACTTTTGAGGTCCTACTATGTGAATGCACCCTACGTTCACCGAAGTCCAAATCCAACCTTATAGCCCTGTTCCTCTCTTTGAACTGACCATTTTTCCTTTTTACCTACCGCTGTTCCGGTGCACGGTTTTCACGTTATTAATTTTTAAAGCATTTTACGCAAATTAGTCGATTTTCCATGTGAACGTGCTTTTCTTGCTTCGGAACCATGATCTGATGTCATAGCCCTGCTAACCACTTTTCCCCTGACATTTTCCCTTTTTAGTCCGAGTCATTCCGATACACGGTTTGTCCATTATTAATTTTTCGGGTTTTTACGACTTTTTCGTGCGTCTTTTTGACATTTTTGCATGTGAACCTGCCCTGTTTGCATCGAAATTCCAATTTGATTTGACTGCCGTGTCCCTGTGTCTTCCCCCACCTTTTTTCTTTTTTCTCCCCCCTCTTTCGACTTCCGGATTTTTACTTATTAAATTTTCAATGAGTTTTTGGGTGTATTTTTGGAGTTTTTCACATGTGAACCCCTCCTACTTCCACTGGAACTGCGGTTTAACATGACATCCTTGTGCCACTCCTTCTTGCGAACATTTTTCCTTCTTACTGCATGTCATTCCGGCAAACAGTTCGTCCGATATTAATTTCTAATCCCATTTTCGGATTTGTTTTTTTGATTTTTTCCACGTGAACGTGTCTTATCTCCGTCGGAACTATGTTTTGCTGAGCTAGGATTGTCGGGCAAGTCTTTCTCACGGTTTTCCTTTTTCCTGCACCTCGTTCCGATGCACGGATCTCCCAATATTAATTTTTAATTGCGTTTTTTGGTTCTTTTTTGTGTTTTTTGCACGTGACCGCCCTTTACCCTTCCCAGAACCTCCGTCGCATATTTTCCATGTCTTCCTCCTGTCGTCCTGCCCACTTTTTGTTTTTACGCTACTTCGTTTTGACGTCCGGATTGGGAGTTATTCATTTTTCTTTATTTTTATGAGTTTTTGCGCGCTCCGTCCCGCGTGTGAACGCGCTTGTTTCGATTTTACGCGTCTTAACGTGCCCCGGTCGTGTCCGCGTGCTCCGTCCCCGTATCCGAACGCCTTTTCACTCCCAACCCCGCAATTTTTTTTACCCCTGCCCCGCGCATGCGCGCGGGACAGGGGCGTCTCACCTCTCCTTTTTTTTCTTTTTTCTCTTTTCCTTTTTTTAATTAATTAATTAATTAATTAAATTAAATTTAATTTAATTTAATTTTAAAAAAAAAAACCTACCCCTCCCCCCAACGAACACCCTCTCTCCCCTCCTCGAATCTCAACTACCATCCCCCTCTTTTTCTCTCTCTCTCTCTCTTCTTCTTCCTCTCCCCTCTTTCTCTCTCCTACCCCTCTTTCTCTCTCCCCGACTCTCCCCTCCCTTCTTCCCTCCTTTCTTCTGCTTCTTCTTCCATCTCCCCGCCTTCCCCTTCTTCCTCCCTCCCCCGCCTTCCCCTTCTTCTTCCATCTTCCGTCCTCCCCTTCTTCCTCCCTCCCCCGCCTTCCCCTTCTTCTTCCATCTTCCGTCCTCCCCTTCTTCCTCTCTCCCCGCCTTCCCCTTCTTCTTCCATCTCCTGTCCTCCCCTTCTTCCTCCCTCCCCCGCCTTCCCCTTCTTCTTCCATCTCCCGTCCTCCCCTTCTTCCTCCCTCCCCTGCCTTCCCCTCCCCTTCTTCCTCCCTCCTCTGTCTTCCTCCCTTCCCCGCCTTCCCTTCCCCTTCTTCCTTCTTCCTCCCCCCTTCCTCTTTCCTCCCCCCTTCTCCCCCCTCGGCGCCACGCCTCTGCCCTCGCCTACCGCTGCCTTGCCGCCACGCCGCTGCCAAGTCGCCGCCGCCGCCGCCTAGTGTGGTAACGCCCCCGCCTCGACGCCACAGCCACGATCAACGCCGCCGCCGCCCCTCTCCTCCTCCTCCTAGCTTCCCTTTAGGTTAGTTAAACTAACCTGTCTGCAGTTTATTAACCTTAATTAGGTTACCTAACCTAGGTTAACCCCCACCCAACTAACCTAACCTAGGTTAGTTCCCCCTAACCCATCCTAACTAACCCACCCTAGGTTAGTCTAACCCCCCCCTCAGTCAAACTAACCCACCCTAGGTTAGTCTAACCCAACCTAGGTCAACCTAACCCCACTGTAGTTAGTTGAACCCCACCCCCTAGTTACACTAACCCTAGCATAGTTAGACTAACCTCAGTTGAGTTAACCTAACCCTAGCTTAGTTACACTAACCTCATTTAGGTTAGTCTCCATTGACTTGCCTAACTGACTTATCTGACTTCACCTAGACTAACCTAGTTCCATTTGACTAACCTGACTTCCCTTAGTCTGACTTACATGACTTACACAGACTAACAGGACTTAGTTGACGTAATTTGACCTTACTTACCAAACTAAGCTGATTTTCCTGATTTAATTGATTTAATTAATTTCCACTCAATAAATATTCAAAAAAAATTCTAAAAATTCCTTTCGCTTTTTGCCAATTTTTGGAAATTTGTTAGCTGGAAATTTCCCACCCCAAAATTTCTGAAAATTCAATATTTCCCAATTTATCCCAAAATTACCAACAAATGTCAAAAATTCATTTAAAATTAGTAAAAAATTCTTTAAAAAATTCTAAAAAATTCTAAAAAATTCCACCCACTCCCTTGACCTTTTTTCCTTCCTTTTTCACTTTAACATATTTTCCTACATGGCACCCATATTTCAAAAAAAAACACAAAAAAAACAAACCAATGAAAAAAATATGACTATCACACACCACTTCACCCTAAACATCTCCATCTTATTTTCATACCCTAAAATGTGGATATTTCCTAATTGGCTGAAATTTTCTTTTTCCTTCATCCCCTATCCATTTGTAATTATTCTTCCTTTTGAAAACAAAAAAAACAAAAACACCAACATAAAACACAACCCCCTACAATTTCTTCAAAAACAAAAAATTTTAAACACAAAATTTCCAGACCAACACACATAATTTCTAATCCCCACACCTAATCCTCCCTAAAATACCAATCACACACAATACACTTAACAAAACAAAAACAAAAACACACTCAAAACTATCCTAATACATCATCACATAAATTAACAATCATACTCAAACTCAACAAATCCACTAAGGTGTTGTCTTTGTTGTTTCGTCAGTGGTCTTTACTTTTCTTTTACTGGATTCACTCCTTTTGGGGGACTCTTCCGTGCGCATTTAGGCCATTACATACACACCCCTTCTAGGTATTTATTTTATGTGCTTTATTTATTTTCATTTTTCCCTTAATCACAAATTAATTGTTAAAATGAACTATTTATTCATCCACAGTTTCCATGCGCATTCGCGCTACACACACACATTCTTTTTTAATTAAAATAAACCCGCCGTTCACTTAGCACGCGCTACGTGCACTACAGAGGCACTTTAATTTTTAATTAAAATGAACCAGCCGTCATAAGAGCACACGCTGGCAAAAAAGCGCTCCACATCACCTTAATTTGTAATCAATGAACTTGCATTTAGAGACCCAGTCTGGGTATCACAGTCCGGGATTCGAATTAAAGCATCGTTTTCACCTAATAATTGGTAATTAAATTTATAAGAAGGAACCGCCGTTTTCTTGCTAAGGTTTATCACTTAATAAAAATTCACCCATTCTTAATAAATTCTTAAAATAAACCCTTCATTAAATTAATCCCCCCTCACTGCACTTAATTCCCCTTTTTAACGAACCGTTTCGTGGGATGGGTATGCACAGTCATTGGAGTTATTTCCATGGTCAAACACTAGTTTATCAACGATGTAGTCTTGATATGTGTCGGATGTGGTATTGTTTTGGTTTACTGTCTTTGATACGGTTACGGGTACGGTGTGCAGTTTTTTCTTTTATTGCCTGATACGGGGTTCTGGGTGTTTGTCTGATGCATAGCATGAAGCTTTCGGTCGCATATGTCTCAAGGTCATGTCGAATTTTTTCTAGGATGTGGTTTGCTTGGGGTTAGTTGGTCGAATAACGTTTTATTGTTTTGGTTGTTCTCTTATCCTTGGTTTTTTGTCTGTTGCTTTGCAGGCCTTCTCCTTGATTGTCTGTGTTTGTGGTGTGTGTGTAACCATCTGAATGGCACCTTCTCACGCTCGTCCCCCTATCTAGTACGTCCCATTAGTTAGTAGGGATTACTCTTCCCTACTCACTTTTGAGCCTCTCACGAAGGCGGGACTTGCTGCTTTTGTGGCTACTTCCTTTCCATTGATTCCCGAGGATCCGTCGTTATGTGATGAGTTTCTGGCCTCCTACAGCAAGAAGACAGGACTAGTCCAGGGAATTTCTATGACTTTGACACCTCGAGGCTTAGGGAAGGCTCTGTCTCTTTCCTCCAAAAGTGAACCTTTTGTTACCACTCGTCAGCTTTTCTCTAATGAAGAGATTTTGAAGCTGTTGCAAAAGCAGACAAGGGAAATGCTGGATGTTAAGAAGGTGATCAACTCTTCAGGAGTCTCCTTTTCCATGATCACTGATCCCGTATGGAAGATGGTCTGTCAGTTTCTCTAGGACAGGTTTATGCCTGCCAAAACGCCATCCCAGTATTTGTCCAAAGAGCTTTTCACAGCTTCCAGGATGGTGTTGAAAGGAGATGCTATTGATTGGAGCACTTACCTCCTCACTAAAATGGATCAACATTTCATCAAAGTCACCAAGGGTAATGTTACCAATGTCACATATGGATCATATTTGTCTGCCTTCTTGACCTATTCAGGTTTACAGAAGACTGTGCCTCCACCTCCTCCATCAGATCCCGTACCTCCTCCTCCACCTTCCGATGAGTCAGAACCTATTGACATAGAGGATGATGATTCTCTGCCTCCCCTGGTCATACAGCGCAAACGCTTGAAGCGGGTAGCAAATAAAGCTCCTTCAGTACTTCCTTCAATGCCCATCCCTGCTACCTCTTGCAGTGAACTCCCCGGGTATCTCACTTGTAATAACCTATTCAGAGCACATCGAGAAGGATCATTGGACATATCAGTTCCCTCCCTGAACAGTCTAGTCTCAGGAGATGCAATTCCTTTCCTCTGTAAAGACATTCAAAGTTCCATTGAATTGTCAGTGACAGCCTGTGTTCAACAGCTGTACACGTCTTTTTATGAAGAACTCATGCAATCTAAAGACTAGTTGCATCAGGCAACATCCGAGTTAGCTTTTGCTAAGGATACCCTAGTAGTTTTGTTTAAGCAAATGGAACACCAAACCCACCTGGTTGCCACCCAAAGCGATGAGATCTCTTCTTTGAAGATCCAGTTACTAGAGGCTCAATCCCAGGTTACTAGCCTTTCAGCGGAGAAGGAGAGGATGTCCATAGAAGCGCACGAGTTCCAAGCTATCTTAGATGACAAACTTTCACCTTTACAGATTGCTAATGACACAGTGGCATCCCAAGCCTCCCAAATCCAGCAGTTGCAAGATCAACTGGCAAAGTCACGCTCTGTTCCTCCAAGCCCTAATGTTCCCTTGATTCCTTCTCTTTCATAGCAGGACTTGGCTGCTCATCAGATACAGGCTACCTTGTGTCCTCTATTCCAAGATAAAGTGGAAAGATTGCAATCCAGAATGGACTTGTTATGGTCTACATTTGAGCAGTTTCAGGAATATGTTCTACCAGACCATTCTTTCTTTGTCCACTACCACTTACAGAAGTTGGTCTTCTACATGAAGCTTTCCACGATGGATTTACCTCTTCTAGAGGATGGATGGAGTGGGGCTTGGTCTGCTGAGTTGTTGATAGAGGTAGTAAGGATGGTGTTTGAAGATTCTGTCATGCCAGATACTATGTTGATGTCCTACATGTATCTACAAGGAGACTTGTTAATTCCCGATGAGGTGGATATGGCATGGTATGTGGGGGATGTGGTCTTACAGGCTGTTTTGTATGTCAACCATTTGGAGTTGCGCATAGTTGACATGTTCCAGGGTTACTCCTCCAACGTGGCTGATTGTCATGATAATTCGTGGCATCCCATGATTGATTCTGTGGTCCTGAATCAAAGACAAAACACAGCTCCTACCTATACCCAGAGTACTAATCAACTGAGGATGGATCTCTTAGCCTATCTTTCAAAACATAATCCGTTTGATTCTACCTTCTTTGATGCCTATCATAGACGATCTCTCTTAGGACCTTCTGTTCCTACCCTCCTATATTACCAACAAATGGCTCACCGCTATGCTCTATATCTTTCCCTTTGTCAATCTAATTCCACAATTATTTTACCCCTTCTTTTCCAACCTTCATCTTTCCCTCAAATTCCCATTTTTACATACTGTTCCTTTATTGAGGATAGGGTATTTTCCCCTTCTCCACCCTGTCCTTCTCCATCCATTCATGTACCCTCCACATTTCCTATTTATCAGTTAACATCCTTCCTTAGTGATTCACTACAAAATTCTGCCACTCCTTCTTTAACCTTTTCTTCCTTTTATGATTTTGCCTATCCCTCACTGTAATATTCCCGCATATGAATCTCCTCTTAAGTTAGATAATAGCAATTTTTTTTAAAAAAATTATCCCCTCCCTTCCCCAGCCGACGGTCGTGCTGGGGGAGAGGGAGGGGAGGCACGATGATTGTGCACTGTGCTGGAGCTCAAGGAAGGCTTGATGCTCATGCATCAGGCCGCGTGGAGGGAGGGAGGTACCCCTCCCTCTACCTATAAAAACCATGGCTATTTCAGCAAGAAGGGTGGGGGGCTGGACGAGAGGAGAGAGCCTTGATGCTACTGATTGGGTATAGTCGTGACGTTGGCGTAGGAAGGAGATAGGCCGGGACGCCACCAGAAAGAGTGGTGTTGGTCGTGTGAAGGAAAGAGGAGGTTGCGATAGGCTGAAAGGACGCCGACTGCGTGAGGTGTTGTGGACCCTCGTAAGAGAGGAGGAGGGTGCTGTGAAGCCGGGTGGTCGCCGCTTGCTGCAAAAGAGCCGCCGCCTGAGGCTCAATAGCCATCGCCAATCCGCCAGCTCCGTGGGGCCTGCCGTAGTCGCCTGTGGCTTAACAGCCGCCGCCATCTCAAGAAGGCTCCCCACACTCCACG
This sequence comes from Lygodium microphyllum, assembly GCF_053477565.2. Classification (NCBI taxonomy): domain Eukaryota; kingdom Viridiplantae; phylum Streptophyta; class Polypodiopsida; order Schizaeales; family Lygodiaceae; genus Lygodium; species Lygodium microphyllum. Next base: position 239,765 of record NW_028229582.1, on the reverse strand, counting down.
TCAGGACCACCCCTCCCTCTTCCGTGTGTTTATGATCTTTTCCCCCCCTCCCACAGGACTATTACCCTCCCCTTTTCCACGTGGACCTGCACTCACCTCCCAGAAGTTTCTAAGAAGCTTCTAAGGGGGCTTCTCTAAGCCCCCTTCCTATTGGATCCACCACAAATCCATATTAGCCCCGATTTTCAAGGCCTTTTCCCATGGATTCCCCATAAAGGCCATTTTACCCCCCGGGTTCCTTTTAAACCCCTTTTCCATTGCAACACCCACAAACCCCTAGCCCGGGCTTTGAAGAGAAGAAGGGGAAGCCTACAAGCTCCCTTCCCACTAATCTCCTATAAGCCCATTCCTAGCCTCGGGATTTTGAAGAGAAGAAGAAGAAGCTTATAAAGCTCCCTTCCCGCAAGACCCATCGTAAGAGCCTTTGCGCAAATAGGCTTCAAAGCCCACAAGCCATCCGTAAACCTGTTCCTAGCTACCACCCCGGTTTCTTCCTAAGAAGCTCATAAAGCCCCTTTTTCGCAAGCACCTTTCATCTGAAGTCCCGCGAAGGAATCTCCTATGTACGATGGAGAAAGGCAAAGATCATAAGGCTGCATACCAAGATGAGTAAAATTGGTAGACCACGAAGGCAAACCACAAGCCGAAATCATGCCTACGATGGCCCTAAAAAGTCACAAGGCGCGCCTGTGGAAGGATCTTCTCCTAGTATTTACGTGGATATTTCCCGGAGTCCACAAGTCCAGGTTTTATCTATTTGGATTCCACACAAAAGTATTGAATTAGTCACAATAACTTCATGGATTAGGAAGCACTCATGCATGTTCAAATTCAACTAGTCAAGTTAAATGCAATTGAAAAATGAATTGGCTATTTGAACATTTACTAGAATTAGCTCAAGATATGAAAATTGGTCATTGGTACGTTCAATGGAATGAATGAAAAGAACATAAGGTGTCTATGCATTTTTAGGACCTTACCAGCAAGTTTCCTTTTGTGCATTCAAAAGTGACGAGCCTAGGTCAACTGTTGCCTCATTACAAGGTTGAAATTATTGAGGTACACCTTTTTACTAGGCATGGAAAGATTAATGGCATGTCACATTTTTTTATAAATCTTCTTGGTAATGATTCATTAAGGAAGTCATTATCACCTGTAGGAAATAGCAAAGCATGGAAATAATTCTAAGGGCTGCATTAAATAGGTTAACTCTAGCTTCAATTGGCATGAATCTCATTTAACTACGTGTAGTTAGGAAAGGATTGCATGTTGCACACTCATCGCACGTAAAAATTTCATTCATCAAGAGATGTAGTTAGGGAAAGGTTGCATGGTTCAGTTAAGCATGAAATCTTAAAAAGCTTAAAAAAAGAATTATGAGCATGATTCGTGAGTGCAAGTCCTAGTAGGATCAATGGAAGTTATGCCGAAATTTAACATGCCTTTTGGCCTTAACAAGAAAAGTTAGGGATTGTGAATCTAGTCGTACGTAGAAGCAATAAATCGTGTGCTTACGTGAATTGTGACAAAATGCAACTAGTTTTCCCCTTTTAGATCAAGTAAACATCTCTAGGAATGGTTCGTCCTTATTGCAAGACAAGTAAACTCAAATACCTAAATCACTTAAACCGCAAAGTATTCGCATAGGATGGCTCAACCGATACGATAAATAACCCAAGTGCTAACTAGGGTTTAGCACATTAAGGACTTGACCTAGCTTCACGCACTTGTTACCAAGACGAACCCTTGAACCAAAGGTCCTACCCACATTCACGGAATGAAGGGACAATTGGATGCTCATGCATAAAACGATCTAAGGTTTCTACCCTAAGGATCATTCGTTCAAATGATGAAACTCGGATTGAGTTGGAATTCCTAGGACTGAACGTTGTCGACCTAGTGTAATTAGGAATGGGTTGGGTAAGAAGACACCCTAAACCCTGCTTCTCGTCTGGAGATAATTCCGTGACCAGAAAACGCCATTCAATGGGTGAAATGATCCCATGGAATAGATGCAACACTTGTGCAATAAGTTGCAACGTCGCATAGACTTGTGGTTTGTTCACAAGAGAGTTTTTCCATTTCTTGGAATGAGGTTGGCAAGTTCTTGCAAGAGGATGAGTAGTCATCCTGTTATATCACCTTTCTTGGGAAAAATTGCCAAGTAAAGGGGAGTTAGGTATTTGCTTGAAAGCAAATGATCAATCAATAAATTGGAGCGACATGGTCGCGAGGATTTACTGTTAATAAAACCTAAGGTATTGGTTAAGCTGGGTTAACAGGGTATGGCCCTAACCCAAGGACAATAGGGTGAACAAACAAACCCTTGGGGATCTTGCCAAGTCGCAATTGATCCCGGATCGAATGCTGGATGCATTCGGAGAGAAGGATTCACTCCTTAGAAATTGGCCAAATAAACGACCACTGGACTTGATTGTGCTTGTAACAGTTTAGAAAGCACTGTTTGCATTGTTTGCTCAAGGAACTAAAGGATGAAAAGATATCTAAAGCTTCAGGTTGAAGGCCTGAAGGGAGAGGCAGCTTCAGTTACCCCCGACTGTCTGCCTGACCCTAACCAAGGGGGTTGTTGACCACGCCAGGAATGTGGACCGAACCTGCCGCGAGAGGTCTTTCCGTTGAGCTCTACTTGGAGCAGGACGATGCTTGGGTGCCAGGGGGGGCTCTGGCCATAAATCCCTTGCCTTCCGGGTCCTGCACAAGAGGCTAACGTGACTCGGGATTGGATCTCGAGGCCCGCATACTAGTCTACGGGCGGAAGCTTGGAATAGTGATCCCTGGTGGATTACTGGATAGCCTTCGGGCGGATTATGGACAAGCCTACGGACGTAACTCCTTGTATTTCAAAGATAAAATGATGCAATGATAATAAAGAATTTGTCTGATATTGTTTTTCTATGTCACATGATAAGATTACGTGAAGGAACCAGTGCTTAACAGGAGTAATTAAAGAAGCTGGTCGTTATATGTCAAATTAATGTGTTAGATAATTACATAACTAAAACAAACTGAGGAAAGTGCGGAGGATGGGCCGTGGGTCCGTCCTACGGTTGGGTGGTCCTGGTTAGCCAGAAACTTTTCTCAAAAATCTCGAAGAACAGCGGGGTGATCATCATCATCAAAACGAATAAATGAGAGCGATGACCTAGAGTTACGTCTAACCCGATTTACGTTGTTTTAGGGGAACGGAATGGGACTATGCCTTATGGCAGAGAGGTTGAGCCTTGCATCCCTCTCGTTTCCCATTCTCCTTGAACCAAGTGCAGTATGAATCCGCTTCGAACTTGGCGTTTCTGCGTAAAGTAGTTCGCTCGGGTCTAACGCTAGTTGCTGTTAGCTAATGACCAAACCAGGAAAACCCTAATTCAGGTCGATCCTAAGTGGGAACGGCCAGGATACTTCCGCTACGTGGCAGACACGGGAAGTCCTAGATCGCAAATCCCGTAACATTCCATGGGAATGCTGGGTGGAGCTTTCTAGACATCCTTTCCGATGGACTGCTAAGACATGTCCTGGATGATTCTAGTGGACATGTTACACTCACTTCATCCACTTTTCCTTATTCCATTACCCTCTCCTAACACTTCTATATCTCAATCACCTCAGTTGGTTAGTGACTGTGACGGGTTTGATAATCAGATTTCCAGAAGAAGGGGATGGAGTTCAGATGATTCCCTTACAAGACCTCAGATCAATTGGCCAGTAATTCCAGGAGAATGGACAGCTTCCAGTCAAGCTTATCAGAACTATGTTCATTTTGCTCAGCAGTATTCCCAGTCTGCAGATCCCTCAATGAGATTAACTGCTCACTTTGCTTGGTACTTGGCGTATATGCATAGGCACTCTCATAATGATTCCAAGCCTATTCCAAAGTTGTGCATGAATATCAATGTGAGCATTGATTCCCAGCAGCTGGATATATTGTATTTTCATGCCCTTTGTTTGCCTAGCAGATACCTAGTCCTGTTGGAAAGGATGTGCTGTCTTCAGTTTTTTCAAAATCCTCCCAAAACCTTTGTAGATGAATCCTTGTCTATGGATCGTTTCCGACAGCATCAATCTTTCAAGAGGGATCATCTTCATTGATACCTTTCCAATGTATGGTGGATGCTTTTTAATGAAAATCTCTCTTTTTGGAGGAGTCATTCAGATGGTTGTGTTGTATTAGTGTTTGTGTTGTGAGTTCCTTTATGTCATACGAGCGTGGTGGTTTCCTATTGGATTGGATTTCGTGTGTGAGCTACATTTTGGAGAATTGTGGTATTGAGGTCGTGGTTGCAGAGTTGAGGCTGATGCTAATGAAGAAGAAGAAAACTCTTATATCCTTTACCAATTTGTTGTGATTTCCTAGTTTGATAAGAGGTGTTAATGTATAAAGGGTTTTCCTTTCTTTGTATTTTTATATCAGAAACAGGTTATAAGTTGGGGTCGTGGTGGATGGATTCTTTTTGAAGAGCTATTGAAGATTAAAGTTGAGCTTTTACCTGAACTTGTATTCCCTTTTTCCTGGGTCGCAAGGACGCTTCCTTATTAAGTGTGGGGATATATTGAGTGTTGAAATGACTTGTTTTTTGGTTGATTTTTATTGTTTTTGAGAGCTGAATGGTTGATTTTATGAGATGATTGATTGGTTTAGAAGTGGTTTGAGAGTGTTTTGGATGATATTGATTGAGTTTTGGAAGTTCATGATGTTTATTAGTGGTTCTGTGATGTTCTGATAGGTTCTGATTGGTTCTGTATACCTTCTGTTTTGTTCTGTTTTGGTCTGTTTTGTTCTGATTGTCTTCTGTAAGGAGGGATGGATTGATGATTGATGAAGATTGAGATCTTGTGAAAGTTTATTGAATGGTTTGTGAGATTTTGGAATGGTTTGAGTATGAGTTATGTGGTTTTGATGACCTTCTGTAACCTTCTGTAGGTCTTCTATAGAGCCTTTGTCTTTGTTCTGTTCTGTTCTGTACTGTAGCTGTTCTAGTACTGTTCTGTAGACTGTTCTGTATGCTTCTGTATGTGTTCTGATGGATGAGAGTGTAGTTTGGAAAGGTTTTCTAGCCTTAGAAAGAGGTGAATACAAGTGCAAAAGAGATGAAAGAAGTAGTTGCTGAAGACTCAAGTGAAGACTAGAGTGAAGTGACAGTAGTGAGCTATGAAAAGACACTGTAGTGGCTCTAGTGACTCTTCATATCAGACATACCTCTTGGGAGGGGTATCCACGACCTAAGAAGGATTATTGAGAGTGATTTTTGAGAGATTGTAGTGAGGATATGATGTATTATTGATAGAGAGAGAGAGAGAGTCAGAGATAGTCAATTCTACTGAAACAGAGTGATTGTATATGAGAGATTGAGAGAGAAGACTATGAAGATATGGAAGATGAATACTATGTGATGTATTTCCATTCAAAGATGGTGTATTCCTTTGCTTTCTTTGTTCTATTGATGGATTTTATGAAGATATTGAAGAATATGGTTGATTCTATCAAATCCGTGGGAGATCTATATGATGCTGCATGAAGATTTGTGGTGCCTGGTGTTCTTTTCTTCATTGTGATCATATGAAACATAATAAACAAGCTTTTTGATGTTACAAGATAGATTTTCTTGCAAGAGAATTCCCTTTTCCTTGGTGTTCCTCTTGGGGCTCCAATACATTATTGGTAAGGGTTGGAAGTTTGGGTATATTGGGATTTGGATGAAGAGAAGGCTTAGAGTTTGAATTACCAGTTGATGGTAAAGCAGAAGGTCAAGCCCAAGGTTTATAGAAAGAAGAAGGAGCAAAGCGATTTTGATTGAATCTTTAAAAGTTTGAATTGAATTGCTTTGTAATGAAGTTACCATTAATAAAAATTTATTGTAGTCACTTTTTCCACGAATTTTATCCTCCATATCATGCGCTAAAGAAATCACATCCTCCAAAGTCTTTGGCTTGAACATACTCACTTCTACATAGAAGTGACCAAGCAAACCAGTCATATACTTGCACTTGTGGGTCACTTCAGGAACATCTTCAAGCATTCAAAGTTGTAATAAGGCACTCCAAAAATGTTCAGTGTATTGCGGGATGGATTCATGATCTCTTTGTTGCAGGAGATCCCACTGTTTGATAGCTTTTTCATGGAATTGAGCTGGAATGAAATTTTGCAAAAAATTCTTTTGAAAGGCTTCCTAAGTAGAGGGACAATCAACACACTTGCGATCAACAGTCCACCATAATGATGCTCTGCCTTCTACATGGTTAATGATTCATTTAAGTTTATATTTTTCAGCATATTTCTCTTCATGAAAATAGTCATCAAACTAATTGATGAAAGCAAGAATAAATTTTCCATCACGTTGCCCATTAAAAGTACAGAATTATGTGCATACAGTGTCACGTCAATCGTATGTCAAATAACATATTTAGGTTGTGCTCCATCTTAATCAACAATGGATTGTTGAAGTGTAGCCAGCTGTGCTTGCAAATTTTGACATGCCCTTTGCTCTTCTTGAAGTTGCATCATGATTAGATCCAATTTTTGCTCCATAGTCAACTCTGGAAAATCACCTTCACCAATTAAATCATCCATGTGATGGTTGGACATCCTGCAAAAATCTCAAACAACCTCACATACTCAAAATCTCGTTAGAAGGATGAGCGTAGCTCAAATTTGGGTTTACAAGGCTTGCTTTTTTTTTAAAAAATGGCTTTTTCTTTTACAATCTTGCTTTTCTCAGGTACGGCAATTGGTAACGGTCTTCTTGCAACAAGCGAAAAAGTCTTCCGCATAGACTACGTGTGACAGCTTGCTTACTGTGAATTAGCTTTGCCAAGTTGCAAGTGGGAACAAGGGCTTGCTGGAGTTTTGAAACTGGTTCGAGAGTACCACACTGCAAACAGCCATTATGGATGAGATTGAAAATTGATTTTTAGGCTTTAGTAAAGCTTTAGAACTTTAAGCTTTTAAAAAGCTTAAAAATTTTTGGAATTCATTGTAGGACGGCAAGACGTTTTTGTTGAAGTCGACATTGTTCAGTACATGTTGCCGCTACAGTTCGTTGAATTGTGGAAGATTAGCCCTTTCTTAAGCTTTTTAAGCTTATGAAGTTAAACTTCATAAACTTCTTCTCTGCTTCGTTGTAACAAAAAACAACTTACAAAGGATCTTCAAAAGTGGTACTCCACCTCCCGGGAGAGGTCCTTCACGATCTGAGAGTACAGTAATGGGTTTTTCATCGCCAGAAACACTCCTGTATTGTCAATTCATCATGAGATAGCCCGTAGGGCCTATTCATTCCAGGAGCTTTGCCTTCGTGCAAGATGGTAAGTGATTGGAAGCTCTTGATCTGAGCTTCGCTCTGATACCACTGGTGTGTAGATCGGATGTTATATGCGCGCATAGTGAATGCCGGAAGGTCCCCAAGAACAAAGAACTCTACAAAACCTTCATAAAAGAAAAAAGAGAGTTTGCACGACATGAGACAAAAAGTCAAATTCAGTGCAATCTCCCCTCATGCCTTGTGTGAGTGCTTCACAAGGCATGTATTTATAATTTTATTTATCTCCAAGCTCAATAATAGCCCACTTTACAAATAGCATGGTTTTGGCTTTTGTGTTTGCTTTTACCAAAATAAAGAGTAAGGCGTTTGGGCATCCAAAACCGGCTTTGTCCAAATACAATATCAAATAAGGAAATATTAAACCGAGTGCCTATATGCATACAAAATAATAAATATTTTGTTAAGTACTTTAGTAAATAAGCGTGCTTAAATAAATATTGGCGCCATGCCTTTAGTGATAAGACACTCGCCCATCAAAAATAGTAAATCTTCTAGGCATTTTGAATTCATGCCATCGCCCGGTACTACCCAATGCCTTCGCCGCTTGCTTTACTCATCAATTGAAGCATTCTCGATTGTTAGAAAATAACAAGATAAAACCCAACAAAAGTGAATACCTTGCAGTCTTTAGCTACAAATAATTAAATAGGTTGGAACTTTGTCCTAACCTTAATTTAATTCAAGTGTGTACTCTAAACTCATAAATATCCATTAATTTGATATGTATTTTGTGGAATCACCCACATGCACATTAAATTAATCTGATGCCCAAAAAGGATAGGCGTCCCCATCAACTTCTCATACAAGGAATCCACCTTGTGTATGAGCCGCGGCAAATAAATAGTTTTACGGAATCCACTGAAAAACCTCATGGAATCCACCGTGGAATATGCCTCTAGTTTTACGAAATCCACTGAAAAACCTCATGGAATCCATCGTGGAATATGTCTCGTGGCATTAGTTTTCTCCTTAACATTCTTGGTTTCCATTTGCATTTGTATCAATTGAGGAAATTGAGCCATGATTTGTGTATTGAATTCTACCAATTTGTCAATTGAAGCCCTTTTTTGGTAGTGGAATCCACCAACTTCTCAATAGAAGGCTTTGTTTGATGACTAGACAACACCATTTGTTCAACTCTATATAGTAGCTCTATATGCCTTTGAGCATGTCTATTCTCATGTTTACACATGGTATGATTAAGAGCTGTTGGGACCTAAAATGGGCCTGATACTGACTCTAGGATTCTAGCCAAGCCTTCTAAACTCACAAAACCGCCCTCCCACTCTCATGGCCAGGAGCATCTGGAGGTCGTACACTACTCTAAGAAATAACGTGTTTGTGTCGATTGTAGTCCAATGTTTCCCTTCTCAAATCCACAGAAGGAGTATCCAAACACACATATGACTAACACCTGGATTCACACACATAAAGAACTTCCCCCCAAGCAGAATGTTGTGGCCCATACGGCTCTTCTACACCCCGGGGATTGGCCCCAGGATGCACCATTTTACACATAGAATACGAACATAACAAAGCCCTCTCATAATATAAATATAATGATCTAGGAAATTGTATATATTCCTCACTTAATCAATTTGCCCAAGATATCGAACCAACCTATAGTAAAGGAGAATCTTACACTCTCAACATTGGTCATCATCACCTAAACATACAATTGCAATGCATCCATGAATGGTATCGTTGGATACCATGCTTAAATTGCAAATGCAAAGTATATGGCATTTTTTGCTCAAACAATCAACTAAAAACTAGCCCATGTGAACTGCATAAACAATCTTTTCATGATTTCCTTCTAATCGCATCATGCATCATTGTTGAAGAACAACACTAGGCTAACCCATGCTACTAAACCTATTAAAACTTATATGAACTATATCAAACATCTTTCCATTTTAGTCTCCACCCCCTACCGTTCACATTTATATTGATTACGCAAATGTAGGGAGATTTTGTGACAATTTTTCATAGAAACAAGCCCTAAAACATGTAGTTTAACATATAAAAAAAGGTAAAAATGAGGCAAATCCTCATGCTTCATCTTTATTATATATTTACAAGCATTTTTCTAAATTTTCATAATTTTCTATACACAAACACTATTTTTTCCTAGATTTTCACCCTTATTTGACTATTTTTTATAAATTTTGCCATTTATTTCAACATAAATGATTATTTTTTCACTTTTTTAAAAAATGACTTATGAGAAGTTTAATCCATCATTGTATTGATTTTCATGCTGCCATATGAACATCATTTGAACCTCCAAAATCCAAAAACGAGCTCATATTCCATTAAATTTCATGTTTCGAGTTATTATTATTTATATATGAAATAGAAAATGAGTGATATTTTGACATTGTAGATATCAGCAAACATGTTTCAATCATTTTTAATCAATTACTCATCATATGCAGTAATGATTCATCATTAAAGATAAATAAAGATCACTTACTCCAAAATTCGCGTATGTACGTTTCATATTCAAAAATAGGAAGCCATTGATGCTTGTTTATATCCCCATCGATGCTTCCTTGGTGCTTTCTTGATATATCCCTCACACTTTGTCTCAAGAACTGGCACCCATTACCCCTCATTCTCTTTTCCTATATGAACCATGTTTATGGCGAGAGAGAAAGAGGAAAGAGATAGATCAAAGCATTGAAGAGCAAAAAGTTGAAGCATTCAAGGCCTAGGAGAGCAGGAAGAGAAGGGTTGTTGCGGTAGCTAAAAAAGTTAAAGCATTCAAGGCCCAGGAAAGCAGGAAGAGAATGGTTGTTGTGGTGGCTAAAAAATGCCATTTTTTTAAGGGAATGGAGGAGGCACAAAAAAAATGTGTCTTCTCCCTTCCCCCCCCTTCCCCATAGTGTTTCATCTCTTGAAGTTTTGGTCTTCTTTAATCAAGATTACCACTAAGCTATCTTAAAACTTGGTATTCACACTTGACCCGAAGTGGTTCTAGCTTGATTGAGGGGGTAAATGATTTCAGAATTGCAACAATTGGACGAGTGGATTTTGGGCATCAAAATCTATCACATTGGCTTCCGTCACATAGTTTTCCGCTTCTAGATCCGATGGTTGCTTCATAATAAGATGTCAGCTACTTGGTCTTCTAATCTTCACATGGAGTAGATCAATCTATTCTACAAGTACCATCTTCTTGATGCAAACCTTATAGCTATTAAATGGGGGGTCAAATGGACGCCGATTGACAAACAAACACTTGCATTGGATTCATGGCATCAAAAAAATCCACTTCCTTGATCCATAACCATTTCATTTTGCACTTAAAATGCCTCTTTTACAAGTCTTGGGGTCTTTTGCACTTAAATCCCAACTTTAAAATCCACTCTCATTGGCAACCATGAGATAGAGCGACTTAGCTTGTTGAATCCACAAACTGATCTACACAAATAGAGATCATAAAGAGCATCAAGTTACAACAAATAAACATGCACAACAAAGTATATACACAGCTCTCACTCTACTCCCTAACAAAATCAAAGCATGAAGTCCATGAGGGATAGGCTAAGCATAATCTAATAGATATCCAAAGCTATTTGCTAACCATTTGCTCTAACATAGACCAGCTAAAAAGAACTATCAAAGGGGTTATCCTAAGTGGTAGTCTTACCTACTAACCAGACCTAGGACAACATGACCAAGAACTCCAACTAGGCGAGGACTCCTATAGCTTGGTTAATATGTTTTTCCTTACTTTACCACGTTCTTATTTAGTATTTTATACTTGGCCATGTAAAAGGGAGGAAGCTGAGTGTGTTGCGACCCTAGGAGAACAGGGCATCAACCTTAGGTCTTGTCTTAGTACCCAAGAGCCTACCAAGCTCTTGCAAGGTGACACTAAATCCTTTTTCTTCTGCTCATTTTTACTTCAATCATCCTTATGTTCTTTTTTCCACTAAATGCCACCCCCAAGAAGGCAAGGCATCAACCTTGAGTTAACTCGTCCCCCTGGGACCCTACCAAGTCTTTGCAAGGTAATAACCATTTTCTCTTGGAATTTTCCTATCTTTATTTTCTTAGTTTAGGGGGTTAGAACCCCTTTTTGCATACCTTTGTATTTTATACATATTTTAGATATATTGATTTTAAGTTCTCTTTCGGTTATTTGATAGGCTTCTCTATCGATCACATAACTAATAGGGATTTCTAGAAATAGTTGCCTAACAGGCTAGTAGAACAAGGTCACTAGGACTACTTACAAAAATAGCTCTTAACCTCCCCAGACACACCTAACGTAATCTTGGGACTTCATGCCTTGATTCTTGGTCCCCACAAAAAGAAAAATACTCCCCACATACATATATACATAAAGCATAAAGGGAGAGAATTGGTAAAGGAAGGGTATCACTTGCACTTGGCCATAAGAAGTTTTGACATAGCAAGGGCACTCTCCAGGTCTCCATCAAATCTGTTTAGTACAATACTAAAGCAAAAGTCCATTAATCGCATCCACACCAAATAAATAGGTGGCCCTCTTGACCTAATAAGATAAATTCATTTCACTACAAAACCACCTTCCCTCTTACCCTAACGAAATCAAACATTAAATCCAACAAGAACAATCCTCTTGGCCTAATGAGATAAATCCATTTCACTACATAAATCATTGGCCCTCTTGGCCTAACAATATCAAACATTAAATCCAACAAGAACAACCCTCTTGGCATAATGAGATAAATCCATTTCATTGCAAAACCATCTGCCCTCTTGGCCTAACAAAATCAAACATTAAATTCAACAAGAATTTTCCTCTTGGCCTAACAAGAATATGACCATACTGCACACCATTCAACATTGTACTACTAAAAACAAACCCTTGGCCTTAATAGAAACCATATTGATGCACAAAACTAGATGAAGGGGATGGGTTGCTTAGGCCCTATACTAAATGCATCAAATTATTAGCTAACCCTCTACATAAATGGCAAGGGGTGTCCTACAAATATGTCGTTGAACAATCCGATGTGTCCATGATAAGATAGGAAGATAACACCATATTGGGGAATATGGGAATTTCCCATAAGTTTGGGACACATGGTCAAATCTTTGGATTTGTCATAACTTGAATACTATAACTGCAAATCAAGCGCGCTATAGCTCAATAGATTCCATTTTTCAAATGTTATCCAGGTGCCACCTTTTTAGTATTCAAAAAATGGGAATTGGGAGATTCCCAAACTCACTAATATTGTGTTAGATGATCAATCACTACCAGTATCATAACTCATACTAACCATTGGTGACCAAATCAGGACATGTTAGTAAGCAATCCCCACAGTAGCCCTAAATTAACATGAGGAGGCAATTGTAAAAACCCCTCAAGACCATAGTTAGAGGAAAGACATCTTCCACAAAGACATAATTAGCCAGGCTATAAAGTGATTCCACTTTCGAAATTTAGCTAGCAAGTCACTACCTCAAAGATCTCAAGGGCGTCCAAGGTTGCACAATGATACATCCTTAGAATGGGATCCCTCATACTATAAGTCCCATTCAACTAGTTGATCACTAATTGTGAGTCATCTTTTACTAATAATCTGTGAATACCACCATGTCTGGCTAGATTTAATCCCATGATCAAGGCCTTATATTCTGCCATGTTATTCATAAAATCAGTGCCTAAATAACTTCCAATTTTAAAATTGATTTGATAGGGATCTTTAATGACAACCCCAATACTCACATGCTTAGCAATGTTGAACTATCAGAGTGAGAGTATGAGAGTGTGCACAAGAGGGAGAGAGCGAGCTCAAATATAAGAAGATATTGCTTAATGAGTTGTTCACAAGTATAACTATACCTTCTCCTCTACTTAGAGAGTGACCTTTAGGCTATTTAAATAGCCTCTAGATGACTAGGGTTAGGGTTCCTCCTTGCCCTCCAACTCATTCACACCCAACTAACCTTATCCAGCCTTGTATACATAGGGTTCACATGCCTATCTCTCAACACCCCTCCTCAATGCGAGAGTGGCATTGGACTAAAAGACATGTTAATACCCCCCTCGTAATCTCCTTGACTTTGGCAAGTCCTTCTATAGGCTCACTTGCTTGTCCTTGTCTTTTGGATCCTAGCAAGACCACTACCCTTTCTCCTTTCTTAAATCTCATGAATCATTTTGGTAGGTCTTGTGGCTTCCTTTGCTCCTCAGCTTCTTGTGGATCCCTAGGCTATTTCCTTTTTTTCTCTTTCCACCTTCCGTGCCTGAGGTGGACTAGTAGGTCTCCTTTGGTGCATTTGGTCTTAGATGGTCGAGGTATCTCAAGATCATTGTCCAAGCTTACTTCTAACTCAGAATCAAACTCTTTGTCTTTGCTAGAAGAGGGAGTCTCTCCCAGAGGTCGTAGCTCCAATGGTGATTCCATTTTGAGTACTTGTGCAACACTTGGTTGGGAAAGACCTCCTCATTCAATCAATCACTCATATGTGCTCCAACTAGGTGTGATCACAATCCATTCGCATGATTCATTTCTTGATTCTCAAGTTGCTCTTCTCTTGGTTTGGAGTTGCCCGTATTTATTCAATTACATGCCCCTCAGTGTCGTACTCTATCGTGTCAATCTCTTCTTTGCTCTCGTCACTAGAGGAACAACAATCTTTGTATTCATCATATGAATCGTCCTCATCCAACAGTTTATCATCTCTAAGTGTGTTTCCTTATCATTGGTGACTAAGGCCCAATTGTACATTTAGTTCGTGCACCTTGGTCCATCACCACTTGGACTCATCCAAGAGATCCTTGAGTGGTTTAATATTTGCGGTTGGGTTACCATCCAATTTGTCTGTTAGGTGCTCTAGGATCTCGTGGAGGTCTCATTTGTTGTTCGGATGTGGAGTGTGATAGAGGCAATTCGCCCATGCAAGCTCCTAGCCATCATACAAACTGGTACTAAGGGCGTGTCTCTCAGCTTACCAACTGCCTTAGTAGCTTGCTCGTATTCCTTGTTATCCAAGAATGGCAGATTGATTGTGGCTAGCACATGCATCCAATCTTGCTCATCCTTAGGGCAAGGGATATACTTGGTCAGTGGGCCGTAAGATTTTTCAATTTGAGCATCACCCTTCAGTATACGTGAGATGGTATCTAGGTAAATTGGTGTAGTCTTCCAAGTATACACCTCCACTCTTATCACTTCCTTCTGATTGCCCAAGAAGATTAGACAGTTCCTCTAGTTTTCTATGACTCGTGCATTGTGCATCCAAGGTCGGACTAACAAGATATCATAATCCACTCCTTTCATGATTATGAAGTCCACACAGAATCCGACTCTTGCGATCTTCAATGGCAAATTTTTTAACACCTTGAATGGCTTCACTCTCATTCCGTTAGTCAGTGTGACATTGAACCTAGCATCCTTGAGAGGTGGGTTATCCCAAGCTTGGAGTACTGCATGGCTAAGTACACTGACTCTTACTCCCTTGTCTTTTCCTCATGGTATCACCTAGGGCTAAGACTGGCAAGACTACGTGCATCTCTATGCCTTCCTAGAAAGCATTAACATGCAAGGACTTGGGCATTGAGTGCAGAGTTAGGGTTGGTATTTGCATTACTACATCGCGGCCTTGTAAGCCAATGGCAACTCACTCTATCGATCCTTCCACCCATTGCTTTAGCTCCTACCATAGAAACAGATGTTGCCTAAGAAGATCTCCTAGGCTCAGAGCTATAGGGGTGGTCACTAACATTGTGAGAAGATTTCTAGTCACTTGCTTGTGTCCTGATTCTGCACTCCTTGGCCAATGGCCTTGATTGGTTTACTAGCTCTTGGTGTTCAAGCTCTCTCTAGGTGGCACAATTTGAGGTACGGATGCATCTCTTGACCGTGTGGGAGAGACTAGTGTGCTTACTCTAGAGAGATCATTGATCTCATCCTCCAAGATCGGCTCAACATCCTTTAGGTGTTCTTGGGTTGCTCTCACTCCCTTCTTGACCTTTTCTATGGCTTCAAGTTGGCACTTCATGTTGGGGTACTCCCCTACCTTAGCACTCCCTTTCTCAACAATGTTTCGAGCGGATGTTTCTGCCTTAGTGCCCATTAATTTCTTTCTAACAAGTAGTGTTGTTGTGCTCTCAATTTTCAATGTGACCTTTGCTCCACTTTTCTTCTTTCTTTGCCTACAACTTTTCTTTTCGATTGAGGCTACATCTAGGTTATTTGGCCCTAGCAATGATATGTTGGCCTGCTTTGTCTACGTGCAGGTCATAACATGCAATGGCATGGGCATGGCCTCCTCATCGAGTGTCTCGATGCCCTAGCAATGATATGTTGGCCTGCTTTGTCTACGTGCAAGTCATAACATGCAATGGCATGGGCATGGCCTCCTCATCGAGTGTCTTGAGGCCCTAGCAATGATATGTTGGCCTGCTTTGTCTACGTGCAGGTCATAACATGCAATGGCATGGGCATGGCCTCCTCATCGAGTGTCTCGATGCCAAACATCCCCAATGGAATTGATGATACAATTTCCAAACTAGATGATGGTTTTTGACTAGGGAAATTCACAAAAAGGTGGGTGATTGCACACCCAACATATCTGAGATCAACAATATCTCAATTCGCTTGCTTCCTCTCGAGGTAGCATGAGGAGATGTGCCCTGGGTGACTGCAAGTCCATTGGCTCTTGGGTCTGCCCTCCTAAGCCTCTACCTCTCCATCTTCCTAATGTTATCACCAACATTGGTCGATAGTCCATTAGAACTAGATTGTCCTCTTTGTCATACAAGATGTAAGGGTTCACATAAGGCTCCTCATCATTCGGCTCCTCTACGTAGTGGACTAGAGCATCGCTTGGTGGATGGGCTATGTAAGGTCCAGGTGGCCTAGGTATGCATGTGGGATTGATTTCCATCCTAGGGATGACTGGCTTTGCATCATTAGGTGCCGGAAGAGCCAATCAAGCTCCTCTCCCAAAGAAACTCGAAGGCCTATTCCTTAGGTAAGGTTGATTGTAAGGCTATGAGTATGGGAGTCTCCTCAATAGTCTGCAGTGCATGGTATCATGGCCGAACCTACCACAATTGGCATAAGGACAGGACTTAGGATCTTGATACTCAACTGGAAGGTGGTTCATTAGGAAAAAAATGAACTCACAAATGGGCCTTTTAGTCCCCCCCTCTCTCCTCCTTAAGACAAGGAAAAGAGGAGAGAAGAATAGTAAAATAATCCTCTTCTCTCTCCACTTTTTCAATCTCTTTTTGCCTTTTTTATATTATCTACAAAGATATACTCAGATTCCTTCTCTCTCCTCATTCAAGAAGTATTTTTAAACCAAATTTTATATTAAAAAAAGAGTTAGTTACGGGAGTGTGGTGCTTCATTTTCAATGCAAAATTATTAGTAGATACGAGGTAATTGATTTTTTAATCGAGAATAAGGAAAATGAAAATTTGAAAGTTCCTTTTAAGATATTTTGGGGATTTTTTATATTCTAGCTTTTGGTCAAAAAACAAACCAACTGGTCGAATTTCGTGTTTTTAGGAAATGTTTTTGGAGGTAAAATAGAAATGTCTAAACTACAAAAATTCTTTGACATCCCTACCCTCTGAGCTATTTTCCCCCATATCTATACTCTCTCATGGCTCTATTGTGACCTCTTGCCTGTGAAAGTGAATTGTTTACACCCTCCTTTCCCTTGGCACCTTTTTGTGCCTCTCTATACATCTCCACTCTACCTCTTATGTGACAACCAAGTAGGCTCCCCACTTTTATTAATAGTAAAATGAATACACAAAAGAAGGATTTGCATATTGAGATAGAGATTGAATATGTCCCATTATTCAAAATAAACAATGTACCAATGTCAACCCTCAAGTTTTGTAGAGTTACATGCAAATGGGATTGAAACATGTGGATTTGTGGATTGATGGGAGAATCCACTCAATTGACCCCTTAAACAATAGACCTCCAACTTTCTCAAGAATCACAAATTTGTTGAAGTATATGTGCAAGGGTAAAAATGGGTTGCTCGGTTACACTAGGCGGCTCAATGAGAGCAGGCATTCAAATTATTTACAACTTGCCAAGAAACCATAAAAATTTGCCATGATGTGATTATAGCATATCAATTTTATATACAATAGCTCATAGGACAAATGGTACAGTTGAATGACACTATAATTCAACAAAACAATCAAATTATTTCAATGTAGGACACTATCCACCATGACATTGGTATCTCATATGAGGAGGCAAAGGCACAATTGGATGACTTGAGAAAGATCAACAACAAGCTAACATAAGAGTGCAAACGAAAGAAGAAGCCAATCAATGAGTTAATTGTGAATAGTGGCTAGTGGAAGCGATGTATCAAAGCATGTAAGGTATCTCAAAAAGAGAACCTAGGTGATGGTGTGGTTGGATCGTGTATTAGTAGATTGTTGAAGGTAAGTACATTAGAAAACTCTTTGATCAATCATAAGTTTAAGGCTATGAAGGAAAATGTGATTGAGTGCACATTAAAAGATATGTCAAATGAGTTCTTAGCTATGGATGCACAATCTATTTGTGACAAGGCTGGTATTAGCACAATAACTTACTCAAAGATATTCAAAGGTGTGAAGGCTGGGTTTGGTCATGTCCGGAAGAGAAATAGAATCGTGCCTCTTCCTCAACCTTCAAAGTTAATAGAGGCTCGAGGATAACTTAATACAAAGGTTTTGTAGTTGATAGGAGATCCCATGCATGTTCAATGTGTGGAAACACTAAAGGTTGGGCCCAAAAATGCCTATGAAGTGAAGTTCACCAAACTCAACAATTACTATTTAGATTTTTACAAGGTGCAGTCAGCAATGGTAATGTACTACAATATGTCTGTTGAGGAATGTAATTGTAAATTGCAGTTTGTTATATAATTAGATGAAAGTGAGGTCGTCAAAGGAGTAAAGCTTGAAAGAGTTAGTATAACTTTGATTAGTAGAGCTTTACAATTCGACAAGAACAAACTAGGGAACTTTAGTGCTCAATCCAAGTGCCATGTGTGGTGGCTCACTGCATTTGAAGTTCCTAATGAGACATTTGAGGTGCTGCAACTATTCTTTATGCACACAAGCATTCCAAGCATCATCGATTGTCAGGAACATGGTGAGATGCTCTTGGTTTGCAGGATATGGTCAATGCTTGGATGAATGGCATCTTGCAGGAGACTTGAAAACTTTAAAATGCATGTGTGGAATCTCCAATGGTGCAAATACAAAGAATCCATGCCTATATTTCTTGATAGAGAGGATGGAAGGAAAGAATGGAAAGAAGAACTAGCAAAGGGTGGCAAGTGCTGCACCAACGCACAATAGAGAAGATCCCACTTGGAAGCCCATCTTCAACATTCCATTGGATCGTATTCACATTTTTCAATGCATGCTTTTGTTAGAATCATGGAGAAACTTGTATATGAATACATTTTCTTTGCTTATAGGATGCAACCAAAAAAAGAAGCCATTGCAACGTGTAGGAATGTGGAGTGAGTGCTATCAGAAATTGGACTATACAAGCATCAAGTGACGATTGAAAAAGATGAGAAGAGATCAAGAAAATCTGGTAACTTGCCAAAAAAGCATTGCTTTGGAGGAGAAAAGTCTAGGACGTTTCTCTCCCATCAATGAGGAAGGGAATGTTATGGTTCCTAGGCTGCAGGACTACAATGGGTGGAAAAAGCTTGATCAAAGTGATGGAGGAAAAACAAGGTTGGCCAAAGATAAGATTTGGATAAGTCTTAACAAATTGGCTCCCTTACTTTGCAAGATGGTATTTAACAATGATGATAAGCAAGAATTTATCAATGATGTGCATAGCTTCTACGAAAACATGTTGGAAGCGTGGGATGAAATCTCTATCACACATTACATGGTGCGTACTAAGTTAATATTTTAAAATTGTATGAATTGTATAAACTATTGAGCATAGTTTTACTCATGTGTGATATGTGTCTTTGTAGCATATTCTTGAGGCACATGGGCCATATTTTGCAGAAAAGGGAAGCACTGGAATTCGATCCACACAAGGGATGGAAAATTCACATTAGATAGCGTGTGGTGCATACCAAAGAAAAAGTGATCATGGTGGAGAGGTGAATGGTAGCAATCCAATGATCCAATTGCTATCTTGGTGGTATAGAATTATAGTAGCGGATGAAGATAAACTCTCACAAAAGAGAGCAAATGAAAGTGCTGATGAATCGGCTGCAGACATGATGGAATCACGTCATGTCACTAAAAGAGTGCATTATGAAGCCTCAAGTGTCAAAGAAAACCATGCCAACTGGCTAGAAACAAGACTTCGACAAGGCAGCAAATGGGTTTGAAGAGAGCTAAGATAGTAAGATGAACAATGTGTTCAGTGTGAATGAAATTCATAGTTTAAGAGAGAAAGAGAGTGTGCATCTATGTGAATGAGTCTTACAGTTTAGGGTTATATAAAAGAGGGTTTCACTTTCTATCTTATTCATTGAGTTCTCATGTCTCTTGTGCAAGAAAGATAGTTAGGTCTAAGGCAGTTGCAAATAAGCTTCCGCTCAGAGCCTCATATCGTATTCAGTCCCTTGGAGCATCTACTAGCTCAAATGCACCCCCTTCTTAACCTAAATGTACCTTCCTCAAGCCACCCTCACAAGGGTCCTCGTCAATATCCCCACAAGAAATGCAAGTGGAAGCCAGGTGTAGTGGCCTCTTGAGAGAAATTAGGAGGTATCAACGCTATTTTGATCTCATCATTTCGAAGGCAATATTCATGAGACTTGTTCACGAGATTTTGCAAGACCTCTACTGCACAAAAATCAAGAGGCGGTTTTTGGTACAAGGTCAGGATAGACCTGATTGCTTCACATAAGAATGTCTTCATGGTCTACAGTGTGCTACAGAGGCCTTTTTAGTTGAGTTGATGACTGATACTCAACGTTGTACAATACATGCAAAGCGCATCACTGTAACTCCCAAGGACTTTCAACTTGTAAGAAAACTTCAAGTAGTGAAGGATGCATTCGTTCCAATGGAATGAACATAGTTTGTAATGTTATCTTTTTTGGCATAGTGTTATCCTCGTGCATTGGACATATAACTATGTCCTAGTACAAAACTATTGTATGTGCCCTTAAGATATGAATTAAATTTTTACTCTTGTCCTTCGCTCTCAACTTTGACTATGTATCTTTGATGTATTTTCAATTCTTACTTACAGTTTTTGTTAGCACTGTCAATTTCAATATGAAAAATATGCAATCATTTACCATTTCTTATTGCAAACTTTACTACTGATGCCTCTATACAATCTATGTGGTGCGAAGTTTCTAAGGGCCAGTAGTCATGATGTTGATTCCTCAATTATCAATCCATCCATAATTTTGGTGTGGGATAATTTTTAAAATACTAAACTGGTTCAAAATGTGACAAAATTTTCAAAAAAAAAAGGGCTCTTGGCCACCTAGCGAGTGCATGTGTGAAGTTTCGTCGCATTCGGATAAAAGGTTATGGATTTATGATCACACAACGGATAGTGCATATGAAGCTCCATTAACCCGGTTTTGGGGTTTAAATGGGTTAAAAGTTCATTCTTCTTCCCATTTTCACATCTTGCTTTCTTTGATTCCTCCATTTTCACACCCCCAACCTCTGTCTCTTCTCCATCTTGCCTTCTCGAGCTTGCATGGCATGCACCAAGCAATCATGTCATCGTTTTGGCCCCGGAAAGACCTCACGCCAAGGCCCGCCACCTGGAGCACAAGGTGGAGCCTCCTCTAGTGCAACAACAGGTGCTCCCCATAGAGCACAAGGACCACCATAGAAGAAGAGGAGATGGAAACTAGGGACTATTGCCCTTCGAGAGATAAGGATAATCCAACGCAGATACGAGCTTCTCATCCTGAAAAGTTCTTTTCATAAGGTTGTTCAGGAAGTCATGCAAGACTTGGAGCTAAAAGGGATGGGAAGATTTTGGGCCCGAGTGCGGGATAGCCCACTAGTAGGAAGGTGGACTACTCCAGCTATAGAGGCTCTATAAACAGCTGCAGAGAGGTTTCTCATCGACTTGTTTGATGATACATAGCTTGCCTCCATCCATGCAAAGTGTGTCACAATCACAGATAAATACATGAGCTTTATCATTCAACTTCGACACGGCAAGGGGACTCCTCCATAGGTTATGAGATTAATGATGCAAGGTTTTGTAATGAGTGTTATAGCACTATAGCATCTTGGAAGGCCAAAAAATTGTGTATACTCTACCACATTGAAATATTTATTTATACATACATAATATCTCATGCGATGTGTATTGAATTCAAATAATTGAGTAAAGTTGCTTTGTTTTGTTTCATGAAACGCATGACTCTTAATTTTTGTTTAACATACGAACGCATCAAAAGTAGTAATACATACGGATACGAGTTATATGATTGCTTATGCACAATTGCAAGTGCAGTACTATTCGTTGAATTATGTTAATGTATGCAAATGCATCATTCACGTACCACACATTATCATCACACTTACACAATCGAAAATGCAATACTACACGTTGAATTATATTAATGTATGCGAATACATCATTCACGTACTACACATTATCGTCACACTTACACGAACCACATATTTATTCAATAAATATTTATTTATAAGAACAAAGTAAAATATATTATACTCATCAAGAAAAATACATGGGATGAATGATAGTGATGGTAGATACAAAAGGCCGATAGCCAACAAGAACTCTCAATTGTTCCTTGACTTTTTTATCAGTGGAGAGAGGAGGGGCCAGCTTCCAATGAAATTATAAGTTTATTCTTTGCTTCAAAAATGATGCACTCCCCCTTCAGCTCTTTCTCCAGGAGAAGTGGATCTAACACTTTATCAAGATCACCTAATGTACCAAGCACACACATTGCTCCACCACGCGTTTTGTCAAACAAGTAAAAAAGCTTTGACCGCTTGATTAGCACCACCTTCTCCAAGCTAGATGTCACAGGTATCACTTGAAAAGGTCCAAACTTGGTCAACTTGGTCAAAGCTCAAATTTTCATGATTATTTATTGCCCTCTTGGTGAGCACTTCTTATGGAAGACCACCAAGTCTGTAATAAGGTTGCCAATGCACTCCTTCAGAGTTGAATTCTTTTGTTGATTTGCATGCTGAGCTCCTCCTTGCCTTGATGCAAACTCATCTATATACAGTATGTCTTGAATGACAAAGTCAAATCAAACAATATAGTTAGTGACTAACCTTGAGTTATCAGAAAGTGACGAAACTTGATAGTAGGGTGCGTCGAGTTCCCCAAAGTCCATTGATGAAATCTTGGCAAAAAATGATGCCTGCAGACAGGTGCCCTGTTCGATGTTTGATGGTGTCAGGAACCACTTTCTACCATAAAGTTTTGTCGCATAAATATATATGGTATTTAGAAATCTCACGTTCTCCAAATCATCTTGTATCTTTATTTCCTCGTGTGTTAGCGAGGTACCTCTTTGGGCAGAGGGATCTACAAACTCCTTGGTAGGAAGCTAGGGCCTTGGTCCGAACAAATCATCTGTAGTGCTTCAAATTCAGCATCTGACACAAGGTAATCTTCTTCAACGGAGGTAATATGCTCTTGTGCTGCTATGATGGCACTCACTGTATCTAAGCTTGTGCCATCATATCTTCCAATCTCTACTATCGTCAGATGCACATCCATGTAATCATAATCGATCAGGTCTTCCATTGAATCTGTGACTAGGATGGAAAACAAATCTTCTTCCTTCATTTCCAAGTATTACAACACATCTGATAGAAGAAATTATTGTACACCATCTACTTCAATGGGTGTTAAGGAGGCAAGGTTGGGTTTGTCGACTTGTGGCTATTCTTAAGAAGATGGTACTATAAGAGCCAACTCTTGCTCTACCACCACCCAATGTTCCTCTTCAACATTTATGAGCTCTTCAATCAATTCTTCTCTTGTGTATGTAATAGCAACAACCTATGGAGTTGTGTCTTCATCGCTCTCCTTCTCTAGGGGTGTATCCAATGCAAGGAGTTAAATTGCCAATGCACAATCACACTCCATGAGATCCAAAGGTGTTGTACTTGGTGCACTGCCCATGGGAAAAGTGCATACTCTATGCGAAGGATCCACATGGGCCAGACACCTATTCACAACTTTTTGGTGATTCTTCCCTGCTTGAAAGACACCCAAGTCATGTCAGATCCCTCGATGATGGAGTATATGCAGGTAGCAATGGTGCTCACAAAGTCTTCCAAAACCTGAAGAGGGAGATCCAACGATGAGATCACGCTTTCAAGGTTGAAGTTCTTAGAGAAAACCTGAAATATTTCGTCACCCTAGTTGGCAAAAATAGTCTCGTTGTCGAAGGGTTGTCGAAAGTAAAGCCAGACCACAGAGGACCTTGACTAATTTCAAGATAGAAGATCAATCATACAAATAAGCAAGATGAGTAGATTTGTGAGCAATAATAGATCTGCCAAACTTTCAACGAGACTGACACAATGACTTGTCAAGATTGTGGGAGAGAAGGAAGGAGTCTCACTTGTAGCTTTCTTGCTTGCACAATGGGGGAATACACACAGAGGTGGAGGCTGAAAACAGTTTTCCTCTTCTTAGTTGTGTAAGCCAAAAAAACTCAAGTACAAAGAAATAGAAGAACCCTATATATGGGTCTCAAACCAACTAACTAAGGTGGCATACTAACTGAGCCACGAACTAGAGTAGAAAAGGATAGCTATCATCTAGCTATTATTCATGGGCGGTGTACCAACCGTATCTGCAACTGACAAGTCGGTGACATAAATGCACAACGGTCACCCTGGCATATCACGAGTGGAGCTCGATATCTCAACACTCCCCCTCGAGCTCAATCCCAATTCCTGCACACCAAGCAGTTCTCTGAACTTGTGCAGCTTCTCTGCACCCAATGCCTTCGTGAATATGCCAGCTACCTGATCCTCTGTGCTGACATAAACTAGATCAATAAGACCTAGTAAAACCCTCTCTCGCACATAGTGATAATGCACCTCATTGTGCTTTGTTCTAGCATGATAGACTGGGTAATTTGCCAAGTGTATACTACTCATGTTGTCACAATAAATGACAACTTGCCCATCTGTAGATTGATGCATATCATAAAGTAGCTTATGCAACCAAGCTACCTCACATGCAGCCATTGCTGCACCCCTGTACTCAGCCTCTGTGATGGACAAGGCAACTGTAGGATGTTTCTTGCTGCTCCAAGTGACTGCAGCACTCCCAAAAGAGAACACATATCCACTGGTAGATCGTCTATCAGAAATGCTACCAGCCCAATCAGCATCAGTGTATCCATGCAACTGTATCTGAACCCCAGTCTCATAAAATAGTCCATACTGCAATGTGGACTTCACATACCTGAGTATGTGTCTAGCCGCATCCAAATGCGGTTTCCTTGGAGCCTGCATAAACTGACTTACCAATCCAATAGCATAGCTCAAATATGGCCTGGTAATAGTCATATAAATCAAGCTTCCTACTATGCGTCTGTACATAGTAGGGTCTTCCAGAAGCTCACCTGCATCTGCGCTTAGCTTCACATTCTGCTCCAAAGGAACTGAAATAGGCTTACAGCTTGTCATCCCATATTTGGACAGCATGTCCAATCCATACTGCCTCTGCAAGAGCTGTATCCCACTTGATGATCTAATCACCTCAATGCCCAAGAAATAATGTAGCTCTCCCAAATCCTTCATCTCAAACTTCTGCTTCAATAGCATTTTCACATGAAGGATATCTTCATCACTGTCACCTGTCATAATCAAATCATCAACATAAATGATAAGTAGCATAATACCTTTCTCTGTTTTTCTCACATAAAGTGAGAAATCTGCCTTGGAAATCTGAAAGCCAATAGTGACAAGATACTGTCCTATCTTGTCAGACCATGCTCTAGGTGCTTGCTTCAAGCCATACAAGGCTTTCTTCAACCTGCAAACAAACTCAGGATGAACAACATGCACATAACCTGGTGGCTGCTCCGTATAGATCTCTTCTTGCAAATCACCATGCAAGAAAGCATTCTTTACATCCATCTGATGTAAAGACCATCCCTTTGATGCAGCCATAGCAATGACTGCTCTTACGGTTGCCATCCTTGCAACCGGACTGAATGTTTCTTCATAGTCAATGCCATATGTTTGTGCATACCCCTTGACTACTAATCTTGCCTTGTATCTGTTCACAAAACCATCTGCATTGTGCTTCACCTTATAAACCCACTTACAGCCAATTGCATTTTTACCTTTAGGCAAAGGTACCAATTCCCATATAGCATTTGCTTCCAAGGCCTCCATTTCTTCATCCATGGCTTCTCCCATTTTTCTTTTCCCAACACTTTGACCATATATGCATAGTGAATGGCTGTAAATCCATCATATTTCAGCCTATCCACAGGATATCTAGCTCTCGTAGACCTGCGCAAAATAGGTTCACTCCCAGGTGCTCTCAAAACATCCCTGGTCTTCCTTACTCCAGGTGTAACAATAGAAGGAATACCCAACTCATCATCAATGCTCTGTTCTGAGCCACTGGATTCACCATCCACATAAGAGTGACCTGCATTCACATCAAACATGGGCTGATCAACCTTCTCTTTTCCTTTTCGTGATACCTGCATACCACTATCTGCATTGCTTTGAGAAGATTCTCCTGATCTCAATCTGCCTGTCCATGGCGAAGAATGTGAACCACTGCTAGAGGACGCTCCAGGTCCACTAATATTTTGTGACTACTGCTGTGAATTCTGTGCAGCATTACCATTTTGTGCATCTACATCATCAATCACATTTACTGGTTTATACCAGCTACTCATCTCATAAAAAACAACATCTCTGCTCACTGTAAACTTACGAGTAGAAGGGTTATAGCATCTATACCCTTTTTGCCTGCAGAGAGTAACCAATAAAGATGCACTTCTCAGCTTTTGGATCCAACTTGGATCTCAACTCATCTGGCACAGGTACATAGGTAATACAACCAGAAATTTTCAAATGAGAAATATCTGGTTTCCTACCAGTATACCTCTCCTCTGGAGTCATCCTATGTATTGCTGCAGTGGGAGTCCTGTTCATTATATAGACTGCTGTAGCAACTGCTTCAGCCCAATAAAAATCTGGCAAGTCTTTTTCATTGAGCATGGCACGAGATACCTCTCCAATATGCCTGTTTTTCCTTTTTGCAATTCCATTTTGTTGTGGGGTATGACTGCATGAATATTGCTGCTTTATGCCATGCTCCTGCAGGAACCTTGCAAACTCATTTGAGAGGTACTCTCCCCCTCCATCTGACCTTAGGCATTTTATTTGCAGACCTGTTTCTTTTTCAGCCATAGCTTTAAGAGTTTTAAAATGCCCAAAAACTTCACTTTTCTTTTTCATAAAATACACCCAAACTTTTCTGCTATAGTCATCAATAAAAGTGACAAAATAATGACAGCCTCCAAGAGATGCAGCTTTAGTAGTCCACACATCAGAGTGGATTAATTCCAATGGCTTCTCACTCTCTTGAACATGTCTAGGAAATGGTTTCCTTGCCTGTTTTCCAAATTGACAGGCTTCACATACCTTATGTATTTCTGCAACCTTGAATTTAGGCAATCCTGCAACAATATTTTGGGCCTGCATTGATTTAAGTCGCTGTACATTAACATGACCAATGCGTTTTTGCCAGATATCAATATCTGCAACTACACCGGTCCCATGTGCAAACATTGCTGCACTCAATTCAGACATGTCTGTATCCAACGTAAACATTCTGCCCTTCTTCTTTCCTTTTTCTATCAAGTGACCTTTATTTTTCATATCCTCAACAAAGCATCCATGAGGATTAAATCTGACTTGCAAGCCCTGCTCAACCATTTGACCAACAGAAACCATATTCTTGGTGATATTCGGGACATGAAATACATCGGACATGTATTTCTTTTTAGACAAAGTAATTTTTCCAATCTGCACAATAGGATGTGCAGTATCATCACCAATCTCCACAAATCCTGGTTTTTCCATTTTCCTTGCATCCTCCATCCATTCTGCATGACCTGTCATGTGGTTTGATGCACCTGAGTCAACATACCATACATCGTTGCTTTCTTCTGCACTTGTCACAGAATTATTCATGTGCTGCACCATAAACAAATGCTCATTTCTGTCATCACCCTGTCTACTAGAAGATGCATAATTCCCTTGTTGCAGTTTTCCATTCATGATGTCATTTTGCTTTTTATAGCAGTCTTTAGCCATATGACCCATTTTACCACAGTAGTAGCATTCAACATTACTGTTTGCATTTTGGCCTCTTTGCCATCCACCACGACCTCTTTGGCTCCCCCTACCTCTAGAGTTACCACGTCCTCCTCCATAGGACTGGTTTTCTTGAGTTTGCTGCATATTCTGATTTCTACCACGGCCTCCAAATCGGCCTCCTCTACCTCTGCCTCTACCTCTTCCAGCATTTGAGTAGAAGACAGCTTCTTTTGAAGTTCCTCCTGAAGAAGATGCACCACCATTTCTCTGCAGATGATGACAACATTGCCACTACTTCGAATATTTTGCCAGGTATGCTAAATCCACATTCTTTGTTGACAATGAAATGTTTTGTGCATGGTAAAGAAAATATTATTTTACATGATGATAGTAGCACACATGATTTTATCTCTGCAAAGTTAGTGAAAGAATTGAAATTACAAACTGTTTCTACACATTATCGCATTAAAGCAGCATTCTTAGGCACGAGATATAATGGAACACAAGAGGTGCATAACTTAGAAATTAAAATTGGTGAATACACTGAACGAAGAAATTTCCTAGTTGTACCTTTGCAGTCTAGTGATATTATCTTAGGTATGCCTTGGCGTCATCAGTATAATCCTGTCATAGATTATTCTATGCATTCAATTAAAATTTATTTTCAAGAAAAACAAATCACATTTCATGGTATGTACGTTTCTAATAATTTTCCACTGCTTACTCATACCCAAGCTAAACGTGCATTACGTAAAAGTAGCAAATCTTATTTAATTTGAGTGAATGAACTTCAAGCTAAAGAAAAACATATGCATCCTAGGCATACACAATTTCTTGCTCAATTTAAAGATTATTTTGCTGATGATTTACCAATCACAAAATAGATTTAATTCCTGGTACACAACCACCATGTAAAGCACCATATAGACATAACCAAATTGAACAGAAAGAAATTCAAATTCAAGTAGAGGAATTGTTAAACAGAGGATTAATTAGACCTAGTAGTTCTCCATTTAGTGCACCTGTATTATTAGTAAATAAGAAGAATAATACTTATCGCATGTGCATTGATTATTGTGCCCTGAATAAAATTACTGTTAAGAATAGATATCTGATTCCTAGGATAGATGATCTTATGGATAAATTACAATGTTCTGCCATATTCAGTAAGATAGATCTTAAATCTAGTTATCATCAAGTAAGATTGGATAAATCTGATATATTCAAAACTGCATTTAGAACACAATTTGGACACTATGAATTTTTAGTGATGCCTTTTGGTTTAACTAATGCACCAACTACATTTAGTCGAATGATGAATCGCATATTTCTGAAATATTAGCATTGTGTCATAGTATTCTTTGATTATATATTGGTATTCAGTAAAAATGAGAATGAGCATTATGAACATTGTCTTTAGTTTTCAAGTTGTTAAAAGATAATCAATTGTATGCTAATCTAGAAAAGTGTGAATTCTTTCAAACAGAAATTGAATATCTAGGACATATTGTTTCATCAGAAGGTATTAAGGTTGACCCTAAAAAGATAGAAACAATTTTAAATTGGCCCATACCCAAAAATGTGCATGAGTTATGTTCTTTTCTAGGTCTTGCTAGTTTTTATAGAAAGTTTGTAAGAAATTTCTCATTAATTGCATTACCTTTTAATAAACTTTTAAAGAAATGTATTATTTATAACTAGACTGATAATTAAAAAAAATCTTTTGATTTATTGAAACATGCAATAACCCATGCTCCTGTATTACAACTACCTGATTTCAATAGGCCATTCTTTTTAGTAGTTATTGATGCTAGTGGATCTGGAATAGGAGCTGTCCTTATGCAAGATAATCATCCTATAGCCTACTCTAGCTGTAAACTGAAACCATCCGAACTTAAATATTCTACATATGATAAAGAATATAGCTGTAGTACAAGCCTTACATCAATGGAAACATTATTTAATGGGTTTTGAATTTATGATTAAGACTGACCAACAAAGCATTAGACATCTCCTTAGTCAACCCCAAATATCTGATAGACATATTAAATGGGCAGCTTTCATTTAAAGTTTTCATCCCCTTATACAATATCAACCCGGAAAAGAGAATGTAGTAGCCGATGCTTTAAGTAGAAGACCGATAATTCATAATATTTCTGTGATATCATTTGATTCCCTTATCCCTATGAAAGATACTTATCATCAGGATCTTACTTTTCAAGCTGATTGGAAAAAATTAGTTGCAAATAATTGGATTCCTATTGATTCACTCTCTTACAATAAAGGATTCATGTTTTATGAAAAAAGATTATGTGTGACAGTTCCATTTAGATCTTTTGTTTTGCATGAGATTCATTGTCCTCCATATCAAGGTCATAGAGGTATTATATCAACTTTGCGTACATTGACTGAAGATTTTTATTGGCCACATATGGACAATGATGTATCTAACTTTGTTTCTGAATGTTTAGTTTGTCAAAGAGTTAAAAGAAACCATGGTAAATAATATAGTTTACTAATGCCATTATCTATTCCATCAAGACAATGGGAACAAATTTCTATGGATTTTATCACTGGTTTACCTAACACTAAAACTAACCATGATATGATTTGGACTGTTTAGCTAACAAGCATATTTCATTCCATGTAAGAAAACTTTAACTGCACCTCAAGCAACTTAATTGTTTTTGAAAACTGTGTTTACTAATCATGGTTTACCAAAAGTTATTATTTTTTATTATGATTCTAGATTCTGTAATAATTTTTGGATTACTTTGTTTGCTAATTTAGGAACAAAGATTGATTTTTCATTTGCATTTCATCCTGAAACTAACGGTCAAACAGAAGCTACTAACAGTACTATTTTAGATCTTTTACGTGCTTACACTATTTCAAAACCACAAACATAGGATACATATCTACATTTACTTCAGTTTGCATATAATAATATACCACACACAGCTACAAAGAAAGCACCATTTGAAGTTATTTATGGATATAGATTACCTACACCTATTGCATATTTATCAAATAAAATTCAGATTACTGATGATATTGCTAACATGCACGCTACTATTTTTGATTAAGTTAAAGATATGATTGCCAAAGCCCAGCAATCATATACAAAACAAGCAAATAAGAAAAGACAAGCTATGAATTTCAAAGTTAATGACTATGTTTGGTTCCGCATAGAAAAACGTAGATTACAAAGTGTAGATAAACACCCAGTTGTGAAATTAGCACCTAGATTCTATGGACCATTCAAGATCATACACAAAATCAATGACAATGCATTTAAACTACAACTACCACAACATTGGAAAATTCACAACACCTTTCATATTAGTTTATTACGACCCTTTAGAGGCCAATTACATGTACACCCTGTTTATGAAAACCCACCTTTGCTAGATGAAGAGATTGAAATCCTTAAACCTGAAGCTATTATAGATACTGACTTTATGACCACTAGAACTGGCTGTAGATATTCTAGATATTTGGTCAAGTTTAAAAACCATCCTGTTGAAGAGGCCTAATGGATTCACGCTAGAGACTTAACTGCTTTCCCCACTCTGTTAGCTCCACATTGAGCTAATAGCAATTGAGGACAATTGCTATCCCAGCCCAGGGGTATGATGCCAGGAGGCATATTACACGATGGATTCCGTGCCACTGTGGATTCCGTAAGGTTTTACGGTGGATTTCGTAAACTTTTATTACCGGGGCTCATACACAAAGTGGATTCTTTGTGCGAGAAGTTGATGGGGACGCCTATCCTTTTCGGGCGTTTTGTTAATTTTATGTGTATATGGGTGATTCCATAGCGGGTGATTCCGCAAAATACATATTTAATTAATAAATGTTTATGAGTTTAGAGTGCGCACTCGTGATAAATTAAGGTTAGGATTGATTTCTAACCAATTTATTTATTTATGTACCTGAAGACTGCTAGGTATTGACTTTTGTCGGTTTAATTATATTATTTTACTAACGATTGTGAATGCTTCAGTTGATGTGTAGAGATAGCAGCGGTGGCAATGGAAAGCATTGGAGGATAGCGTGTATTCAAGTTATCGTCAATATTTTGATGGGCGCATACCTTAGGCATGGCGCCTATATTCTGTCGCGCTTATTTATCAAGGCGTTTGATATTTATTTATTATTTTTGTATGTGCATGGGCGCACGATTTAGATATTTGTATTGGATATTGTATTTGGGTACGCCTGACTTCTTGTGCGCCCATTAGCTTTATTTCTATTTGGCACAAAAGCAAACTCAAAAGCTAAAGCGTGCTATTTTGTAATTTGGGCTATTATTTGAGCTTGAAGATGATTAATACATAAAATACATACTTTGTAGAGTGCTCACACAAGGCATGGGGGGAGATTGCACCCAATTGGTCTCTTGTTCACGTCGTGCAAGCTTTGTACATTGATTTGTGTGCAAAAAGTAGAGTTCTTTTATTCTTGGGGACCTTCTGACGCTCACTACGTGCGCTTACGGCATCCGATCCGTGCACCAATGGGGAGGTACCCCATCCACCCAGGGGGTGCATGCCCCCCCTCTCCCTCTTTTACTCCCTCTCTCTCTCTCTCTCTCCTCGACATGCTGTCGGCGGGGAGAGAGAGGGAGAGGTTAAAAAATTTGATTTAAATTTAAAAAAATTTAAAAGGGGGAAGCGTTCTTATGCACAGGGGGGGATGTTACACTATGCAAGGATATATCAATAATAAAAAACTTCACATGAAACTTGGACAATTTTTGAGAACACATTGACACGAAAGATTCAACTCAAGTAAGACTTAAATTACCTTGAAGAAAGAAAAAATGTCTATCAACGATTATATATATAGACATTTCAGCAATATATAGATATTTGAAGAAAGAGAAAGTTTCAGCAATGTGAGTAAATACATACTTGATATTATATATACAGATGTTTGGGGACCTACGTAGAATATATCTCTTGGTAGTAGCAAATATTTTGTTACATTCATTGATGATTTTTTTAACAGAAGCTATTGGTATATTTCATGAAGGAAAAGAGTGATACATTTGAGAATTTCAAAACTTTCAAGGTTGTGGTTGAAACAGAAATAGGCTTAAAACTTAAGTGCTTGAGATCAGATAGAGGGAGAGAATACCTCCCTAATGAGTTTAGTGCCTTCTTGAGGTCTCATGGGATAAATAGATAGTTTACTTATGCAACTATATCCCACAACAAAAAGGGGGTTGCATAAAGAAAAAATAGGCATATTGCAAAAGTTGCATGGGCATTGATGCCTAAAAAGAATATGCCAAAATATTTTTAGTGTGAATCTGCTCATACTATTATATTATGAAAAAAACTCCTACAACTAAAATTCATGGGATGACGCTCGAAGAGAATGCTTTACAAGCAAGAATGAGAGTGGAATTTCGGTGCCTTAAAGTGCTTAAAAATAGCTAAAAATTATGAATACCAAGGGAAAAATATTCACCGTCAAAGGCGGCGGCTCGATCTAGGACGATTTTAAGCGCCAAAGTGCTTTAAAGGCGCCCGAGCGACACTTGTTGATTTTTCATAATTTTTCAGACAGTCTTGCAGGTTGACACGAGCTACTGGCCAATGCGGGATGCTAAGCCGGACGCCCAGGATTTTTCAGAGCTCGATTCCGAGACCAGACGGGGGAATAGCCACAAAGTGGTCAAGATTTGAAAAGGTGGACCAAAGTTTGGCCAAAATGGGCATGATCTTTGGGGGCCCAAACTTAAAATGCCACATAAAATGTTTGAACCAAATCGTGGAGAGAGAAAGGGGAGGATGAAGGCGCCATACTGCGCCCGAAATTTGCGCTCCATGGATGTTGATGCCATCTCCAGCCTGCAAGTAACCCCTATCAATGATCATTGCCCCTCATTCCCTCCTGGATGCCAATCATTTCGCCGCCCTTCGCCCGTCAAATGATGCTCTCTTTGAAGATCTCTGATTTCAGTCTTTCTCTCTCCTCCCTCTCTCTCTTCTAAAGGCAAGTTCATGTGGGAAGAAGAAGGAAGAAGAAAGAATGGTGGAGGCTTGTCCGGCATGGACCAGATTGCTCTACGGGTCTAGAAATGGTGATTGGTGATTGTGCTGGACATGAAGTGCTACTGATTTTCAGATTTGCAACCATGGACATGGAACCCGAAACACGCAAATAAGCGGTAATTCAAAATTTTCAAAGGAAATTTGATATTTTATGGCTTTTGATTGATGAAATGCTGTTCATGTGGGATAAAAATTGTTCATGTTACTGTTTTTTATGAGTTCTTGCTGGTCATAATTAAAAAAATCAGAAAAATATGCATCTTGTGGTTCAAAATAATATACTAAAACACGTAAAATATGAAAAATCAAGGAAAAATGATGTTTTTGGGCATAAAAATGGAAAAGTAAATAGGAACACCAACTAAACTTTCATTTTTCTGCAAGAAGGAACTAAGGGCCACAGCCCATAACCTGTTTTGAATTTTCAGTAATTAAATAATGCAAGAAAATAAGGAAAAATACAAGAAAAGGGTGGAAAACCCTAAAAAATAGAGGAAAAATATATTTTGGGTTTCGAAAAATAAGGATAAATAAGAGCAATGTTTGTGAATGTTTGTGGGGACTGAAGCATGAGGATTTGCCTCAGTTCAACCCCACTTTCTTATTCTAGTGTGTCTTTTTCCGTTTTCTACACAAAAAATGATGTCAAAATACCCTGTAAACCTATGCAACGATGCAATATTTAAACGGGGAAGGGTAGAGGAGTTGACATATGTCTAAATGCCGTGTGAGATGATGGGAAAGTTGCTGATTTCTATGCATAGCATTTAGGACGGATGATAATTAAAATTAAGAGCTTAGTAGCACGAGCATCACCTCAGTGCTAGGCCCATGCAACGAAGTACGAACGGTAGTTGGAAACCATTAAAAGAATGTTTTTGCACTTGTGCACGATACTGTTTTGCTAAATGTTTGAGCACTAGGCATCCACCAAATGCATAGAGCATGAAAAGGATTTAGAAAATATCAGTGACCAGCTCCTGGACATGCATTGCAATTGGTTTATTGGAACCTGACCTACGATGAGAGGCAGTGAGGTACCCATGCTGTAGGTGGACGCGGGTCCCAAAGGGGAGATCAAGTAAGGACAATAGTACATTCTTGGACACGCTTATGTGGTACCTTGAGCGATGTTTGTGCGAAATGTCTAAATGTTGAGCGACACATCAAGGGGCCAATCCCCAAGGTGTAGGAGAGTCGCAGAGGGTTGACGGCATTCAACCGTAGGAAGAACCCCATGTGTATGTGATTCGAGCCTTTTGGCTATGTGAAAGGGACTCCCTCTGAGGAGTAATATTGGGTTAGGATCAGTTGGACTACAACGTATTACAAACGCAATGTTTAGGAAGGCAGAGATTTTGATAGACGCTCCTGGCCGCGAGGCCGAGGGGTTGTCTTGCGCGTAGTGACGAGGCCCGGCTAGTGCATGAGCCAGTGCCGGCCCATTTTTAGGTCCATCAGTGGTGCATTTGTTGAGAGCCGCTTAAAAGTGGCGGTTCTCGAATCCTGGTTGTTTAGGGACCAACTAGCAGTTTATGCCAAAGGATACTGAGATTGATCCGTTATTTATTGATAAGCATCGTCTAGGAGAAATCCAAAAGCAAGAAAGAGACGAAAGAGCTAGGTGACGTGCTGAAATTTTTAGGAGATATTCCCCTAAGCGTAGCGGTGCTGAACCCTTACGAGGGAGTGGATCTAGTGGTCTTGGGGCCACAAGCAGTAAGTTAGGAGAAGGTGGAAGCTCTAGTGCTCCCCTTCCTTCCATAATCCAGTCTATATCAAGTGCGGGAGGCGTAACCCCATCGTCCCCTATTCCTAGTGCAAATCCAATCCTCGTCATGGCGCAGCCTATTGCAATTCCAGCACGAACGACGAATTTGCCGGCTCTAGGTTACCCGCTACCCATTTTTAATGGGCTAGTTGAGGAAGATGCGGAACTCCACATTAGGGAGTTTCAAAAGCTGATGTTTAACTGTCGTATCCAAGAAGAAGGACATTTAATGATGTTCTTCAATATGACTCTCCAAGGAAGAGCCGCTATATGGTATCATGGTTTAGAAGCCGGAACCATATTGAACATTGATGCATTTTATGGAGCTTTTCGAAGGGAGTTTGCCCCTGAAAGGGGTGGACAATATTGGTTGCATGTACTCAACATGACCCGCCAAGAACCACACGAGGATATTCGTGCTTATGCGAAGAAGATAAAAGAGGTTTTCCGTAAGTTGGACACCTCTATTCCTATCCCCGCAGCTGCCCAATTGCAATATTTCCTACATGGTTTGGACTTTAATATCCAATTGCAGTTGAGTAGTGTCCCCTTGGGGGATATAGATACTGCCATTACACGAGCACAAGAGGTGGAATCCCGACTACAAGCAGCCTATGCTTCTCGAGGCAATTCGAATATGGGTTTAGTATTGGGAAACAATATGGCAATGGCCAATGACAGTAGTGGTCAAGGGATAGCGATGGCTAACCCTAATGGGAGAGGGAACATGATACAGAATGTCCCTTTATTACCAGCTCCCCCTAGCATGTCGATGCCTACGGGCAGTCAAATGATTCCAAATGGTGGAAGCCAGGCGGTCAATTCTAACATCATGCCTGTGGCTCAACAACTAGTGCCTAATCGAATTGTTAGGCCGATGGAACGACATGGTAATGACCAAGGCTATAAGTCGAGCGCTTCCAATGTTCTTGGCGAGGTTAAGGACATGATGAAGCATTATACCGACATGATTACGGAGCAGTATCGACAAATAGTCGTTGATGTCAACTTCCTTAAAAAACAACAAAATTTGATAGGAAGTAGATACCCAGATGAGGGTGCACCTTCGAGGTTTAGTTGCAAATGGTGTGGTGGGCAACACTATCCAAGGAATTGCCCAAATGTTAAGTGCGACATCTGTGGGAAATCCGGCCATTTAGCAGCTACTTGCTGGAGTAAGATCAGTTCCCTCCAGCGAGGAAGTCGGCAACCAGGCCCTGTTAATCATCGCGCCCAAGGAAATGATTCCCAGCGAGAAGATGGGCCTAAACAAATACTTCAACGACCACAGACTATAGTGGAGGAGCTACCAAGTGGTAGTGGGGTTAGTCTGAGTGAGATTGTACGCGTTAATGATGCTGAAACCTCTAATTTGCGAGCTGTACTTACAAGAGGTCAAAAGGGTAGAGAAGCCGACAAGGATAAGCCTGTCGACGGAAACCCTAAACAAGGTGACAAAAGAACGCAAGTTTTGGATCCTGCCATGGAAGGGGGACCTTTGAAGCCCGTAGAAAGTAAAGCCGATAAGGAACCACCAAAGAAGAAGGTGAAAGTTAAAAAGGAGGCATTAAAGCCAGTTCAGCGACCTAAAGAGCAGATGGTTTGGCGTGAAAAGCGAACTCTATCAAACTATCATGAATTCGATTTGGCGAGCTCTCTTTGCGAAGTCAAGCCGGATGTGAATCTTTTACAGCTTATTAAGCTTTCCCCAGGAGTATGCAAGGAATTTAGGAATATTCTACGTACCGGGTATATCGTAGAACCTTTGGGTATTGCGCGAGTTGGTGATGACTGGTTCGAGCATGCTAAGAAGCATTGCCCAAGGGTTGCAGCCTATGTCGATGGGATATTAGTAGATTATGCCATTGTCGACACGGGATCATCTATTAACATTATGAGTTCTAAACTGATGGAAAGGTTGGGTCTTGCGATTCAGAAAGATACCTCCACAATTCTCAGAATGGCAGATGATAGTTTGAGACAGCCAGAAGGCTACATTACTAAGGTCCATGTTACTGTTGCAAATGTAGAATGCATGTTGGACTTTAGGGTGATTCGGTTTGCAGGCCGGCCAAGTTACCAAGTGTTACTCGGCCGACCTTGGATCTTGCAAGCGGACTGCCAAGTGGATATACCCGCCGGTTGGCTAATATTTGGCAGAGGTGCCCAGCGTGTGGTGGTTGATACTTATCCTGAGTCCCCGCAGAGTGAGAGAGCTCCTCTATCTTCTACAGAATTGGAGACATTAGAAGATTTATCTGGCAGTGAGACATCATCGAGTGATGAGTCTAAAGAGAGATCCACCACGGAAGACATCTATCAGATCACTTTGAATGAGCCGATAGAGGGCCAAGATCGTATTAGAGATGCAGATGTTATTGAGCTAGACCTTGGTACGCCTGATGATTCGCGGCCAATCAAATTAGGTTCTATGCTCAGCTCAGTAGAAAGGGAAGACTATGTGGCCTTGATCCAGGAATTCCGTGATATCTTTGCCTGGAGTTATGATGAGTTGAGAGGCATCCCTCCTAGTCTTGCTGTTCATACAATTCCGTTGAAGGAGGGCAGTCGTCCTGTACGGCAGAAAGTAAGGCGTATGCCTTTTGAACTGAGGGACGGGCTGTTTGAAGAGTTACAAAAGCTTCGAAAAGCGGGTTTGATTTTTCCTGTGCAACACATGGAATGGTGTTCGCCAGTTGTGATTAGAAAGAAGAAAAATAATCAAATCCGTTTATGTGTAGACTTTAGAGACCTGAATAAGCAGACAGTTAAGGACTACTACCCGTTGCCATTTATTGACCAGATTTTGGATCAATTAGCGGGTAGGGAGATATATTCGTTTATGGATTGCTTTGCAGGATATAGCCAGATGGCAATTGCAGAAGAGGACAAGTTGAAAACAACTTTCATCACTGTATTTGGTACTTTTGTGTACCATGTGATGGCCTTTGGTTTATGCAATGCGCCTGGTTCGTGGCAATGAACAGCAGATAAGACATTCGGTGACATATCTTCTGAAGAGTTGAAGGTGTTTATTGATGACTTAGGGGCTGCCACCGTGAGAGAAAGGCAGTTGATCATTCTAAGAAAATGCTTTGAGCGCTGTAGACAATTTTGCATCGCCCTAAACCCACGGAAGTGTGTTTTTGGAGTACCTTATGGGCTATTGCTGGTTCATGTGGTCAGTTCGGTAGGAATTGCGACAGACCCCGAGAAGGTCAAAGTTATAGTTGCCATGGGTCCACCACGTACTCCGAAAGAAGTTCATAGCTTTCTGTCTTCGGTTGGTTACTACCGTAGATTCATCAACGCCTTAGCAGAAAGAACATTGCCGCTTACAAATTTATTGTCCTTTAACTGTTCGTTTGTATGGGGTGACCCTTGTAAGGTAGCATTCGAGGATGTGAAACAAGAGCTAGCAAGAGTGCCCGTTTTAAAAGCACCTAAAAGAGGTGAGGTGTTTTATATATTTTCAACAGCCACCATGTATAGTATCAGCTGCTGTTTAGCCCAAATTTGGGAAGAGAAGTGGTACCACCCGATTGCTTTTGCTAGTCGAAAGCTGGGGGTATCCGAAATCAATTATACCTACATGGAGAAGCTGTGTCTAGCGATGGTCTTTGGGACCAAGAAATTTAGGCATTATATTCTCTATGAGAAAGTCGTGCTTTATACGAAGGCGGAGGGACTTCGATTATTGATGAATAAGCTACAGCTGCCTGATCGTTTAGCGAAGTGGTTAATCACTTTGCAGGAATTTGATTATGAAATCAGGAGTAAGCCACCAAGGTTGCAAGGCATCGTGGAATGTCTTGTGGACTTTGGGGAGCCGAAAGAATCTGTGGCTGAAGGTAGTGACATGGAGTTGTTATTTAAAATAGATGCGGCATCTATTCCCTCCTGGTATGCTGCAATAACGCATTATTTATCAACGGGAGAGGCGGGATCTGAACTATTTAAAGCTGAGAGAAGGAAAATTAAGTAGCAAGCATTAAAGTTTGCTTTGATTGCAGGTACATTATATCGGCAAGGGGTTGATGACATCTATCGCCCATGTGTGATGCCATTCATTTTGGAAGAGTGCCATGATTCTGCTTGCGGTGGCCATTTTGCTGGATGGCTTACAGCACAAAAGGCTTTAAGAGCAGGTTATTGGTGGCCTGCCATCTTCCAGGATGCGTTTGCGTATGTTAAGAGATGCGATATTTGTCAACGACATGATAGTCGAGAGAATAGGAAACGACCACTCACCCTTATTATGGCGATACTTCCATTTGAGAAGTGGGGAATAGACTTTGTGGGTCCTATTACTCCGTTGTCGACTACACAAAAGAGGTACATCATTGTAGCAACTGACTACTTCACAAAGTGGTCAGAAGCACGTGCAACAAGGAAAGATGATGCTAAAGAAACTGCTAGTTTCCTTTTAGAGCAGATAATATGCCGGTTTGGTCCACCGAAAGAATTAGTGTCGGACCGCGGAACCCATTTCCTAAATAAGGTGATCAAAGGTTTGACAGAGTTGTGGCACATCAAGCATAACAAGACAACCCCATATAATCCGCAAGCCAATGGGCAGGTTGAAAGTACCAACAAGCAGCTTGTGGGCATCCTGTCCAAAATTGTATCGGAAAAGAAACGGGATTGGGATAAAAAGTTATACGTGGCAGTGTGGGCCTACAATACGACTTTCAAACGAGCCACTGGCTATACTCCATTCAAGTTAGTATATGGGGAGGAGTGTGTCTTGCCTTTAGAGATTGAGCTGCCGACTATTCGGTTTGCCATCAATCATTCTTTGAGCGATGAAGATGCACTTTTTGAGCGCTTGACGACACTGGCACATTTAGATGAGCTTAAACTACAGAGCTTATTGCACCAAGAAGTGGCGAAGCGCCGAATGAAGCAGTTACACGACATCAAAGCCAAGAAATACACCTTCAAGAAAGGACAGCTTGTTCTGTATTATGACGCACGACGTGAATTATTTCCAGGCAAGCTAGAGCCCAAATGGGATGGGCCCTATAGGATCGTTAGAATAGGAAAGAATAAATCCACAGTCTTGTTAGCTGACCTTGAGGGGATAGAATTTAAAAATAAGGTTAATCTTAATAAGATTAAACCTTATTACTTCTGATTGCACTAATGCTATGACTGCCTTGCAGGTCTAGGCGAGATCGATCAAA
Organism: Lygodium microphyllum; assembly: GCF_053477565.2. NCBI lineage: Eukaryota > Viridiplantae > Streptophyta > Polypodiopsida > Schizaeales > Lygodiaceae > Lygodium > Lygodium microphyllum. The sequence continues at coordinate 199,113 of NW_028229582.1, read as the reverse complement.
CATCTGCAAGGAAATCGTGATAGGGGTTGATGGGTCATCTGATCCCTTATTTAGAACACCCATATTTGGAACAAAGGTATAATCAGGAAAAGCTCATTTGGTGGAGCAAAGGATACAAGGTGATTGAGCAAGAAGGCGGGACATTTATTTGGGAGATCAAGGTTTTCTGCCATCACTGCCTACAAATTTTGATGAGCATCCCTGTTGAATTCAATGATGATGGAGGGATGGAGCTTACAGTCCACCCGTTGAATATGCTAAATTTCGATTACCATAATTACGAGTAGAGTTCCGGATGGTGGGATATGTAAACCCTTTATGGACGTACACCTTGTACTTTGATGGGGCGTCCAGGGGTGCATGCAAAAAAGGAAGTGTAGGAGTTGTCATCCGAGACCCCCGACGACGCATTGTCATGAAGTTAGCTGCTTATCTCGAGGCGAATTTTACCAATAATATGGCAGAATACAAAGCCCTGATTATGGGTTTGAATATTGCAAAGAAGGGTGGTATCCGCCAGTTGTTGGTGAAAGGGGACTCTCAGTTGGTTTTAAATCAACTCAATGGGACGTACATGGTACGAAACCCCATCCTTTGTATGTACCATCATACTGCCATAGCCCTGCTAGACGAATTTGATAGAGTGTCTTTTCAGCTGATTCCACGGAATTGGAATCAATTTGCCGATTCATTGGCTAATTTCGCGTATGAAGAGGACCTATTCTTTAATTGTGGCCCTTGTCCCGATATATCTATTGACGATGAGACAGGACCTGGTCGTTTGTGGGGTATGCTTTCTGAACATGCCCTCTTTGGCAGACGATGGTTGATCTGGGTGATGCAGAGGGTAAGCGAGACTCGTCTGCCTTTATTATCATGGACCCATAGACTGATTAGACGACATGTGATGCGAACCCCTCTTGCGATATACGCAGGAGGGATGGGTCATAATTTAATGCACCTAGTTTAGGGCTACGAGGCTCTGTTCCCCTGGGAATAGTATGCTTTGCTGTCTATCATAGTTGTTTCCAGGAGGATGTTATGCGTAGTATTGTTTGATTTCATTAGGCCAAGAGGGCCGATTCAGTTTTGTAGTGAAGTGTTTGATTTCATTAGGCCAAAAGGGCCATTTTCCTGTCTAGTGCGGGTGCGTTTAATCGGGTTTTTGTTTTAAGTGTTGTGCTGGACAGGTTTCGTGTTACATGGAATTTGGTGGAGCCTGGAGGAGCCTTTGCTGCGATGGAAGCTTCTTGTGGCCAATCCAGGTGATATCTCTCCTTTACGAGTACCTTTCTTTCCTGTTATATGTGTATCTGTACTTGTCGAGGGGATACATCTTTGTTGGGGACCGACAACCAAGGCATGAAGTCCCAGGTTTAGGCTAAGTATGTTTGAGGGAGGTCGGAGTAGTCATTGCCTCCTGTAAAGACATTGTCAAGCATCAAAAGACCTGTTTTAGAAGGAAGTCCTAGTGGCCCTGTTCTGCTAGCCTGCTAGGCAGCGTTCTAGGAGTTCTTGTTAGTAGTGAGGCAGTTAGAGAAGCCTGCCAGAAGCTAATAATGATGATGCCAAGAAACTCTGTACATCCTAAAAGATGAATATAAATACAAAGGTGTGTAAAAAGGGGTTCTAACCCCTATCCCAAGCAAAGAAAAGAAATGAAAATGTATAAGCAGTTGATCATTGCCTTGCGAAGGCCTGGTAGGTTCCTGGGGACGAGTCAGACCCGGGGCCGATACCTTGTCTTCCTAGGGGTGGCTTCTTGCTGGAAAAAAAATTGACAAAACAAGGACGGTTGGAGCGAAAATAAAAGTGAGCGGTAGAAAAGGATTAAGTGTCGCCTTACGAGGGCTTGGTAGGTTCTTGGGTGCCGAGACAGGTCCTGAGGCCGATGCCCTGTTCTCCTTGGGTCACTACGCTCAGCTCCCTCCTTTTTACATGCCCAAGTATGTTAATAAAATAAAAACCCTAAAAGAAGAAATGTACTAGAAGAAAATACTCCTTGATCAGGCTATAGGAGTCCTCGCCTTGTAGGAGCTCCTAGTTGTGTTGTCTTTAGTTGGTAAGTAGTTCAGACTACCACTTAGGGCAACCTCTTTGACAATTCTTTTTAGTTTGGTTGTGTTGGAGCAGTTGGTTAGTGACTCACTTTGGATCTTCTATTAAATGATGCTAGGCCTACTCCTTGTGGATGTCATGCCTTCGTTCTGTCCAGGGGTAGGGGGAGCATTGTGCTGAGTTTATTATATATTTGTTTTGTATCAGCTTGATGCTTCTTTGGTTGTCTATGTGCAGATATGTTCGTGGATTCGACGGGCTGAGTCGCCCTATCCCATGGTCGCCAATGAGAGCGGAATTTTGGTGCCGGAAAGTGCTTAAAAATAGCTAAAAATTATGAATACCAAGGGAAAAATATTCACCGTCAAAGGCGGCGGCTCGATCTAGGACGATTTTAAGCGCCAAAGTGCTTTAAAGGCGTCCGAGCGACACTTGTTGATTTTTCATAATTTTTCAAACAGTCGTGCGGGTTGACACGAGCTACTGGCCAATGTGGGATGCTAAGCCGGACGCCCAGGATTTTTCAGAGCTCGATTCCGAGACTGGACAGGGGAATAGCCACAAAGTGGTCAAGATTTGAAAAGGTGGACCAAAGTTTGGCCAAAATGGGCATGACCTTTGGGGGCCCAAACTTAAAATGCCACATGAAATGTTTGAACCAAATCGTGGAGAGAGAAAGGGGAGGATGAAGGCGCCATACTGCGCCCAAAATTTGCACTCCATGGATGTTGATGCCATCTCCAGCCTGCAAGTAACCCCTATCAATGATCATTGCCCCTCATTCCCTCCTGGATGCCAATCATTTCGCCGCCCTTCGCCCGTCAAATGATGCTCTCTTTGAAGATCTCTGATTTCAGTCTTTCTCTCTCCTCCCTCTCTCTCTTCTAAAGGCAAGTTCATGTGGGAAGAAGAAGGAAGAAGAAAGAATGGTGGAGGCTTGTCCGGCATGGACCAGATTGCTCTACGGGCTGGAAATGGTGATTGGTGATTGTGTTGGACATGAAGTGCTACTGATTTTCAGATTTGCAGCCATGGACATGGAACCCGAAACACGCAAATAAGCGGTAATTCAAAATTTTCAAAGGAAATTTGAGATTTTATGGCTTTTGATTGATGAAATGCTGTTCATGTGGGATAAAAATTGTTCATGTTACTATTTTTTATGAGTTCTTGCTGGTCATAATTAAAAAAATCAGAAAAATATGCATCTTGTGGTTCAAAATAATATGCTAAAACACGTAAAATATGAAAAATCAAGGAAAAATGATGTTTTTGGGCATAAAAATGGGAAAGTAAATAGGAACACTAACTATACTTTCATTTTTCTGCAAGAAGGAACTAAGGGCCACAGCCCATAACCTGTTTTGAATTTTCAGTAATTAAATAATGCAGAAAAATAAGGAAAAATACAAGAAAAGGATGGAAAAACCCTAAAAAATAGGGGAAAAATATATTTTGGGTTTCGAAAAATAAGGATAAATAAGAGCAATGTTTGTGAATGTTTGTGGGGACTGAAGCATGAGGATTTGCCTCAGTTCAACCCCACTTTCTTGTTCTAGTGTGTCTTTTTCCGTTTTCTACACAAAAAATGATGTCAAAATACCCTGTAAACCTATGCAACGATGCAATATTTAAACGGGGAAGGGTAGAGGAGTTGACATATGTCTAAATGCCGTGTGAGATGATGGGAAAGTTGCTTATTTCTATGCATAGCATTTAGGACGGATGATAATTAAAATTAAGAGCTTAGTAGCACGAGGATCACCTCGGTGCTAGGTCCATGCAACGAAGTACGAACGGTAGTTGGAAACCATTAAAAGAATGTTTTTGCACTTGTGCACGATACTGTTTTGCTAGATGTTTGAGCACTAGGCATCCACCAAATGCATAGAGCATAAAAAGGATTTAGAAAATATCAGTGACCAGCTCCTGGACATGCATTGCAATTGGTTTATTGGAACCTGACCTACGATGAGAGGCAGTGAGGTACCCATGCTGTAGGTAGACGCGGGTCCCAAAGGGGAGATCAAGTAAGGACAATGGTATATTCTTGGACACGCTTATGTGGTACCTTGAGCGATGTTTGTGCGAAATGTCTAAATGTTGAGCGACGCATCGAGGGGCCAATCCCCAAGGTGTAGGAGAGTCGCAGAGGGTTGACGGCATTCAGCCGTAGGAAGAACCCCATGTGTATGTGATTCGAGCCTTTTGGCTATGTGAAAGGGACTCCCTCTGAGGAGTAATATTGGGTTAGGATCAGTTGGACTACAACGTATTACAAACGCAATGTTTAGGAAGGCAGAGATTTTGATAGACGCTCCTAGCCGCGAGGCCGAGGGGTTGTCTTGCGCGTAGTGACGAGGCCCGGCTAGTGCATGAGCCAGTGCCGGTCCGTTTTTAGGTCCATCAAAGAAGCTTGATATATTACACTTGAAAGATTTTGGTTGTCTTGCATATATTCATGTGCTAGATGAGCTGCGAAAGAAGCTTGATCCAAAGGCTAAAAAATGTATTTTTATTGGCTACTCTTTAGAGTAGAAAGGGTATCCTTGTTATTATAACTCTGTCATAGGTGAGTTTAAAATGAGTAGAGATATTATTTTTACTGAGATGGGGAGTTGATATGCATCTAGTTGTGATGCATTGGACGATGATCATGATCATGATAGTTATGTGTAGAAAGAAAAGAAAGAATTACGAAGCCAAATGGACCAAAAATATCATCTGGTACTACGTATATAGTCAGCCCTTCGTCTAGGAGACTAAGGAGTAGCCCCATATCTTCAAGTAAATCTACAAGTATTTCAAGTAAAGACAAAGAAAAAAACAAAGTGTTGTATGGTAATGATGCATCTACTAGTCATTTGGAATTTGATGAAGATTCTAGTGGTTCAGAGAGTTTTGATGATAAGCTTGGTGTTCCTTCAAACACTAGGTGTACATAGAGCACATGGTAATGCAAAGGCTCCATTAATTGATCTAGTGATACATAGGTCTAGTACGATTAGATAACCTATTAGGAGATTTGATTTTGAAGGTTATGCAGCTCATCATTATTCTTATATGGTAAAGATACTTGAGGATATTGAGCCCACTTGTTTTGAGCATGTTGTTGGTCATACTCATTGGTATGCAATAATGGATAAGGAGACGACTGCAAGGATAAGTAAGCTATTGGATATAAGTGGGTTTACAAAATCAAGCATAATGCAAATGGTTGGATTAGCAAGTATAAGGCTAGGTTGGTTGCAAAAGGCTATGTTCAAAAAGATGGCATAGATTATGACGAGACATTCAACCCAATTGCTAGGATGACAACTGTTAGATGTGTGATTGCTTTGGGGTTTCTTTGGTAGTAGCCAAAGGTTGGAATTTGTAGCAAATGGATGTTAAGAATGCCTTCTTGCATGGTGAATTACAAGAAGAGGTATATATTGAGCAATTAGTGGGTTATGAGTATTTAAAGTATCTCACATATGTGTGTAGGTTAACGAAAGTGCTCGATGGGCTGAAGCAAGAACCTAGAGTATGGTTTGACAAGATCAGAGAATATATTGTCAACATTGAATTTTATGTTTTTTATGTTGATCACTCACTTTATGTGAGAAAGGGAGAGGTAGGCTCGGTCATCATAGTCATTTGTGTGGATGACTTGATTATTATAGGTGACAATGATAGTGGAATTATTTAAGTTAAGGATTTTTTAAAGAAGAATTTTGAGATGAAGGATTTATGTTGGGACCTAAAACAGGCCCGACATTGGCTCTATGGCACTAGCCAAGCCTCTACTACTCACCTCAAACCACCCCACACGGCCTTGCGGCCAGGAGCGTCTAGGCACTTTGAGATTGTATGATTTGTAGTCCAATAGATATTCTTCCCCACGCTCCTTAGAGGGAGTCACTAAACATATTGGTATTATACACCAGATAAGCACACACAAAGGGAGCGCCCCTCAGTTAATCATCGTAACTCCACTATATCTCTCTTGCATCTCGGGGATTGGCCTTGAGATGCACCATGAACATATAGAACACATTCAAGACAAACTCTATTCTTTCAATTGATTGATCCATAAGATAGTAGATAAACCTATGAATATTTCCTAAAGTACTAAATCTCTAACCCTACAGCTTAGGGTACCTCACACTCTCAAAATAGGTCATCGTCATACAAATAGGTGCTATGCATCTAGGATATGATACCATATGGTACGTGCAATGCAATTTTGTATGACTACTATGCTTAAATAATTTATTCATTAACAATTAGCATTGTGAAAGTGCAAAGATAGTTCTTTTCATGATTTTCTTCTAATATTCGATTACTTCATTGCTTAGGGCTAGTCCCAAGCTTTCTCGTGCTATTAAACCATTTTTTTAAAGAAAAAAATGAACTGATATGGCATGCATCATAAAACATCAAAATTCAGCATATTTTAGACACTCACAACAACCCCCTTCTCCCTACCGTTTAGAGTTATGCATTTGTTGGTAGGTTTAAGGCATATTTTTTATGTATTTCTCTTTTACAAAAGCAATAAAAACCCACTTTAATATAGAGATAGGGCAAACCTTATGCTTTAGCTCTACCATACATTCACAAACATAAATATTTATTTTTCTTATTTTTTGAATGCGAAAAACTATTTTTTCCTAAGTTTTTTTTTCCATTTATTTATAAAAAATTATTGATATTTTTTTATTTACTAGTTTGGATTGATTGATCTACTAGAATAATTTTCTTATCATGTTTCAACCCATAGGAATAGCATACGCATACCAAAATCCCAAAAATCACATAATTCTCTTTAAATTAGATAGTCTTTCGAGTTTTGCGTGTTTAGCATAAAATTATTATACAACTGATTTTTTGTGATTTCTTCAACATGGTTAATAAATTGGAACACTAGAAATCAAATACAATCATTTCTAACCATTTTCAACCAAAATTTATCATAAAACGATGAAATCAATGACTTACTCATAAAATTGCGCCTTGAGCTTTTTAGTACTTGTTATGATATCCTATCTATTTCGAAACTCTTCTCACTTGACGCTATTGAGCCACGTGATATCCTATCTATTTAGGGTTATAGAAATGCACATATAGAGCTTGGAGAAGAATAAGTTTGAGAGCACACAACAGGCAGTATATTGAGAGGTATCAATGTAGAAGATTTACAAGACTAAGTTTACTCTAGAGTGAATAAGCATATATACAAGGCCAGGGAAAAAAAACCTCTTTTAGTGAGTGAAAAAAGTACCTTGGCAATCCTAAATGTGTTCATACACAACATTGACAAAGTACGGGAATAGAAGGGAAACATACATACATATGGTAAGCCGGTGGCGAAGGGCTTTAGAGATTCTCCATATGATCGATCCACTAGTCCTAGGACATTACAAATTGCCCTCTAAAGCATGATTTATTGTCCAACACAATTTACTTTCGAGGATGAAAGTGGATAGAGCTCAATCCATCATGCTGTTAGGATGTAATCATCATGGGTTCACCTCTTGGCTACACAAGCAAGCACGAGTATATATGATGGAGAAAACAACTTCCACTCTAAGCTAGCCTTTCACGCAGCACTTTTTATTTAGTTTCTACTTAGCTTGCGTGGAAAGCTAGCTTGGAGTGGAAGTACGTTGGTATACCATATATACTACATACATCGTGTGCTTGGTTAGCCGAGAGGTGCTCCGTCAGGACGAAGAGAGTAAAAGATGATATAGTCGGGCAGGATAGCCCGGTCGTCGTACAGGACGAGCTCGTCGTAGTTGAGGACAGGCCCGGGGACGCCTTGGACGGAGTGGAAGTTGGGGGGAGGGCTGGTGAGGTGGGTGAGGTTGCCGGTGGACCGGTGCATGCGTCCCGCGAGGACCTTGGTGACCAGCATGACCCTGAGCTGCTGGTGACTGCCGGCGTTCATCCTGACGTAGCCGTGGGCTTTGCTGGAGGTCGCGGAGACGTAGATGCCTCTGCCGAAGCGCTGGAAGCGCGCGCGGCACTTGGCCGTCCGGAAGCCCTCCTCCAAGATCCCACACAGGCCGCAGCCCTCGATGGAGCACAGCAGGTCATCATCACGATGATCCGTCGATTGGAGGCGGCCCAGCAGGTCGCACTTGACCGTGCTGCCGTGGTAGCGCTGCAGCTCGTTGCCGTCCTTGAGCACCCGCCGCCTCACGTCCAGGACTCCCTCCTCCTCTGGCTCCAGCTGCCTGATCTGTGTCATCTGCTTCTTCAGCTCCGCCCTGTACTCTTCGTATTTCCTTCTTCTCCACCCCATGTTGTTCACCTTGAAGATGTAACGCACCTGGTGTACTGGCGGCGGATCCGTCACTAATCCCTTCAGCTTCCATGCCATCTTGAATTTGGTGGCAACATGCATCCAAATTTCTGTGCTGCGCTCATCGGCCGTGTTGACAGTTATCTCTGTCACTGGAATACGTTATCATGCGAAGGTCAGTCATCCGCATCATCAGATTGCAGCAGATCGTAATTGCTGGGGGGAGGGGAAGAGGGAGAGATCGACATTGATACTCTAGCTAAAAACAATTACTGGTCAGGGATGGACATTAGTCCTGATATAGCTAAAAGCTCTGATCGATACACCTTAATCCTCTTGGTCAAAACAATTAATCCTCAACGATCAACATTAATCCTCTAGACAGAAGCTATGATCACGAAAAAGAGAGAGAGAGAGAGAGAGAGAGATGTTTACAAGGATGCGCGCAAATGAAGTGCTGCTCCAGCTCATACGCGCCGCGGAATGCCTCCACACACTGTGAGCACTGTCGAACGTTGGATCCGAGCGGTGGCATGCGGCACCGTGAGACGCGTGTGTGGGAGGGCGAGTCCCACTGGTGCTGGTGAAGCGCCTCGAAACTGTTAAAGCTGCGGCCGCAGTCGTCGCAGGAAACCGTCTTCATCTTTACATTCATCATAATCTCCTCATCATGTATCTGATCACCCTTCTGATCATGTGCACGCCCCGACGTAGCAGTACTTGGGTTTGATGGCGTGCCACTGATCAGCAAGGCAGCCATCAATCGATCGCTGAGAAGATCGTTCATTATAGATGCCAACGTCTGCTGCAGCTGCGGCGAGGAGACCTGCACAGCTGCTGGAATCCTATGCAGACCGTGGCCGGTATCCCTGCCATGCTGCTCAAGTGCGGGCTTGGTGTCGAAGGAGCGCCCGCAGGTGTGGCACTCGTGCAGGCGTATTAACCGATGATCTGCACCAGTGATCATCGCCACACTAGCACAGCTACGAACTTGATGCTGAGTGGCCGCATGATTATGAGTGGTAGCAGTACATGCGTGCGAATCAGTAAAGTGCTGAAGCATCGCAGCCTCGCTTGTGAAGGAACGATGGCAACCGCAGTGCTTGCAGCTAACCCTCGCCATGTTTAGTGCTTGTGAAACAACGATTGCTTGCTAATCTCTCTCTCTCTCTCTCTCTCTCTGTGGGCTGTGCGAGTGTGTGCGCTTCACTCAGTTGCGAGCCATATTTACTGAAACCATCTTGACTTGACTGTAGCTTGATGGTTAAAAAGATTCCGACAGTTAGATTGGAAGTCTCCAGGCCTTTGAGACTGGACACTGATTAAGAGTGCAGCCATGCCTAGACGTACCAGAGTCCAGACATTTCAGATGGATCATGGCATACCTTTTTTCTCTCCTACTTACTAAAATTACTAATTTAAAGAACAGGATACAGTATTCTATATACTTTGGGACAAGCCCCACATAGGTTCATGGACCTACATAGAGGGGAGAGAATCACATTGAATGATTTGCAATCTAGCAGCCCCACATCAATCAAGCGTTTGGTGGGACTATTTCGGAGAAGAAGATAGAATGACACCACTTAGAAGGAGGGGAGAATACTTGACATAGCCAATCATTAAGCTTTATTAGAAAATAAAACTACAAATAGATATCCGCAACAAAAGTGAGGCGTAGAATTTAAACTTGATACCCACTATGCCATGACCCCGTTGGATCTTTCAACTCAACCTTTGCATTCATCATTTCACAAATCTTTACACTCCATATGTTGTCATTTGTGCAAGTTTTCTAGAACATCATAATGTGTAATAAATTAAAGTAACTCCACATCATCAACTCATAGAGGTGTTTTTAGGCATCATCAGACTTCAAACTTTCCTATACCCCTTTCTTTTTTGTAGGCGTGCTAACAATGGTGGTAATTCTTGGAATTGATCACTAATTGATCACAACTTGTAAGCAAAGGTCTCAAGACTAAAAGGTGAAGTCATTTTTAAAATTTATTACATTGATCTCTCAAATTTTGGGGACCACTGCATGAAGGAGACTATATTTCAAAGTATGATCTTGACATTTAACCAAAAAAATTTGACCACTACATAAAGGAGAATACTTTTCATAGTTCAACATCAAGAGAAGGAAAAGCCATGCCAAATTTATGTGGAGTTGTATCATGTGTGTTTAGATGTTGGTGGCTCACTGTATAGGATGAGACTATTGGTTTGTATTCCTCATTTTGTGATATTTTCAAAATGCAACTTGTTATCCTCGATCATTTTGGAGTCTATGGCTTGTGGTTTGATTTTCCATTCTTTACATGGGTACCCAAAATTGTCATTTTTAGGAAAGTGCCATATCTATTGGATTATAATGTGAGATAATATGCATTAAGCAAAGTAACTACACATAACCACCTCATAGTGGTTTTTTAAAGACATACTTAAGCTCTCTATTTTTGGGGCCACTACATAAAGGAGACTATATTTCAAAGGATGATTTTGATATTTACTAAATTTTATGAGCACATCATAAAGAGTAACACATTTCTTAATACAATTTTAACATTTTATAAGTGAAAAGGAAGGAAAAGATAAGGAGGAATCAAGAAAAGTAATTATAGAAAGATGATATGACAATCTAAACAAAAAGCCTAGACAAAAAAACTAGCAGAAACATGAAGAACAACAAAAACTGCTTCATTAGCATATGACATTACATGGTACATAATAAAATAGAGTTAATGTTTGAAAAAGAAAAGAGTAAGATGAACATTGTGGATCTTGGAGATTAGTATCCTCATGATAGGTACATTTTTCTAATGCTACAACAAGAGAAGCAAAAGCCATGCCAAATTTATGTGGAATTGCATGATAAGAAAGTATAGGGGAAGTTATTTAGGTCTCAGTGGCTCACCATGCAGGATGGGTCAGTTGGTTTTGTATATTCCTCATATTGTTATATTTTTCAAAATGTCACTTAGTATCCTAAATAACTTCAAAGTCTATGGGTTGTGTTTTGATTTTTTGTTCTTTACATGGATAAGTGCACTAGAGATTATTATTTTTAGGAAATTGCCCCTATCACATGCATTCAAGCCCCTAAATGTGAACCACTTTTGCACAATTTCTTAGATCATTTTAATACTTTTGGAAAATGCCTTTTTTGGAAGGGTATATAATGCATATACACTTATCTTTGTTGAAATTCCATGCATGTGCCTAGAATGAATGGCAAATTACTCTTTGAAGATAATGATTAAGCTTTGACTCTAAGGCACCTTGCATCTAGTCTTCTTGATGCTCTAGATGTTGCAAAGAATATTTGACATCATGCATTCTTGATATCATTCTGGCATTTTTTGGGATGTATTGGAATGCATTTATTGCCATGTATCAATGATTGGCAACTTCTTCTCGTGAAGATTGTAGTTGGTGTAAACTAATATTAACTAGTTGATTTCAAATTTTTCTTGTGCTACATGAGGATGCACATGGTGTTTTAGACTAGTGCCGACAACTCATATAGTGAAGATGTAGATTGTTTGGTTTTAAGATTATTTTCTCATCATGACTTTTGGTAGATTTATAGAAACAAGTAGCAACCAACAACCCAATGCAAATAGCAATCCACTTTGAGAGAGTCACTATTTATGAATCTATCATATCATTCTTTAACCATCAGATTCATAGGAGAAACAATAATTCATGTTCTTAAGAGCCAAAAAAAAAACCCTTTGAAGTGGTGAGGTTGCTAGTAGATGCACCTTGTCTCTTACGTCCTCAATGTTTAGGATATTGCTATTAGATGCACCTTGTCTCCCATGTCCTCAATGTTTAGAATATTGTAGAGAAAATTTTTCCATCATGGATTCTGTATGTTGAGCTTAGATAGATTAGTCTATGATGCATTCATGGTATTTTTGGTATTGCTACATAACTAAACCAAACACAAATACATATTGAAACTACAGCAATACATGAAACTCTTGGCACATCATAAACACTGGAACCTAAAAAAGAAACATAGCAAAAGCATCACTCAAAGTACTAGAAAAATAACAGAGATGTAACACAAAAAATATCACTTCTTCTTTATCGTCCAATTGATACAAAATGACATTTTCCTTGAATAACTACTACTGCACTAATTTTAACAGACACCAAACTTCACATGATAACTAAAGTGCATTTACACTAGAAAGAACCAAACAATTATTTCCAAAGCAAGACTAACATAGGGATTATCAGAATCCACTATCTCTCTAGTCTAAATGTTTTTTACATCCATCTCCTCATCCTGCTTAACAGACTCCAGTATTTTATCAAGTACAAGTTCTTGCACATGCACTTCTTTAGGGCACTATAGAAATTCTACATCAAAATCTTCAAACATCTTTGGATTATAAAAAACATGTCTTCCATCATACTTGTGACATTTGAATGCACATTCTAACATATCATTCCCTTCATAAATATCAACTTGTCCCTAATCTGTAACATTATCAGACACTTTTTGCTACACTTGAAGTACACAGCTTTGCAACTGAAAACTATCAAGATTAACAATTGAACTTTCTTTCCTAGGTATCCAAATATTAGAACCACCATCCACAAATTTAGACTGCATGTCCAAATACTTCTTATGCAACATCTAGAGTTCAACCAACTCTGTCTTCTATTCTCTATTCAATAGTAACTTTAGCCTCGAATGCTTCTTGAAAATCCTGCTTTACTTTAACCAATTCATTTTGCAATTGATTAATTTGATTGCAATTATCCTCATTAATCTTAAGCGATATTTGAGTGTGTGCGAGAAGTGAGCTTTTTGAGCGAGCTTCTCTTGGCAACCTCCATTTCTTGTTTCACTTAGTCCACTTACTCCACCCCTTGATTTTTTTGACCTCCACCACCACTACCACAACAACTTCCACCACCACCACTGCCACCGTCATTCCTGCCACTCCTACCACTGCCACCACCGCCACCACGCTACCTCCACCACTGCTACCACCATCTCTGTGGCCATCGCCAATACTGTTGCCACCTCCACCATCAATACCATTATCCCCACCACCTCCACAATTGCCACCACTACCTTCACTCACTCACATACACACACACACACATACACACATCTCTCTCTCTCTCTCTCTCTCTCTCTCTCTCTCTCTGTGTATATTCTCTTTCTCTCTTTCTAGCACACTCGATCAAATAGCACTTCATCTCATGTAAACGATTTCTCTCTCTTTAGCACATAATGTGGATTCATTCATGCAATCACCTCGGAAGAATGGAACACCAGGGCCCACACCTCTCTCTCTCTCTCTCATGAATTACTTCATGTCTTTACTCTCTCTCAGTTTAGGGTTGTACATGCAATTTCTCCCTCTCACTCTATATTCTCTCTCTCTCCCCCTCTCATATATATATATATAATACATACATACATACATATATATACGTATATAAATCTTAGTCACTCACTGACTCTCCCTATTTATCTCCCTCCCTCTCTCACTTTCTCTCTCTCATGCATGTGATCAATCCACATTTATCATAATGCCTCACATCAGATTATTATGGCATGTGTTGTAACAAATGCTTCTCTTAAATCCTAAACACTTCACACACACACACACACACACACACACACACACACACACACACACACACACACACACACACACACACACACACACACACACACACACACACACACAATGTGAATGCTTGGGTAGCCACTCGGTGTTTTTAGAACTTTACAACTCAAAAACTTCTCTGCACTAGGTCCTACACCATGGAACTTTCCACCAATGAATGCATGTCATTTTGTGCTCTGTAGAAGAGCGTTGGCCAAATCACTGACACATGCATCGTACAAGCTTATAGACCCCTTGAATCCCTCCCCTCCCAACCAACTTGTATGCATTGGCTTTGCCAAGTTTGTGGTGGGCATATGAGCAATGTCCTCCACCACCTAGACAAAAATATAGCATGAGAAGGTATGGAGTGTGAGAAAATAAATGCACAACATGTCACATCCTACTATTACGAACTAGTCTTACCTCGACAAAGTGCCGCCTCCAACGTGGATATCTAATATGCCACCAACTAAGCCAACAATCCATTGCTGGTATATTGCAATCCACAACTTTCTCTGAGGCCCACCAAGCCCAAATGAATCAATCTTGCGTTGTTGCATCATCTTCCATGACTGCACACCTCCACATGTGGCACAAGCACTTATGCTCATCTTAAAAACTCTTGTGCACATACTGTGATGTGTGTATTTGGAAACTTTCTTCCCAATGAAATAAGCAAAGATCTCTCCCTTCCTTGCAATACGTTGTCTGGACCACCATTGAATATTGTGTGGGTGGCCCTCTAATTAGCAGCTATCTCGTATGCCATGAATCCTCGAAAATCAACACTTGGGTGTCCACACTTCTCCATCACCTCATTCATCTTTGTCCAAAAAAGAGCTTGTGCACTTGTATCCTCTTTTTCATCTTACATATTGCCAAAGTCATCAACTCTTGTACACTACAGAAACACAAGAAAGGAATGGGAAAGTAAGGAAAACTATGTTGCTTAAGTTTGTGTTGTGATGGTAGAATCAGGTAAGAGATTCTACCTTGGGTCATACACATGTGTTGCCATGGTGGTTCAATCATTAATGTGATGCACGTGGTCAAAGCATACCCAAATATTGCGTAGGTCCCCTGTGCCATTCCTTCGCATATGATTCACTAAGTCAACCCTTGAGGTTGGCTCAATTGTTGACATTTTGAATATAAAGCACCTACTATCATTGTCAATAGCTTGCCCAATAAATAGACTAATGAAGAATCTTGCACCTATCCACGCCACCTTGTTTGGGGAGCTAAAAATTGACATGCCAATATAATCTCTATTAGGACACTCTAGCTCTCCGATACATTTGCTTCAGCGAATAGTATCGATAAATGCCATTGATGTTGACATGGGATTTGTCCAGCAATGGCCATCGTACTTTTGCTCCATACCCTCCATTGGAAGCATATTGTCTGCTACTGGTAGAAGCTTGTACACCACATTGCCATAATAGAAAACTGGGATCTCCTCCACTCTCTCTATAGTGCTCGTATTCTAAAGAAAATGGCGTAAGACTCCGTGTCGGCCCCCCCGAAGACATTACATACTCAACCACACTTACAACAAAAGAGGATTGTCGCATCCCCTCCTCTTCCACATCAAGCGTGATAGGGATGGTTTTAGTTTTCTTAATGTCCAAGGGGGGTGGTGAGGCTTCCATGGTGATTGTTGTTTTCTCAATGCTACAAGGGCTCTAGGTGAGGTCTATGGGGAGGGAAGGATACAATGTAGGCTCATTTTCTTGTTCGACAAGATAATCTTGCAAGACCAAGGTATCCATAACATATACCTAGACAACCTCATGGTTATTGTTACAATGGATTGGCGTGCTTTGTATTTGGCCATTTGCATGGGTGATAGCAAGAACACGACAGGCATTGCCATTGCAAATGTCTTCCTTCTTTAACATCAGGAACCGACTACTTTTGTATTGCATAATAGGTTTGGCAGAGAGGGACGATACATATATGAAGACCTCGGTATTTCATGTAGCACTGGATGTTGGATCTATTTCCCAAGCTATCTACACATGTACAAATACTCATGTCAAATATGGGTGTCATTGAAAGACTTAGTGTGGGGGTGTATGTCATATACAAGAGAGGGAGAGAGAGAGAGAGAGAGAGAGAGAGAGAGAGAGGATATTAAGATTTGTGTGGGAGGGAGAGAGCAAAAGAGGGAGATAGAGAGAGAGTGTGTGTGTGAGTGGATGTGGGTGCCACGAAGAGAGAGAGAGAGAGAGAGAGAGAGAGAGAGAGAGAGAGAGAGAGAGAGAGAGAGAGAGAGAGAGAGAGAGAGAGAGAGAGGTTGGAGAGCACCAAGAGGGAGCCTGGGAGAGAGACCGGGGGTGATGGATCGAGTGAGGAGGAGGAGGAGGAGAGAGAGAGAGAGAGAGAGAGAGAGAGAGAGAGAGAGAGAGAGAGAGAGAGAGAGAGAGAGAGAGGGGGGGGGGAGGGAGGGAGGGAGGAAGGGGGAGGCATTGTGTCATAGGGGGTGTGTGGCCTTATATAACCACTTTGACATAGTGGGGCATTAAATGCATATCAAAGAGAGAGAGACAGAGAGATGGAGAAAGGGAGACTGGGAGACATGTGCCATACGAAGAGAGAGATGTGAGAAAGGGGAGAGAGGGGGGTGGTAGTCATATTTTTCTACACCAAATATTGGGCTGCCGATGACTTCTTCTTTGGTGACAAAATGATCCCAATCCACATGTACTCTCTCTCATTAGTCGTCCTAGCCCACATGCACACTCTCTCTCATACCTTGGACCCTAAACCCAAATAACTAAGATAGATTATGCAGGTGTGTCGACGACCCTTTTCTCAGTGGGCAGGATAATCCTAATCCACATGCACTTGCACTCTCTCTTCATTCCCTTAAAAAAAACCCATACAACTAATGTATTAATGTACAATCATGCTAATTGATTAATTAGTATTACTATTACAATACATTGATGTATATGAAATGATTCAAAGTAATATATAAATTAATAAACAAGTTAAGTAATTTTAATATACCGATGGTTCACTTCATATTAATTGATTACTATAATAGCTAATTAATCAATAAGCTAGTTGATATACATAAATTATAAAACAAGCTGACTATTATGAAGTAAGAAATTAATTAATAATTTAACTTATATAATTTGATCGATACACTAAATATCTAATCAATGAACTAACGGATACCATCTTGTTAAGTATTATTTGATTTATATTGAATCAATAAATTTTAATTAATTGATTAATATTAAATAATTTAGTAAAAAAAATAATTACTAAATAACTATGTGATAAAATTCTTTAATATTTTTAAATAATATATATATATAATATTACCATTAGCAATTACTACTTGAATAAAAGATATTTATTTATTATTGAAAACTAATTTATTACTAATTAAAGATATTTGAGTAATTCATAACTAAGTAATAAATAACCAATTATTATTTATTATTTATTAATTTTAATTATTTATTTATTAATTTTAAGAAACTAGTTATTTGTTATTACTAATTGTTTTTTAATTCATAGTTATTAATTTTAAACAAATAGTTATTAATTTCAACTAATTAATCAATATATAGTTTTACTGGCTAAGTAATTAATTAATAGCTAATATATAAATAAGGTATTTATTAATTATTAATATTAAGTAATTAATTATTTAAATAAGTAACTAATATAAATATAATGTTATTATTTAATTAGTAAGTAATCTCTTAATTGGTTCAATGGTTATTTAATTAGTTACTTGGTTTTTAATTAGATAATTAATTATGAGTTGGTTATTAATTTATTGATTAATCAGTTACTTAATTAATTATTTACTTACTTACTTACTTATTAAACAATTAAATTTGAAAAGTTATTAATTAATTAATTATTTAGAAAAGCAATTACTTAAGTTTTATTAGTTGCTTAATTAATCAATAGATTGATTAGTAAGTGAAGTTGGTTAAAAATTAATTAAATACTTAATAGTTAATTTGTTGATTTAGTTAATAGTTAATTTTATTCACTTGTTTTTTGACTGAATAATTGTTTACGTAATTAGTTATTTAGTATATTTAATTAAATAATTAGTAAGTTAATTTATTAATTAAGATAATTAGTAATTAGTTAATTAACTAATTTGTTTATAGTTAGTTAATTAGTTCATAGTTAATTAATTATTTAGTTAGTTAGTTATTTAATAATTACTCACTATTGATTAGTTAGTTAATTAATTTCTAAATTTATAATAAATTAAATAACACTGTTTTCTTTTTTAGTTAACTTGTTAAAATGAGAAATTAACTAATTTATCTATAATGAATTAATTAGCTCATAGTTAATTAAATTTTAAATTAATTATCAATCAATATTAATTAGTTAGTTAATTAATTTCTCAATTTGGGAGAAATCAAATAATGCTTTTTACTTTTTTTAAATCTTTATATGAGTGAGAGAGATTCCCCTCCCCCCACCCACCCAAAGAGAGAGCGTACGGATGGATGGACATCGACGGGGATGGACGCAGTGCGACAGGCAGGCAGACGCAACACAGGTAAGTGCTAGGAAGGCAGTACTGGCGTTCCCTTTCCCAAAACCCCCCTCCCCCCTCCCTCCCAACAAATCCCCTCCGATGTCGTTGGGCGGGCGTCACTCCAAGGCGCATGCACGCACGACCAAGGCGGTGACCAAGGCATAGACCTTGGTATCTTGGCCTTAGTATACTTGGCAATGGGCTACGAAGGCTTCATTGGTGCCGTTGGCTGCACGTGAGGAGCTATCACTAGCTTGTAGGAAAAACTTCTCGGGAGGTCACCCATCCCAGTAGTGTCGTTACCCAAGTGCACTTACCTGCCAAGTGACTATCCACTAGGTTAGTTCTTTTTGTTGTTCTTTACTACAAACATAGTTTTAATAAGCTAGTCTTGGGAGGGTTTTCCAAGTCTTTCTTCCATGAACTAGCATATAATCCTCATTAATAATAACAATTATCTTCATAAGTAAAGCAAGTTTCATAATTAGAGCTAGTTTTTAAAAATGTGCAACATAGATCAATTTTCTTTGCAATGTATACACACATTGTTTATTAAAATAAACTAAGTAATGGGGACCCATTCCTTGCGAGAGTAACTTTTTGCCCAACTGAATTTGTGGGTTTTCTTCGCCTAATAAAAAGCTACCCGACGACCCCTTTTTGGCAAAAAAACAAACCACAAATTCAAGAATATACAGCATGGGGAGAATAGGGACCAATAGGGTGCAAGCTTTTCTTCACCTAATAAGGGGTTACTGTGGCGACACCTTTTTGGTGAGAAAACAAACTATAGATCTGAGAATATATAGCATGGGGAGAATAGGGATTAATAGGGTACATGCTTTTTTTGCTATTCTCCCCATGTTGTATATTCTCGAATCTGTGATTTGTTTTTTCGCCAAAAAGGAGTCACCGATAGCCCCTTAATGGGTGAAAGAAACCACAAATCTAGTTGGGCGAGGAAAGCGAGAGTAACAAAATGATGGGGGAAGAGAAAGTAACAAAGTCATGGGGGGAGAGAGAGAGAGAGAGAGAGAGAGAGAGAGAGAGAGAGAGAGAGAGAGAGAGAACATGAATAAAGCAATGTTTGAATGAGTGTGTTTTTTAAGCAATAAAGCAATGTTTGAACGAGTGTGTATAAGCTTCTACTTTGTATGACTATCTCATATGATACTTCTAGGAGTGTAAAGATCTACTATTTAGAAAATTATATCTCTCTCTTTCACTCGTAAATTTAATAAGGTAAATATTTGTTAATTAGTTGAGATAATGGGGAGAGAGAGAGAAAGGGTGATGAGAGAGAGGGCATGTGATGTGTGAATTTTTTCTTGCCAGAAAGGGGTCACTGGCAACCCCTTACCGGACAAAAATTTCACAAGGCGACCCATTCCTTGCGAGAGTAACTTTTCACCCAACTAGATTTGTGGGTTTTCTTCGCCTAATAAGGGACTGCCGACGACCCCTTTTTGCCGAATAAAACAAACCACAAATTCGAAAATAGGGGCCAATAGGATATGGGTCGCCATTAGCACCTTAATGGGCGAAAAAAGGGGTCGCCATCAGCCCCTTAATGGGCAAAAAAAAAAGCCACAAATTTAATTGGGAAAGGGAGGAGAGAGTAACAAAGTGATGGGAGAGGGATGAGAGAGAGAGACAACATGAATAAAGTAATGTTTGAACAAGTGTTTATAAGCTTCTACTTTGTATGACTATCTCATATTATGCTTCTAGGAGTGTAAAGATCTATTATTTAGAAAATTATATCTCTCTTTCCCTCATAAATTTAACTAAGTAAATATTTGTTAATTAGTTGAGAAAATTGGGGGAAAGAGAGAAAGGGTGATGAGAGAGAGGGCATGTGATATGTGTAATTTTTATCGCCAGAAAGGGGTCACCAACAACCCCTGCATTTTGATACATTTTTTACATACAGAAGGGTGTCATATAAAGGGGTTACTTACAGATTGAATAGAAAAGGGTTGTGTTTTATTCAAGAAAAATTCAAAAATTAGCATATTTATAAATAGGCCATGAATGCACGTTATATAGAGGAGATATATATAGTGAACCCCCCGAGCATGCAGCTCAAGGCTTGATCTTGGGCTTTTGTAAATCCACTAGCCCAATCCTTTCTACTGATATAACCTCGATATGGCCTATCCTTCCTTGGGTACCATTGGCTAGGTGAATGACATCATTGGGCTCGCATGTCCCACATTTATTGTCATCCAAATGAACTGGTCGTTCAAGCGGCTTAGAGGCTCCCTTGGCATAAAGATTTTTTTTTTTGGCAACCCATTCCTTGCAAGAGTAACTTTTCACCCAACTGGATTTGTGGGTTTTCTTCGCCTAATAAGGGGATGTCGACAACTCCTTTTTGGTGAAAAAACAACCCACAAATCCGAGAATATACTGCATGAGGAGAATAGGGACCAATAGGGTATAGTTTTTTTTTTCACCCAAGAGTGGAAAAAACCATATCCTATTGGTCCCTATTCTCCCCATGCTCTGTATATTCTCGAATCTGTGGTTTGTTTTTTCGCCAAAAAGGGGTCGCCAATAGCAGCCCCTTAATGGGAAAAAAGAAACCACAAATCTTGTTGGGCCAAAATTTACTATCCAAAAATGAGTCATCGAAAAAATAAATCGTCCGACAAGGGGTTGCCAACCATCCCTTTCTGATGAGAAAAATTTACACATATCACATGCTCTCCTTCTTTCCCCCTCTCTTTCATCACTCTTTCTCTCTCCCCCTATTTTCTCTCTCCTTCACCTATAAAAGGACCCATCCCTCCCCTTTTCACATTGCAAATCGTTCCACTCTCGGTATGTGACTCTCTCTCTCTCTATATATATATATATACCCCTCCCTCACTCTCTCTCCTTTGTCTTTAAAAGGACCCCCTCCCCTTGTAATTCAACTTCTTGTTTTCTATTCCCTACCCTCAGTGTAAGGTTCCGTCTCTCTCTTTCCCCCCTCTCTCTCTCTCTCCACACCTCTCTCTAACACAATCACACATACTCTATCTCACCATTCTATCCTAGGCTTTTCCCCTCTCTCTATCCCCCTCCCACTCTCTCTCTCTCTCTCTCTCACTCACTCACTCATTCACACACACACACACTCTCTCTCTCTCTCTCCCCACCTTCCTCCCTCTCTCTATCTCCTCCTTCCTCCCCCTCTCTCTGTCTCTCTCCCTCTCCCTTACTCTCGCTCTCGCTCTCTTCCTATATCTACCTCTCACACACTCTCTCTCTTTATCTCTCACTCTCTTATCTCAATGTCATCTCTTCCTCCCCCCCTCTCTCTCTCCCCAATGTCATGTCTTCCTCTGTGTGTGTGTGTGTGTGTGTGTGTCTCTCTCTCTCTCTCTCTCTCTCTCTCTCTCTCTCTCTCTCTCTGTGTGTCAATTGGTATTTCATTGGCAGGAAATTGAGGAAGCAATATATCTGTAAGAAGTAGCCCTAAGCCCCTCTATCATGGCCATATCTGATTTTAAAAGACAAGATCATGTCACCCTTTATGAGGGAGATGAAATGATTGCAAAAGGTTTAGTTCGAAAAATGTTCCCCTCATCAAGCTTGCTCCCTAGACGAGTGGGAGTTCTTATCACCATTGTATATTAGAGTGGTGTGAAGGCTCGTGGCAAAGGCAATACTGAGATTAACGTTGAGGAAAACGTAACTGTGCAACAGCCAATTGAATAGACGGTAAGAAAATCCTCTCTTGATTTTTGTTACGATTGCTCTATCTCCCCCTCTTATCCTATTTTGCATCATTGTTTTGCAGGAAAGAGGGCGACGACCAGATGAGTCTCCTTAGGACTCTGAATTGCCTCCATGATCTACAACATGACGACATGCTATTGCCACCACCGGAAACATGCAATCACAAGGGGGGAGTCGCCCTCCAAGAGCGAGAGGAAGAGTAACACAAACATGATCATTGACTTCTTCGAGCTACAAGCAACGTTGCAATTACATGTGGGGAAGGAGTGACATCAGGAGAAGGTGGGCACGCTTTGATGACATAGGCAAGGAAGGACAAGAGAATGCTTGTACTATCGGAGAGTGATACTGACAAGGAAAGCAATGACCATCAAAGCATCGAGTCCTTTAGTGCACAGCAAGGGCATCGCCATACACAACCCAAGAAGAATCAAACACAAAGAATAAAAAAGAAGCATAGGACAGATACCAGTGAAACAACTAGTGAGATCGCTCTCACAGTCACTTGTGATAAACTTATTGTGCAAGCATGCATAGAAGACCAGTTGGAAACGTTGACGGTGAGTACTTGTAAGAGATGGAAGCATGATTTAGATTATAGTTTTTATTTATTTACGTTGATTGGACATTAATTACTTCATTATCTCATTCAAATGCGTACATCCACCCCTTTGCCACCCATTCCATTATCTCGTTTGGTTTCCATGCCTAGAATTAGACAAGTCACATCGAGGTATAAGCAACTCTCAGAAACCTTTTTTAGCAATGGGTATGTTAGAGGGATGGGTATATTCATAATGTCATTAGAGACTCCAAGACACTAGTGCATAGAGGTTGATGATATGATTAGAATTGAGTAGGATCCCCATTGGCTAAAAAATCATGAGGACTTCAAGGCTGAAATCAGTGGCACTGATTGGGTCTTTTTGTCAAATTGCATGTTTTATGTTTGGGATGGTAACCATCGGCTCACAACATGGATGAATGAGATACGCACATGTGAGACGCCTTGTGAAAGTGACAAGTGTGGCAGAGGGGGAGATTTGGTCAGCTATTTCTCGTACAAACAGGTATGCACTGGACCATATTCATGAGATCCTAATATAGAATGTACACAAGCTTGCACAAAAAGAAGTTTTCCATACCTCATATCTAGAACTTATTTGTGAAGCAAGGATGCTAGGGTAGGTGGACCATGCAACTATTTTTGACAAGCTAACTGATGAGGCAAAGGCATGGGTGCAAGCACACAAAGTGCCAACGCCCATTTCCCCATGGCACAAGGGACCATTGATTGCACTGGCCCACGTTATGTGGAAGGTAGGTAGTTATTCAAGCTATCTTAACAATGTTTTTCATGATGCATTTTTTCCTAATGCAATGATGTTGTCCCTAATTACCAAATGTAGGATGAGTATGATATGGCAGTGTAACCAATCGAACAGGAACAGACACAACTCTTCAACTCTAAGTTTAGAACTAAGTGGGTAAGGCGTACTATAGTGCCAATGAAAATCTTGTTAAGAAAACTTGATGTTTGCTAAGAGTTGCAAACCCCAGTTTTGGAGAGAAGTGGTATCAATAAGTTGCTACCTCTTTGTACCTGCCACATCTATATGTAGTTATACTAATTTGTCCAAAGTAACAATGTTTTTGTCAATGCAAAATTGTCTCATTCTTGGAGTGGGGCTCCAAGATAGGGGGTGTATTGAACGAGGAGAGAGTATATACATTGGCATCCTCAAATCTAAACGAGGTAGATCGCGTAAGAATATTGAAGGCCATGGAGAGTTCTAACAAGAAAATTTAAACATTGATGGGCATGCCTGAACATAGGTTATTCTTGTTTATCTAAATTATGTGCATCATAAGTTTGACAAATTGGTATTAAACAACATATCTTTGATTTGAGTAGATGGAAATGCACCATTTTGAAGTTAGGTAAGACAAGAGACCTTTTGGGCCATGTTGCAAGACGGTGCAAAGAGATTGCTTTTGAGTTGGAAGGACTACTATAACATTCAAGTGGAACACGATTTGTTCTTCCAATACACCCAATAGGAGATAAAGAGAAAGCATAGAGAGCAAATGTTTCGCACTATCTTCCATGATTTCAAGTCAGACAAAGATATAGAGTCACAGAAGTCAATGAAGTTGGCAGCATGGAGGCTTCTGTACACAAGTAGCTCACAATATCCTTCTTTAGTAGCATATCGTGGTGCTATCTTGCCAATCCATTCAATATTTGTAATGGTGACTTTGCAAGTCAGGTTCATGTACGGGCAGATGGAGAGGAGGGCTATACAAACTCTGCCAAGAGAGTGTGAGGACTGGGCAAATGTTCAAGAGGATCAGTGCATGCATGAGGATTACCAAATAGAGCAATAGTGGGATGAGAAGGTATATCAAAGATGCCTTATTTTCCTCAACTGTCCAGAAGGTGAATACCCCTCCAATGATAAAATTTTGTACCAAAAATACTCAAGGAAAAAAGAAACACAAGAGATATAAGGATCCAAAGGCATGGTAAGTGAAATGAGTTGCATTCTTAGGAGTCTATTGCACTGTTGTCTCCTAATGAAGAGACTTTGATGGGTTCATAGAAAACTGATACTAGTGGTGCGGTTACTATAAAAAGAAAACACAAGAGCAAGCGCACATCCAATATCATTGAAGAGAGGCCAAGATCGGCCCTCATCACCAATTAATTTGGTTTCTCCACACCTAAAATGTTTGATGTTTTGAAGTATTATAGCCAATACATCACGTGTTCCTCTAGTAAAAATATTTTCTTGAATATGAATTGTAACCACTGAACCATGTAGGCCCCTTCATTGATACCACTAAAGAGCAGATTGCAATGGAAGGCATCATCGAGGAGGTCTGTGACATTGGCATGGATAGAAGGATACAACAAGTTCTTCTAGATCTTGCAGTGGAGAGTGTTATCTTACACATCGCTATAGAGAGATGCACGACAATGAGGAGAAGCAGTGAGGCATCACATGGAATTGACACATGTATTATAGAGCACTAAGATGGTAAGATTGCTTTTGTACAAAACTCATGATGTGAAGGCATGTAATTCTTGTTCATCACCAAAGTAACATCAATAATATTTTTTAACATGCAGAGGGTAGAAGAATTGAGTTTCTTGGATTTGAGGTCACATTAGACGTGGCCTGTGTGCAGAGAGGTAAAGAAACAATGCTCGTGAATTCCACATATGTCATGATTGGATGATGTTAAAGCTTTAAAATATCCTATCATTATATAATGTTAATAGTGATGTGTGTCCTTGTGTAGGGAAGGAAATAATGCAAGAACATGGACTAGCCATGCTATGAGACGTGGCCGTTATCGGTAAACAAGTGTGACTCGTAATTTTTTTTCCCCACAATACAATGCTAATAAGAATGGTCTGTATTTTTGCAAAGGGAGATACAATTTTTGATTTTCAACCTATAATGATGGAGGATGTGCCAGCCACAAGCACTGCTGAACTAACAAGTCTCAGTAATACTATCTATAATAATATTTTGAACAAAAAATATGTTGCTAATTATGAATTTATCATATAGAGGGCCATACTAAAATTCACGTGGAATTCCACTTGCAAGACATCGTCTCCCACGAAGCTACAATGGTGCAAGATGTTCCAACCACACATGCAGGTAAACAAGCATGTAAGAAGAATATTATCTATCGTTAATATTCAGTAAGAAGAATATGTTACTAATCAAGGAGTCAATGTGTAGAGGTCCACAACATTGAAAGCCCTATGGAAGACCCCTTGCAAGTCGCTGTCTCCCATACTGCTATGATGGTGAAGGTGGAGTGGTGTACTATTCTCTGCAACCCATTTGAGATCGAACATGCATTGTGAAATGATCAGCCAAGTGAGGCATTCTCTTGATTGGTAGATGCATTGGAGGAGGTCAACCAAAACAAGATGGTTGAGGTTGACGAAGAAACCACAAACACAGCATGTGATATCATGGTGATTCGTCTCCTTGAAGATAGTGCCGTGCATGGATTGGGGGATGGAATTCCATCATGTACCTCCCATACTGAGTAGTTCATTAAATTTTATATTGAGACCAAGGGTTTTCTTTCAGTATAATAGCTTGTTGTATGGTATGCTATACGGTTATATTTCATAATGCCAAAAGGGCCGCTTTTAGAAAAATCCTTTATTTCGTTTGGCCAAGAGGGCCATATGTCTATTTAGTGTGGGTGCCTAGAGGGAGCCTCTTGCTACGTAGAAGCATCTTGTGGCCAAATCTAGGTGTTATTCGTTCTTTTTGAGGTTTTTACCCCTTAATCTGAATATATATATGTATGTGGAAAATATTTTTCTTTTTGTGGAGGTCAATATTCAAGGCATGAGGTCCTAGGATTAGGTTAGGTGTGTCTGGGAAGGTTCACAAGCAGTTGTCTGGCTCCTGTAAGAACATTGTTAGACTAGTTGTGCATAGTAGATAAAGAAGCCTACCAAATAACTGAAAGAGAAGAAATAATGAATATATCTAAAAAATCTACAAAATAAGAGGTGTGTAAAAAGGGGTTCTAATCCCTAAAATAAGATAATAAAGAAAGAAAATTTCCAAAAGCTGATGATCTTTATCTTGCGACAGCCTAGTAGGTTCCTAAGAACGAGCCAGAGACCCAAGGCTGATGCCTTGCCTTCCTAGGGATGATATTTAGCCAAAAAAATAAATAAGGATGGTTGGAGCAAAAATAAAAGTAAGCAAAAGATGAAATGGATTTAGTGTCACCTTATGAGAGCTTGGTAGGTTTTTGGGTACCAAGATAGGACTTGAGACCAATGTCATATTCTCCTTGGGTCACAACATGCTCAACTCCCTCCTTTTTACATGCTTGAGTATAGAATACTAAATAGGGTATGATAAAACATGGATAAATATATCAACCAGGATATAGGAGTCCTCACTTAATCGAAGTTCTTGATCTAGTTATTCTAGGTGAGATAGGCAAGTAAACCACCACTTAGGATGACTCCTTTGTTAGTTATTTTTAGCCAGTCTATGTTGGAGGAGTTAATTTGCAACTAGCCTTGCATCTCTATTAATTTATGCTTGGTCTATCCCTCGTGGATCTTCATGCCTTGGTTTTGTTAAGGGGTAAGGTGAGAGTTGTGTTTGTGCTTTGTTGTCTATTTTATTTAAAGTAGTTTGGTGCTCTTTATGGTTTTTTTATGTGCAGATCAATTTGTGGATTTAATGGGCTGATTCATCCTATCCCATGGTCACCAATGAGAGCTAATTTTTAAAGTGTAAAAAGTGACCTAGAAGGCGTAACAAAGTAATTTTTAATGGAAAATGAAACAACGGATCAAGGAGCTGGAGCTTTTCTAGATACATTTTGACACTGGGAATCCAACGAAAGTATTCATTCATCATTGATTAGAGTTCATTTGACCCCTCATTTAATGGCCACAAGGTTTAGTGTTATAAAGTAGCTACTGGATCTAGAAGGCAAAAAACATGTGACAAAGGCCATGGTGATAGATTTTGATGCTAAAAAGCTACCCATCTAACCAAATCTGGATTCCGAGGTCATTTGCTCCCTCAACTAGGTCAAAACCAC
Source organism: Lygodium microphyllum (assembly GCF_053477565.2). NCBI lineage: Eukaryota > Viridiplantae > Streptophyta > Polypodiopsida > Schizaeales > Lygodiaceae > Lygodium > Lygodium microphyllum. Next base: position 171,245 of record NW_028229582.1, on the reverse strand, counting down.
TTTGCTCAAGTGCAAAAAGACCAAAATAAACTAGATAATGTTAAGCTTAGTAGTAATCTTGATTAGAGAAGGCTAAAACATGCAAGAAATAAAATGCCATGGGAGGAGACACATTTTTTTAGCACCTCCTCCATCCTTCCAAAAATAGAAAATTTAGACTTGCAACATGATTATCTTTTCCCCCTTAAGCAATGGCTACACATATTTTTGCTCTCCATTACTCCTATCTATGTTAGAGATAATGTAGTATTCAGTCTGATCAAATTTTAGTCTTTCTCTCTCCTCTTTCTCTCACTTCACAAACGTGGTTTATATATGTGTTGAGAAATTGAGGGAAAATGGGTGTAAATTTGATAGAGGAGGCGAGATAGATCAAGAAACTGCCAAGGAAGCATCAACAACAGTTGTAAACAAGCATCAACATCTTTCCATTTTTGAAATACAACGAATGAGTAAGCAATTTTATAAGTGGGCTTTCTCTTGGTTTTATGATGCATATTGATTTTCTATGGTTAAAATTGGTTTCTAATATTTGAAAATGGTTCATTCTATTAGAAATATCAACATGAGCTTGAAGTCTTAACACTCCCTCTCAAGCTCAAGACAACATCTATACACCAAGCATCTATCTAAAAACACTGAACTTATCTTTACCCAAAGACATGGTAAAGATATCTGCAACGAGTCTGCAACCTACTCATCTGCATTCACATGCATAAGGTCTACTTTCCCTGCAAGAACCATCTCTATGATAAAGTGGTGGTGTACCTCAATGTGTTTAGTCCTAGCATGATACACTAGATTTGTTGCTAGTATGACACTACTAAGATTGTCGCATAACAAGGTCACTGGAGCATTCACCTGTATGCCCAAATTTACCATAAACTTGAGCAGCCATGCAATCTCACATGCTGCCAATGAAATACCCCTCTACTCTACCTCAGTGCTAGACAATGCAGCCGTTGGCTGCTTTTTGCTGCTCCAACTAATAATTCCACTTCCAAACCCAAAGGCATAACCACTTGTAGATCTAGGATCATATGAGCATCCTGTCCAATCTGCATCTATGTATCCAATGAGTTTTAGGACCTTATCCTTCTCATAGAACAACCCATGATCTACAGTGGATTTTACATACTGCATAATTCATCTAACAACATCTATGCATGAACTAACTTATGAGCCCAACTACATAACTCAAATCAAGCCTTGTGATGATTAAGTAGATCAAGCTTCCAACCATCTTCTTGTACATAGTCACATCATCAATTTCAGCTCTAGTGCTAATGTCCAACTTGACATTTTGATCAAGAGGTGTATCCAGTGGTTTACATTCAGTCATACCATATTTCTTCAGCATTTCCATGGCATAGTATTTTTGCATAAGCCATAAACCATTTTCATCCTTGATCACCTCAATACCTAAGAAGTACTTCAGCTCACCTAAGTCTTTCATCAGATTTCAGTATTTGCATAATATGTTGTATCCCAAAGTCATCATCACCTGATTATCAAATCATCAACATAGATAACCAGCACTACCATTGTCATTTTCATAAACAAACTATGATCAGCCCTGCCAACAGTAAATCCCAAACTCTACAAGTAACTACTAATCCTTGCATGCCAGGCTCTCGCAGCCTGCTTCATCCCACCATACAATCCTTTTTTCAGTTTGCATACATAATGTTGAGAATCTGGGTGTATATACCCTTTAGGCTGATCTATATAAACATCCTCTTCTAAGTCACCATTGAGGAAAGCATTTTTCACGTCCATCTACTACAATTTCCAGCCTTTAGCAGCAGCCAATGCAATTATTGTTCATATGGTTGCCATCTTAGCAATAGGTCTGAGTGTTTCCTCATAGTCTAACCCATATTGCTGAGCATATCCCTTAGCAACTAGCCTGGCTTTATACCTATCTACACTGCCATCCGACTTGCATTTAATTTTGTAGACCCATTTGCAGCCAATGGTCTTTTTTCCTTCTGGCAGTGGCACAAGATCCCAAGTACTATTTTTAACCAAAGCATCTATCTCCTCATCCATAGTTTTGCACCAATTTTCATCCACCACTGCTTCAGCAAATGTAGCAGGCTCTTTGACCTCTGTCACCTTTGTCATGTAAGCAAATGCTATTTGATGTTGGTTCTAATTGTCGTTTTCTTGTAGGGTTTATTTGGAGCAAGAGGCAAAGATGTTAATCTCTCTCTCTATTTGGTTTTTTTTTTGTTGATATCTTTTCAATACATAATGTTAGTTCTAACCCTTGTTGTTGTTTTATTGCAGAGATCATTTTGGGTGGCATTGCATAAGTGCTCATCTCTCTCTCCTCTCTCTTTCTCTCTCTATGTTTCCTCTTTTCTACTGTTTTTTCAGTATACCTTCATGTAAATACTAACTCTTGCTATTGTCTTTTGCAGAGATCAATTTAGGCAAGATTGGATAGGTGCTCATTTCTTTCTCTCTCTCGGGTACTCAGACACTCTCTCTTTCTTCCTCTATACATTATCCCTTTTCTACTATCTTTACAATAGGGTTTGATGCTAGTTCTGACTTAAGGATCAATTGTTGTTGCACCACTTAACACAAGGTAGAGCAGAGATTTTGTAGCTCAATTTATAGGTAAATCTACCATATTTTGTTGTGCCAAATTTTATTCATTTGATTAGTGACTTTTATGTTTGATGAGATTGATGTTTTCTTATGTCCATCATTTGCAATGGGTTTTGATTAGGAACGATTCAATCTTATCTTCAGCATATTAGCTTATAGATAAATTGGCCATGTTTTGAATTGCTTCTATTCATGCAGTTATCTAGATATTTTTTTCTAAAAGGGATTCATGCAAGTATTTTTGTTAAAATGGATTCATGTATGTATTTTTTTGTACATGCAGGTATTATACAAGGTTTAGGTGAAGCACATAATTCTCGATCAACTATTTTTTATGTGGTGAGTGATTCCTTTGTGCTGGATGATATGGATCTGCTAGAAGTCGATGGCTAAAAAATCCTCTACTTTATTGGTCCTATGTGTCCATTCAAATCTCCATGCCAATTGGCAATGATCCATGAAACTCTTGTATCATATCATCCATATAACATACAATGTGTCGAGTCTTAGAATATCTTAGGTATCAATCCAATGTGCCTATGAAGATTTGCATGCCATGTGGCTCCTATAATTGTAACAACTACTCTATAATACCCACATTTCATACAATTTATTGAGTCAAATGAGACTCCTATTCATTATAATAAAATTTATTTTGGCCAAATTCTATGAGTATTCTTGTGCTATTCTTTTCATTATATTTCATGTAAATGGTATGATTAAAGTGATGCCTTGAAATTGAATTTATACTTTGTGTCAATATACATATCCACATGCAGTTCAATATCAATGTTTATGTCTGTTTACAAAAGTATAAAAATCTCTTAATGCCATGTTGATTTGTATGGCATATTGGTGATTACTAGACAAACTTAAAATGCTTATTATTTAGGGGTTATTACATCTTTACATCTAATGCGCAGGTTATAATTCCTAAGAGAAAAACAAGCATTCTCTCGATAGAAGTAGGTAACAGAAAACATGAAGAAGGGAATTGGATCATTGATACATATAATTGCTCGTCTTGGGTACATATGCGTCCAAGTATGAAGGGAGCTTTTAGGGTGAAAGCATCTGCAATTGCAGATGTATCAATGCACTGGAAGGGTAAAATTTTAGCTCTCAAACAAAGGAATGTTGATTCTCACCTTGTAATAGAGGCGTTTGTGCATCATATATTCATGCAAAAACAAATACATATTGCGCCCACTGTGCCCTTTCAACAAAACATTGCAAACAGTAAGTATTTGCAACCCATTGAGAATAAGAAATTTCATGATATCTATGTAACAACTTGTCTCGTATTTACAGAAGTATACCCTTCATATTGCTATGAGTGGAAAAATGTTGAGAGTTTCACAGGTTCTTTTAAGTGTTACTACCTCGAAATTGGTAGATTGCTCTTTGAGGGGTGTACAGCTAAGCAGCATAGAGGACCTTGTTTTTTCCTATGACTCTAGGTACATATTGCCCAAGGGGGGTCGAGAATATGGAACCCTTGAGTCTATGCACATATCAAATCTCAATAACATAGAATGGCCATTGTGTAGTAGTGACATTTTACAGATGTGTAGCACAAAAATTTCAGAAGACATATTGAATTCTATGAAGCCAAGCACCGGCTCAAAGAATGTACATCTAAGTTGGTTCATACCAATTGCAATTTTTGCACACATGTTCAAGGAATGTAGGGGTTTGAGACGTATCAAAAGCACGTACATCATAAAAAGTGCATCAAAGGATTATGTAACAAGTATTTTAGGCAAAACTTGGACATAAAAAATGACTCACAGTCCTGACATAGTGGAGTGTTGAGTCACAACAAGGGACATGTCTTTCTCAGGTAAAACTTTTCTCTCTTAGTTGCCTATTATCTTACTTTGGGATGAATCGGCTAACTTTCCTTTCCAATTACAGGTACTTTGTCACACGACAGACTTTATGCCTAGTGTTCAAGTATCATAGATGGAGGGTGCTGAAGTATAAATGGTTGTGGATGTTACTGTCATTTGTGAGGGCCGTGAGCCCCAAGTGTCGCAAATGGAGGATGATTGGCCCTTGAGTATAATGCGCCAGGAAATTACAATGTTAATGCAAAATCCACCTGTTAGCTTCTATTTCAAACTAGATGATAGGAAAATTCAAAGTTGAGAGCTGAGGATACTGTTACTAGGGGAAAGTGTGTGGCTCCACATATTTTAGAAATTGTAGAGTCTCCCTAAAAATCCCAACACCACAAGTTGTAATATCCAACACCTATAAATTTTTGGATTTTTTTTTGCCAATAGAATATTGTCACTTGAAAACTTGCAATATTTAAAAATTATGGTATTTATGTAAAATTATACACTTGTTATATACTTTCCACATCAAGACATTTACATATGCATGTAAACTTTACAAAGATGTAAGTAAAGCCATAACTAAATATCATATGCAAAAAACCCTTAATGGTTTAAAACTTAAGGTTTTTAAGATAGAACTAGTTTAGTTCTTATTTCATTGTTTCATTTCACACTTTCTCTCTTCATCTCTTCATATCCACCACATCCCTCCTATCTACTACGATGGATGCTGGTGCACACTTTGATGAGTGGATCCACGATGTCGTATTGTTGCGCATTCGAGGTGTGAAATCCACCCAAAAGTTGTGTGTGGGAGTTGATATTTTGTACATACTTAGTTCTTATGTTTGCATCTTTATTCTGTGTGGTAATATAGTAAGGAGGGGTTAGAATAAGATCTTTTTTGTTGGCAGTGCATTGGTTTGTATGTATGCCATGTGTGGTTTATTTGCAGAAGCAGAGGCTACTTTCAAAGAGTTGCATCACCATGATACAGTGTCTTGGAACACAATGCTTTTAGCCTCTGTAGATCATAACAAAGTAGAAAAGGTCTTGCAGTTTTACAAGAAAATGGAGGTTGAAGAGCAAATTCTCTAGATATTGGTCGTATATTACATTCTGATGCTGTGGAAGCTTACCAGAAGCAGAACATGTGTTTGTAGAATGAACTGGTCGTTATGAGGTATCATGGACAGCATTGCTTTCAGCATATGTTGAGCAGGGTAAATGTAACAATGCTTTAAAATTGTACAAGCAAATGCAAGAGGAAAGGGTTTGGCTAGTTCAGCTGGAGTTAATGATTGTTACTACTCTTCAAGCATGTGGCCTCCTTGTGGATTCAGATGAAGCCCCTATTTATGGAAAACAATCAAGCCAAATTATGGCTTTAGGAATTGGTGAAGGATTGCATGCTGATGCTTTAAGAAGAGGTTGGAAAATAGGATAAAAGCAAACAGGCTAAAAAAGGCAGCATAGTGTGTTCAAATTAGAAAAAAAACAAAGGACATATGGGGAGAGGAGGCGCAACATAATTGGAATCTACCAGGAGAGAGCAAAAAAGCAGGGGAAAGAAGAGAAATCAGAGAAGCATCGGCGACAGCAGCTTGGAACTTCTGTAGTTGTTACTTGGACAATCCATCATCAGATGCAACGTATGCTATTGGGTATTGTGCAAGAGTCAACTATGTCCTCCTCCTGTCAAAGTGCACAAGCTAAAGAAGTAATGTACGTGGCAGCCCTTCTCTCACTGAAAACCTTGAATCATTACAATTCCTTGTAAAGCTTAGCCTTGTGAGCATACTCAAGAATCAAGTAAACTCGGCTTTGATCATAGAAGTATTCATAGAGACGCAGTATGTTTGGATGTCTGAGGTGGATTTGAATTTCAATCTCCCTTCTCAACTGATACCATTTCAGGCGGAAGGCAAAAGTACCGCAAGTTCAATCATTCGACTACACAAACGTTCAGTGTCAATTTCACACTGTGGGATGCATCGAATTCCACGATCAAAGAGAAGCATCCCAGGTTCCCTTTGTAACAAGCATCAATCACCTCAGTGCTGTTCAACGTCTTGAAATAGAAATGTTTCTGTCCCCTCAAACTTCCAGTAGTGGTGGTGGGCCTATTCGATATGAAGCCAGTTACAAAGACCGATCTGGGCCTTATGAAAGTCCAGGTGGATGCCCTTCGTACGACGATTGCTATTGACAGAACTGAATTCAAAGTTTTTGTACATCTGCAGCTAATGTCTACAATTTTACTTTCATCTTGAGAGTGAAAGCATCATAATGTTCCTCATTGACAAGTGCTAAACGTGTTAAGAAGTGATCTGCCATTGGTCTAAAGTTTTTGAGGTCACATTATGAAACCTGCAAGAATGAGATGAAATGACAGGTTTGGTTTATATACAATGTGATCGTAGTATGTCACTCAGATTCATAATGAGTGTTGGTTATTCTGCTGACACTGGCAGTGATATGTCAGATTGGTTTTTCTTTGAATTTTATGGCAATGAATTCATGTGAGGGCATTTCAATCTTGAGCTAGTTTGATCTGATTAGTGAGTTTGGATCTGCTTATCTCCGGACAAGCACATCACGTATTCTTTACTGATTTCTCTTCTTGCAATATGTTTCTGTTGGGGTTGATTCTGACACATCTCTGAATCTGGACATGGCTTGGACGGTCTTCTCCAAATGGAAGGGATTGAAGCTACTGTGCTGGGAACATATACTCTGCAGTGAGCCCGAATATATATAGCTACTTACATGCAGGCATCTTGGTTGGCACAGGATCTGACTCAAGTGTAGCTATTTCCGTCTGTGCTGCATCTTTAAAGTTAAGCCATTGTGTCAGTCTCGTTGGAAGCTTGGCAGATCTATTATTTCTCATAAATCCACTCATCTTGCTTATTTGTATGATTGATCTTCTATCCTGAAATTAGTCAAGGTCCTCTGTGGTCTGACTTTATTTTCGACAACCCTTTGACATCTTTGGTGAGCCTGACGTGAAAGCGTCGCATAAATTTTAGGATGGGAGATACTTCAGCATCCATTTTAGCCTCTTCTACAATTCCTGTTGTGTCCTCTACTTCAGCTCCATCATTGACTGCTGCGTCAAGTACTTCAACAGATGATCTAAAGCAGATTTTGCATAATATGTCCATGTATATGCAGCTTCAAAATCAGCAGACACAATTGTATATGCAGCAACAGTAGCAATTGCATCAATAGCAGTTGTCTCAGCAAAGGCAACTATATTCGGAGCAGGAGAATGCAATTAGCGCGACTAAGGCGATTGAAGCAGTTGAGAATGAGAAGAAGCTATTTGATGGCCGTAATGTTTCAGCATATTTGAAGACATGAGATCAAGATGGGGTTTTTTGGAGTTCCAGCTGGACTTATGAGTAAGTATTTCCTTCGTCTTGTCACACCCGCCTTGAGGGCAAAAGTGACTGATCTTTTTATTCAAAATTCGCATTGGCAAGATTTTAAAAAGGCCTTGAAAGAAGAGTATTTCCTTGAGGACTTTGGGATGGCTACACGGCGGTCATTCCGAGAGTGGGTCTACATGCCAAACAAAGGTCTAGCTGCTTCAGAGTTGATTCGAGAATTTGAAGAGAGGTATAGTCAGCTTGATGCCATTGAACAAAGAGCATTGGATGTTGAGAAAGTTGAACTTTTCTTGCAAGTTGCAGATCCTACTCTTCAGGAAGAATTGGGAGAGCTTCTTGAGGATCGCACAAAGCCTATGGGTCTTAAAACAGATTGGCAAGATGCCCAAGATGCAGTCTCGACTTTGACCAAGAGGAGGATATGGAAGACCTGCCTACAAAATGGTTCTATGGCACCGACACCGTCTTCTGCTCCTATGCCTGCTTCTATCCCTGTTATTTCTTCTCCTCCTCAGCCAGTTTCATGGCCTATTCCAGTGCCTACTGTTCCTATTCCTCCTGCTCCAAGACCGATGCCGGCTCCTTCTACTCCAAAACCATCCACTCCGTCGGTGCCTACCTCTCTTGATGATATAATCAAAGGCATAACGGATTTGACACTGGAGTCAGTTAAAGCAGAATTGGTGGGAAAATTGAAAGAGCAGTTTGCTTCGACTGTGCCTACTATTTCTTCTAGTGCTCCTACTGCACCTAGGAGAGATCGAAGATGTATTTGGTGTGATAATACGGACCATCAGCATTGCAGGGATTGTGAATCTTTTCAGGATGCAAGGAGGAAGAATTTGGTATTTTGGGGGCAAGATGGTAAGATTTGGTTGACTGAAACAGGAGCTCCGCTTGCTACCAACTTTGGGAAAGGCAAAATGAAGAAATTAGTGGATGACATGGCTGCGCGTACTTCTTATGTGGCAGCTAGAGGAGGTGCTTGTACATATGGAGTCCATATTGAGAAAGGATCAGAGAATCACTCAGCATTATGGACTTATGCTATGGAGACAGCAAACAAGGGAAAAATTCAGCAAACTGTTTTGACTAGTGCAGGCTCTAGCATCAGATCTGAGACAGGTTGGGATTCGCCTGTTGACAGGTACTCTATTTATGCCTACTTGGCTAAGTCTCAGGGAGCAGATGTACTTGTTGAGGAGAAGCATAAGAGGGATGAAGAAAATCCGAGTGCAGCTAAAAAGACTAGAGGGGGTGACTTTGTTACTCCACCTACTGCAGGACCATCTTTGAGACCAGGGTCAGAACGACAGATGGAAGATGCTCAAAAGAGAGAAAAGAGGCAAGAGCCTAGAGAGAGAAAGCAGCCAGTGTTTAGATTGATGTCTGATATTGAGACATCTACAGACATGAAGAAAATCTTTAATGATAAGATACTTGGCAGTGAGGTGACTTTTACTATTTTTGAGGTTTTGGGCATTTCGAAAAGAGAGTTTCAAGATCAGTTCCAAGAGGTCCTGAAGAGGAAAAGACATGCATTGCCTACTACTGACACACAGGAGTTTTGATTGGGGAGTTGGATGAGGATGAGGATGAGGTTATGGTTGAGAATGCTTCTGTTTTTCCACAGATAGAGAAGAGGGTTCAGCCTATGCATTATGCTGAAACTGATGAGCCTGTCTTGATACCGCGTAGTCACTTTTTGCGGAGTCATTGGGCTAGGGCAACTACAGAGACGATGGTAAAAATTGGAGAGAAATAGGTGCCTTATGTTACTTTGGTGGATCATGGTTCAGAGATTAATCTCATAGTTCGTGGAGTTTATGAAAGTAACAGATGGCCTATGGATGTAGAGCACGGGTGGCGTATGAGAGTCGTTAACAACACTATAGGTGATTTGTATGCTGCCTGTCCCAGTGTCAGGGTTTCTATTGGAGATGTAGAGGAGGATTTCCATTTCTTTGTGCAGGATTCATGCTCTTATCCCATAATTCTTGGACAGCCATTCATCACAGAGATACATATGGAAACAAAGGTAATGGATGATGGATCTGCTTATGCATGGATTTGCAGTAAAGATGGCATGAGAGCAGTTCAGTTTATGACTGTGTGTGTGTGAACCATGTTAGAAACAGGGATACTCTTAGAGATGCACCTTTGCCCACTGTGAGGGATTCGGGTTTTCATTAGGTATCGCCGTTTCGCGAGACGACGGTGGTACAGAGCAGAGGAGATTGGAGTTCTCGCCTCCTAGCAACAGTGTTTTCTCCTCCGGTTTTGTTGGGATTTCAGCAAACAGTTCGATGAGCTATCAAAAGACTTCTAAGTTTCCTAGAGCTGCCAGGCAGTACATATGTAGGAAGGAGAAAAATTTGAAAAATACAGGAATTTTAGAGGATGATGAGCATATAGATGGGATCTATGACAGTATGATTTGTGCAGATACGATGATAGAGATGGAAAATATGCTGAAAACTGATATACAGAGTTGTCACAGTAATGTATTAGTGCAATCCCTGGACATGTTTCATGAAATTGCAGATTTTGTGTCACAGATTGAGTCAGAGGCTGAGGTGATTCAGCAAAAAGTATTGAGTGCTGAAGAAATTCAGCAAACAGAGTTTCCGGCTGATTATGATCAGCTTATAGAGACACAGAGGGCTGAAAACTTTCAGCCAACAGAGTTTACTATTGAAATATTTCAGCATCCAGAGTTTAGGGCTGTTCCTATGCAGTCCATAGAGCAGAGGGCTGAGGATATTCAGCCATTGGAGTGCAGAATTGCTAATTTACAACAAGATTTGAGTAATGCAGAGGATCATAATGAAGCCAGGCTTGACACGAAATACAAGACTGTGGATAAGAAGGTGAAGCCGGTAGCTGTACCGCTTCCACCTGACAATGATCAACAAATAGAGAGGGCTGCCAAACAGCCAATTTTGAGGAATCTGGAGCATATAGGCCATAAATTTTCAGCAGAGACTCTTGCTGAATTGAAAATTGGAAATGGTGATTTCTTGCTACCCACAGAGAAGCAATGCTTTCAGGAGATGCTTGAGCGACATGGAAGGGGGTTTGCTTTTTTCCCGCATGAGATTGGATGTGTGAATCCAGATATTGTTGCTCCTATGGTGATCTTTACTATTCCTCATATTCCATGGAACCTCCGACCTATTCCAGTGCCTAAGGCACACCTGCCAAAGTTGATTGATTTGTTGAATGAGAAAATCAGGATGGGAATTCTTGAGCCTTCATCTGCACCATACTCAAATAGGTGGTTTACGGTTCCAAAGAAGAATGGTACTCTCCGATTTATACAGGACATGCAGCCAGTAAACAGAGTTACTATCAGGAATGCTGGTATAGGTCCAGTTGTGGATGAGTTTGCAGAAGCATTTACTGGACGTGCCATCTATTCTTTAGGTGATTTGTATTTGGGATATGATCAGTTTCAGTTGGCTTTGGAAAGCAGAGACATAACCACTATGAGAACTCCTATTGGGCTTGTCAAGATGTGTACCTTGCCTCAAGGTGCCACTAATTCTGTTGCACATATGATGAATGCCATGCATAAGGTCCTTTGTGATTACATACCTCAGCTTACCATGCCTTTCTTGGATGATGTGCCCATTAAGGGGTGTGCAGAAGAAGAGAAGAATGAGAGTCTAAATGAGTAGGGATGCAGATACTTTGTGGCTGATCATATTTCAGCTTGTGAGAAGATTTTGGCCAGGTTAGAAGAAGTGAACTTGACACTATCAGGGAAAAAATCTATTTTTGGAGTAAATGAGGTTGTCATTGTTGGACATATGTGTGGGTATTATGGCAGGAAACCCTCACCTCATAAGGTAGATGCTATAGGCAAGATTATGGAGTATTGTTCTACCACTTCAGAGGTACGGAGATTCATTAGAGCTTGTGTGTTTTATATGATTTGGATACCCCATTTTGCACACATAGTAGATTGTTTATATCAGCTGCTTCAAAAGGGGCAGAAATTCTATTGGGATGAGAGCCACACTAGAGCCATGCGGAAATTGAAGAAGTTATTGCAGATTGCTCCTACTCTTAGGAAAGCGGATTATAATTGTGGAAGGCCTATTGTATTGACAGTTGACACTAGTCCAATTGGCATAGGTTGGGCTGTGGGTCAAGATGATGCAGATGGAAACAGGTATGCTATTCGGTTTGGGGCAAAAGTCCTAAACGAGAGACAGAGGAGATATCCGCAAATCAAGAGGGAGTTACTGGGGATTGTTACAGCTCTCAAATGTGACAAGGAGTACTTTATTGGAGCTTCAGTTGTGGTAGAGACAGATTGCTTGCCATTGATAGGTATGATTACGAGTTGCTCTACTCCGGATATAGCTATGCTGAGATGGATTGCATACATCAAGTCATTAAATCCAGAATTTAAACACATAGCAGGGAAGGATAATCCAGTGGCAGATATGCTGTCTAGAGCCAGATATGATGATGAGAAGACTTTACTTGCAGAAGAGGATGATGCAAAAATTTCAGCCACTATGGTTGATCATGTTTGTCATGTCTATGATATTGTGGCTTTCATAGAAGAACTCTATGTTGGAGATTGGTTGCAGATTGGCAAGTATCTTAGTACACTAAGCAAAATAGATGAATGGACAGATGAAGAGTTCAAGAAGATCAGAAGAAAAGCCTATGGTTATTGTCTCAAGGACGGATTTCTTTGGAAGCATCCGAAGAAAAGAGGCGGATTACCTTTGCGGGTTGACTGCGATAGAGAGACATAGTTACAGGTGATGAGGGAGTTTCATGAGAGTCCTTGGGCTGGTCATAGAGGAGTGTGGGCTACTTATGAGAAAATCAAGGAAAAATATTGGTGGAAAGGCATGTATAGAGATGTTTCTCACTTTGTAGAGACTTGCAGAGACTGCCAGATGTATTCGATAGTGCATCATCGAGATGAGCTTCATCCAACCTATCCACTATGCATTCATTATAAGTGGGTAGTTGACTTGGTTACTATGCCTATGGGTCTATGGCAGATGAGATATATTGTTTTGGCTAGAGAGGATCTTACCAATCATGTTGAGGGCAGATCTTTGAGAACGAAGACCACTAGTGCAGTGTGTAACTTCTTATTGGAAGAAATTTTCTGTAGGTATAGGCGTGTGGGTAAGATCACTGCGGATCACGGTGAATTGGATGCAAATGAAGCTAGGGAGTTTTTCTCTCAACTAGGAATCAAGTTGGCTCTAACTACAGCATACAATGCAGAGGGAAACGGGAAGAGTGAAAGAGGGCATCCGCCGATAGTGAAAGCATTAGCCAAAGCATGCAGAGGATGGATTGGAGAATGGCCGAGACTTCTACCTTTTGCTTTGTGGGCTGATCGTACGACTCACAATGTTACCATAGGATATATGCCCGCAGAGTTGATGTATGGTCAGAAACCGGTTATGCCGACTGAGACTTGTGCTTTGACTTGGTCAGTTTTACCTTGGCAGGAGGATTTGACGAGAGAGGAGCTCTTAGCTCTTCGGATTCGACAGTTGGAGAGAAGACCAGAGGATATTCAGCTAGCTATTGACAGGTTGAGGGTTGCTAGACTAAGAAATAAGGACAGGTTTGACAGCAGGCATCGCTTGCGGCCTAGAGCAATAGAAGAGGGAGATTGGGTATTAGTCTTTGATAGCAGCCTTGAAAATCAGCATACTACACTTCGAAAGATGGTGAAAAGATGGTTTGGGCCGTACATAGTCAGACATGCCTTTGATAATGCAACATATGAGTTAACAGAATTGGATGGGACAGTGCTTAGAGTGCCTATTGCAGGAAAAAGAATCAAGATTTTGAAGAAAAGAGATGATGAAGATTATGCGTTGGAAGAATTTGCAAGAGAAGAGCAACGAGAAGAAACTCCAATGGAAGAGACAAATGATATGACAGATAATCTTGTTGATATATCGGAAATGCACAATGAAGAGATTGATTTGTTTGTGGATCTTGATGATAACGATCATGGGTAGTTGGCCCATCCGGAGGATGCGCAGGATTAGAGGGGGTGGATGTTGTATTGCTGCGCATTCGAGGTGTGAAATCCACCCAAAAGTTGTGTGTGGGAGTTGATATTTTGTACATACTTAGTTCTTATGTTTGCATCTTTATTCTACGTGGTAATATAGTAAGGAGGGGTTAGAATAAGATCTTTTTTGTTGGCAGCGCATTGGTTTGTATGTATGCCATGTGTGGTTTATTTGTAGAAGCAGAGGCTACTTTCAAAGAGTTGCATCACCATGATACAATGTCTTGGAACGCAATGCTTTTAGCCTGTGTAGATCATAACAAAGTAGAAAAGGTCTTGCAGTTTTACAAGAAAATGGAGGTTGAAGAGCAAATTCTCTGGATATTGGTTGTATATTACATTCTGATGCTGTGGAAGCTTACCAGAAGCAGAACATGTGTTTGTAGAATGAACTGGTCGTGATGAGGTGTCATGGACAGCATTGCTTTTAGCATATGTTGAGCAGGGTAAATGTAACAATGCTTTAAAATTGTACAAGAAAATGCAAGAGGAAAGGGTTTGGCTAGTTCAGCTGGAGTTAATGATTGTTTCTACTCTTCAAGCATGTGGCCTCCTTGTGGATTCAGATGAAGCCCCTATTTATGGAAAACAATCAAGCCAAATTATGGCTTTAGGAATTGGTGAAGGATTGCATGCTTATGCTTTAAGAAGAGGTTGGAAAAGAGGATAAAAGCAAACAGGCTGAAAAAGGCGGCATAGTGTGTTCAAATTAGAAAAAAAACAAACAACATATGGGGAGAGGAGGCGCGAGATAATTGGAATCTACCAGGAGAGAGCAGAAAAGTAGGGGAAGGAAGAGAAATCAGAGAAGCATCAGCGACAGCAGCTTGGAACTTCTGTCGTTGTTACTTGGACAATCCATCATCAGATGCAACGTGTGCTATTGGGTATTGTGCAAGAGTCAACTATGTCCTCCTCTTGTCAAAGTGCACGAGCTAAAGAAGCAATGTACGTGGCAGCCCTTCTCTCACTGAAAACCTTGAATCGTTACAATTCCTTGTAAAGCTTAGCCTTGTGAGCATACTCAAGAATCAAGTAAACTTGGCTCTGATCATAGAAGTATCCATAGAGACGTAGTATGTTTGGATGTCTGAGGTGGATTTGAATTTCAATCTCCCTTCTCAACTGATACCATTTCAGGCGGAAGGCAAAAGTACCGCAAGTTCAATCATTCAACTACACAAACGTTCAGTGTCAATTTCACACTGCGGGATGCATCGAATTCCACGATCAAAGAGAAGCATCCCATGTTTCCTTTGTAACAAGCATCAATCACCTCAGTGCTATTCAACATCTTGAAATAGAAATGTTTCTGTCCCCTCAAACTTCCAGTAGTGGTGGTGGGCCTGTTCGATATGAAGCCAGTTACAGACACCGATCTGGGCCTTATGAAAGTCCAGGTGGATGCCCTTCGTACGATGATCGCTATTGATAGAACTGAATTCAAAGTTTTTGTACATCTGCAGCTAATGTCTACAGTTTTACTTTCATCTTGACAGTGAAAGCATCATAATGCTCCTCATTGACAAGTGCTAAACGTGTTAAGAAGTGAACTGCCATTGGTCTAAAGTTTTTGAGGTCACATTATGAAACCTGCAAGAATGAGATGAAATGACAGGTTTGGTTTATATACAATGTGATCGTAGTATGTCACTCAGATTCCTGATGAGTGTTGGTTATTCTGCTAACATTGGCAGTGATATGTCAGATTGGTTTTTCTTTGAATTTTATGGTAGTGAATTTATGTGAGGGCATTTCAGTCTTGAGCTAGTTTGATCTGATTAGTGAGTTTGGATCTGCTTATCTTCGGACAAGCACATCACGTATTCTTTACTGATTTCTCTTCTTGCAATATGTTTCTGTTGGGGTTGATTCTGACACATCTCTGAATCTGGACATGGCTTGGACGGTCTTCTCCAAATGGAAGGGATTGAAGCTACTGTGCTGGGAACAGATACTCTACAGTGAACCCCAATATATATAGCTACTTACATGCAGGCATCTTGGTTGGCACAGGATCGACTCAAGTGTAGCTATTTCCGTCTGTGCTGCATCTTTAAAGTTAAGCCATGTTGAGATATCAAGCTCCACTCGTGATATGCCAGGGTGACCATTGTGCATTTATGTCACCGACTTGTCAGTTGCAGATGGGGTTGGTACACCGCCCATGAATAATAGCTAGATGATAGCTATCCTTACCTACTCTAGTTCGTGGCTCAGTTAGTATGCCACCTTAGTTAGTTGAGTTTGGTTTGAGACCTATATATAGGGTTCTTCTATTTCTTTGTACTTGAGTTTTTTTTGCTTACACAACTAAGAAGAGGAAAACTGTTTTCAGCCTCCACCTCTGTGTGTATTCCCCCATTGTGCAAGCAAGAAAGCTACAAGTGAGACTCCTTCCTTCTCTCCCACAATCTTGACATGGTATCAGAGCCTTGTTCGTAGTAAGGAGCTCAAGAAAGCAAGCCAAGCTCGCGGTGTTCTAGTAAGAGGAGCAGTGTTGCTTTCATTTTCTGTTTTGGGAGCAGATCTCTGCAGGTAGCACAGCCGGAAAGTGCAGGAGTGCATTGTCTCAGGTTGAGACGCCCTTCGCGGTGAAGCAAGAGGGCAGTATATGCTGCGGGAGAGGGATTTAGCCCATGGCGACCCTGTTTTTTTTATTTGAGGCCATTTCGGGGCCTGTTTTGGAGGCGGAAGTTTTCTGCACGCACTCAGAAAAAAGCCCTGTTTTATGCTGTGCGACCACTGTTCTACAGGTCGGTGAAAAGTTACCACAGAAATTGCATCGTATGCTCATGTGCAGAGACATTGGGAGTTACAGAATCATCCTTGGTTCCTGTATATGCAAAATCGTCACTAGGAAGTGACTGTGTGGTCAAATACCACTTTCGCCAGTTTTGCAGATTTGCCCTTGTGAGGCTGAAGCTGTGTTCTTTGCAGTGACAGAATTTTTTGCAGTGTTCTGTAATGGCGTCTGACTCTCTTTCACAGATTGTCACTGAAAAGCTTGACAAGAATAACTTCCAAGCATGGAAGTTTAGAATGATGAATTTCCTTATGGGAAAAGGATATTGGGAATTTTTTGCAGGAAATGAAGAAGAACCAGTTCTTCTTGATGTTCCCAATCAACAGCAAATGCAGGCATTTAAAGCATGGCATGAGAGAGCCAGGAAAGTTATGTACTGGCTGTCTATCAGCATTTCAGACTCTATGATTGTGCATATTCAAGATGCAAGTACGCCAAAGGAGGCATGGGATACTTTGTCAAAAATGCATAGCACAAATACGCAAGCCAGGAAAATGCAGCTCAAGCAAGAGTTGCATAATGTGCAAAGAGAAAGTATGAGCATCAATGACTACCACATGAAGGTGAAGAAGATTGCAAATGCATTTGATTCCATTGGGTCGCCAGTGGAAGATGATGATTTAGTTTCTGTGACCTTGAATGGTCTAGGAAAGGATTACGCGCAGTTTCGGACATCCATTTCAGTTCGTGAAAGATTTTCTGATTTTGAGGAGTTGATTGCTCTTCTAATTTCTATCCAGATTGATGGCATTTGTAACAAACTATAGGTTTGGCTTTAGATACATTGTTGGCAATGACAGGAAGTCTAGGAATATTGGGATTTGGTTGTGAGGATGGCTTAGGGTTTGGATTGGTATTTGATGGCAAAGCACGTGGTCGTGTCCAAGACTTACAGAATGAAGATGGAAGAAAACGATTTTCATTGAATCTTCAAAAATTTGAATTGAATTGCTTGGAACCATAGTTACCATTAGTTTGAAATTTTTGTGGACGCTTGTCTCTTCCTCGAATCTTGTCTTCAGTGTCATGAGCCAAAGAAATTGCATCTTCAAGGGTTATAGGCTTGAACATATTGACTTCAACATAGTAATGTCCAAGTAAGCCAGACGTAAACTTGCGTTTGTGAGTCACTTCAGATACATCTTCGAGCATGC
This sequence comes from Lygodium microphyllum, assembly GCF_053477565.2. NCBI lineage: Eukaryota > Viridiplantae > Streptophyta > Polypodiopsida > Schizaeales > Lygodiaceae > Lygodium > Lygodium microphyllum. Next base: position 153,357 of record NW_028229582.1, on the reverse strand, counting down.
GTAATTGTAGTAGGGTATTCCAAAAATGTTCAGTGTATTGGGAAATAGGTTCACGTTCTCTTTGTTGTAGAAGATCCCATTGCTTTATGGCTTTTTCATGAAATTGAGGAGAAAGAAAATTCTGCAAAAACTTCTTTTGGAAACTCTCCCAGGTAGTGGGACAATCAATGCTCTTGTGAACCACAGTCCACCATAGAGATGCTCGATCGACTAAATGATTAGTGACACATTTAATTTTGTCTTTCTCAGTATATGTCTCTTCATGAAAGTAATCATCAAGCTGATTGATAAATAAAAGTACAGTCTTTCCATCTCGTGATCCATTAAAAGTACGAAATTTGAAGTTTTTTTTACTTATCTTTGTTTCTTTGCAGATGGATTGGGTGTCGAGTGTCGCATCAATGGTACGTCGTATAAGATCTTCGGGTTGCGGTCCATCTTTGTCGGTGGTAGATCGTTGTAGATTGGCCAATTGAACTTGCAAAGCTTGTCGAGCTCTTCATTCTTCATCAAGCTGCATCATAATTAAATCCAATTTTTGTTCCATCGTTGGTTTGGGAAGATCGCCTTCAGCCATAAGATCATCCATGTGTTGTTCCGTCATCCTGTAAAATCCAAAAGACCTCACAATCTCAAAATCTAATTAGCGGGATGAGCGTAGCTCAAAGATGAGTATACAAGGCTTATAAATTTTTGTTTGGATTTTACGGTCTTTCTCTTTTGTGATTGCAGGATTCGTTTTCTTTGTAGAAGTTGCGTATAATCTTCGTATGAACTTCTGCATTTGCTGAAATTGGTTCAACAAGTCTGCAAATAGGAACAGGGTCTTCCAGAGAGCAATTAACAAACTCTGTGCTTCTACATATGAACAGTCTTTATGGGAATAGTTGGAGTAAGTCTGTTTTCACTTCTGTGGACTTGCAGAAGTAATAGAACTTGGGGGCTTGCTTAGTAGACTTGGTAGACTAGGAGTAACTTAGTGGATTAGAAAGATTTAAGCTTAATAGGACCTGCGTGATCGTCGTGTATAAGAGGATGTTTGCTACCGTTTTGACGCCGACGAATACATATTCATGCCGCTTGATGATGAATTTCGTTGCCGAAGCTTTTTAAAGCTTCTTATTAAGCTTTTTACTAAGGCTTAATAAACTTTGAAGTAAAGCTTTTAAGCTTTGTAGCTATGGAGGCTTACTGTTGACTATTTGAAAAACGACTTGAAGAAGGAGATGTACAAGAGGTCCTCCGCCTCCTCAGGCTGGTCCTTCACGATCAAAGGTTGTAGATAGAGGTTCTTGACTGCCAGGAAGTCACCGGTATTGACCATTCGCGGTGAAACTGACTGTAGAGCTCGATCGTTTCTAGGAGCTCCGCCTTCGCGCAAGATGGTATGCGATTGGAAGCTCTCGATCTCAGCTTTGCTCTGGTACCACTGGTGCATAGATGAGATGCTGTAAGCGTGCGTAGTGAGCGTCAGAAGGTCCCCAAGAACAAAAGAACTCTACTTTTTGCACACAAATCAATGTAGAAAGCTTGCACGACATGAACAAGAGACCAATTGGGTCCAATCTTCCCCCATGCCTTGTGTGAGTGCTCCACAAAGAATGTATTTTATGTATTAATCATCTTCAAGCTCGAATAATAGCCTAAATTAAAAAATAGCACGCTTTAGCTTTTGAGTTTGCTTCTGTGCCAAATAGAAATAAAGCTAATGGGCGCCCAAGAAGTGAGTCGTACCCAAATATAATGTTCAATACAAATATCTAAATCGTGCGTCCATGCGCATACAAAAATAATAAATAAATATCAAACGCCTTGATAAATAAGCATGATAAAACATAGGTGCCATGCCTAAGGTATGCACCCATCAAAATATTGACGTTAACTCGATGAAGGCTAGGTATGATGAATATCCTAGATCGTATCTACAATCCTTCACCCTTGGATGTGGAACGAAGATGGATGGGTGATTCAGGAATTTATTACATAGTTGCCCACCGACTTGCGTACCTTCAGACCAACTTGAAGAGAATCAAGTGGATAGAGGACTTAAAGATTGTGAAGCTGTTCATCTACCCTAAGCTTCCTATGACCTATCAATTCCTAAAAATTCATGACCCCAATCCATATTATTACTCAGTTCCTATAGTAGCTGAATGTAACACAATCTTATTCTCTCCAAATTGATATACCAATCAGCTTGTTCTATCTTCCCAAATAATGTACTTGAAAGGGCTATGCCCATATGAATAAAATAGACTTTTTATCAATGATTGTCTTGGCTGTAAATGTTGGTAAAGGAGATAAGTGATTAGGTCACTTGACTAAAAGCTAAACTGGGTATGTTAATGTAATGTGAGAAATGTCTAGCAATTTTTTAACCTCAAGTGCAGATTCCTAGTCCGACCCCTACACCAAGTACAGCCGTAACCCAAGAGAAGAAGTTCTTTCTCAAGCAGATCAAACCACTTGAATTCGATGGTAAGGGAAGGACCATCCAAACTAATGCCAAGATTTGGATCGAATCCATGGAGGATTATTTCGAAGCAGCAGTGTACTGCACCCGCTAACCAAGCGATGCTCGCCAAGCTGAAGCTTACCGGTGAAGCAAGGCTTTGGTGGAAGAAATGGTGCAGAGACCAAGGGATCTCAGAAGGGTCAGTTACTTGGGAGAAGCTTAAAAGAGTTGTGCGAGGAAGATATCTACCACCTGCCTACCGCACGCAGAAAATGAACGAGTTCTATGAACTGAAGAAGCTTGGACTATCTCTTGATGCTTACTATTCAAAATTCGTCTCTCTTTTAAAGTACGCGCCACAAATGGATATGACACAACATGTGTCAAAGTTTTGTGCCAGATTAAACCCACCCATAAACACCCGCCTGGAACCAATGCGCCCAACAGACCTACATAATGCGCTCATTCGAGCTGCACCCATAATACAAGAGGTGCAGGCCAGGCCAAGAAATAACAAGACTTGGTCTTACAAGAATCAGAATAAAGGAGTGTATAGGTCTCAAGCCAAGAGAGCGTTGGGCCAGAATCAGGCACAAAGGAAGAAAGCTAGGACCAACACTGTCAATAATTTCATTCCTACCCAAGGTAATGGCCGCAATCTCCATTGCTTCCATTGCAATGAGCTTGGTCACTTTAAAAGGCAGTGTCCCAAGCTTAGTAGAGGACAATGTCAAGGACCATCCCAAGGAACTGTCCTGGCCAAGGAACCACTGTCATGGCTAGAGGGAGAACCTCTAGTGTTGCCAACAAGGAGCTGTGTGATGAAGAAGGCCCATCCATGAAAGCAGACATTGAGAGGGCAACGATTCATGCCGCCCTTCACAAGAAAGGCCCGAATCGCCAATTCTCGATGATTCAGACTCCATCGGATTATCAAGGTAAAAGCTTCAAAACCTTGATTGATTGTGGCAGTACACATTCCTTCATTTCACCAGTTTGTGCAAGAAGATTAAGAATAGCCACAAAGGATGCACCTACCTTACTTGTGGAATTAGCAAATGGTGGTGAGGTCACTTGTATCAGGCAAACTGCTAAGGTCAAATTCTTACTAGGTGGAAAGTCGACTTTGGTCAGATTCAAGGTTATGAACCTAGGTGTCCACGAGTGTTTGCCCGGAATGGACTGGCTTAAACCTAATGATGCCCACATTCACTATGAGAAGGGCCAAGTCTCCTTTCGAAATTCTGAAGGAGAATTGGTCACAACTCAAGGAGAGGCTAGTATGCCAAAAATTCAACTGGCCAAAGCATCTCGGATAATAAAAGGAGTTAGAAAGGGGCTACCTGTTTATTTGATTAAACTACATAAGCTAGATCAGAATCAGGAGTCCAGGGAAGAACCTTCATGGCTAAAGGAGTACACAGACGTTGTCGAAGGTTTCGAAAGCAATGTCGCAACTTCAGAAGTCCTTGTTAAATTTCAGGATAGAAGATCAATCAAGTGTGACATTTACAACCTTAATCAACATCAATAGCTTCAGCTTCACAAAGGAATCAATTCTGATTTAATAACCAACTGTCCGTGGCCAAGGATCCACTGTCATGGCTAGAGGGAGAACCTCCAGTGTTGCCAACAAGGAGCTCTGTGATGAAGAAGGCCCATCCATGAAAGCAGACATTGAGAGGGCAACGATTCATGCCGCCCTTCACAAGAAAGGCCCGAATCGCCAATTCTTGATGATTCAGACTCCATGGGATTGTCAAGGTAAAAGCTTCAAAACCTTGATTGATTGTGGCAGTACACATTCCTTCATTTCACCAGTTTGTGCAAGAAGATTAAGAATAGCCACAAAGGATGCACCTACCTTACTTGTGGAATTAGCAAATGGTGGTGAGGTCACTTGTATCAGGCAAACTGCTAAGGTCAAATTCTTACTAGGTGGAAAGTCGACTTTGGTCAGATTCAAGGTTATGAACCTAGGTGTCCACGAGTGTTTGCTCGGAATGGACTGGCTTAAACCTAATGATGCCCACATTCACTATGAGAAGGGCCAAGTCTCCTTTCGAAATTCTGAAGGAGATTTGGTCACAACTCAAGGAGAGGCTAGTATGCCAAAAATTCAACTGGCCAAAGCATCTCGGATAATAAAAGGAGTTAGAAAGGGGCTACCTGTCTATTTGATTAAGCTACATAAGCTAGATCAGAATAAGGAGTCTAGGGAAGAACCTTCATGGCTAAAGGAGTACACAGACGTTGTCGAAGGGTTTCGAAAGCAATGTCGCAACTTCAGAAGTCCTTGTTAAATTTCAGGATAGAAGATCAATCAAGTGTGACATTTACAACCTTAATCAACATCAACAGCTTCAGCTTTACAAAGGAATCAATTCTGATTTAATAACCAACTGGTTATTCAAAAACTGAAGTTCTTCACATCCCTTCTTGGTATTTCAAAAAGAAATCCACTGGTTGGTACTGTATAAGAAACACCAAGATAATTTGTATGCACAAGACTGGACTCTTGATATTTTAGAGAGAAATAACATTCTTATTCAGATAGGATAGCATTCCAATTCTGTAATCAAACTATCTTCAAGTTTTCTATATGCTGAGCTCCAGAATTTTACAAAAGATTCGTGGTTCATAATTCAGCATCAATTCAGTTAGGCATTGGGACATTAATCTTTAGTCAATGGAGAAGTTTACAAAGAAGAGGTCAATGGATTTCTGAAAGCCCAACTTTCTCTGTTTAACAAACATTTGAAAGCTCATATTTTGAATTCTGCACAGCCTGAATTCTGTACGCCAGGGTCTCTGTTCGATCCTTTGTCATCATCAGCAAACGCACATCCAAATCAATATTACCCACTTCCAATAACGCAGATCCTCAACTGGCCTCCCTATAGCAATTACTCGAACTGGATCTGGATAAGCCTCACCAAAAACAGCACGAAGTCCCATGATGCGTTTAGCCTCAGCCAAACTTGCCTCCTTAGCATAAAAAGGTAGCTCATCTCTAATTTGTTGAATCACTAGAATTGTTGTGTTGCTGTAGATGAATGCCGGAATTGCAGACTTCAGTTCAAATAGGTGTTTGTGATCATGGCGTCTCTGCACCATGTCCAATTACACATTTGAATGGAACCGAAGGCCACCCCTATAAGGCCCCAAAGCTTGGTTGAACTGAATTCTAAAACCTCGGTTAACATGTGGCTCTCCTTTATCATCAACCCAGGGTACTCTGAACATAATAACACGTTATAGTTCCAGAAACGTTCCAGGACTTGTACATACTGGGATGCTTTGATAATACTGGCTCAAGTGAATGAACCACCTCTTGAACAGCTTGAACATACTCAACTTCATGGGGATCCCTTCGCATAACTCCTTCAACAACTGATTCTGCACTTTTGGATAAAAGTGCTGTTCAAAACCTAGGCACTTCACCATGCCCAACTGGATTATCCAGAAGAAGAACTCGGTCTTGTATCCTAGAATCCATTACTCCTTCCAATTGCCTCACTGTCTTTCCACTCTCTTGAACTAGTTTCCGAATACAAGAATCAACCACATGGCTATTATTTCCATCTGTAGAAAGCTGCATATATGACGTGATTACTTGCCCGAAGCGTACAAATAGCGACAGGCATGCATAAGCTGGTGTGTCCGATTTAGATACGGCCCCTGAGGAAGGCCTCGACAGAGGAGACATAAATTTGCGTGCAGCAGGTGACACGGATGTCTTTGTTATGGGTGATGAAGAGGGTGGTAAGCTCGAGTGTTTCTTTTTCAAAGCCTATAGGCGACTCCTCTTTTTCTCTGACAACGGACTGAGAGAGCCTCCCCCTTCTTCTCACGTTGCCTCTACAGCTGCTTTATCCCACCCGTTCACTTCGTCTTTAGAGTTCTCCCCTTCCAGTCCACAGTCGATCCTCCCCAATGCTTTTTCCGTTCCCTCTTGAATTACAGAATCTTCCCTGCCTTTCGAATCCTCTTTTCCCCCCCAAAATAGCCTTTTTGTTTTTCTTACCATTTACTATTCACAATCCCCTTCCGCTTAATAAAGCGGCTAGTCCTGCACCGGTCTTGTCAAACTACCCATGCAATTCTAATGTTTAATAGTTGGACAAATACCATACTCCTTGTCCATAGATCCAAAATACAATAGACCTTTATCTATAAGACCTGCATGACTACAGACAGCGAGAACACTAACAAAAGTGATACTATCTAGCTGAATACCTTCAATTCCATCAGTTGAAAAAGATTCAGAGCATCCTCACAAAGCCCAGATTCAGCATTGCCAAGGATACCCAGAGATTAGAGCATTCCAAGAGACAACATTTGGTATTTTATCAAACAATTCTTCTGCTTTTGCGAATGCACCACACTTAGCATACATGCTCACCAATCCATTGCCTAGCACAATATCATGAGTTTCCATTAGCCCCAGCCTCCGTCTCAGCATGTCAAACAAGTTCCAAAACAGTATGAACCTTTAGTACCCTTCACTTAATACCAAAAAGATCCACTTATTCCATATGTAAAAGTCTTATTTACTGACTGTAATATAGTTAAAACCCATGTCCAATGACTGACAACATCTAGACAGACACCCTCTAATTACATGTGATGATAAAAAACAAGTGCCTTGATAAATGATTCATAATCAACATAACCTTTTTGGTGGATTCCACATCTCGAATGCGCAGCAATACGACATCCACCCAAGATGTCGAAGGGTTTATGAAAGCAAAGTCGCGTTGGAGCCCCGAGAGGAACACCAAGGAAAAGGGAATTCTCTTGCAAGAAAATCTATCTTGTAACATCAACAAGCTTGTTTATCATGTTTCATATGATCACAATGAAGAAAAGAACACCAGGCACAACAAATCTTCATGCAGCATCATGTAGATCTCCCACGGTTTTAATAGAATCAACCATATTCTTCAACATCTTCACAAAATCCATCAATAGAACAAAGAAAGCAAAGAATACAACATCTTTGAATGGAAATACATCACATAGTATTCATCTTCAATATCTTCATAGTCTTCTCTCTCAATCTCTCATATACAATCACTCTGTTTGAGTAGAATTGGCTATCTCTGACTCTCTCTCTCTCTCTCCATCAATAATACATCATATCCTCACTACAATCTCTCAAAATCACTCTCAACAATCACTCTTAGGTCGTGGATACCCCTCCCAAGAGGTATGTCTGATATGAAGGGTCACCAGAGCCACTACAGTGTCTCTTCACAGCTCACTACTGTCACTTCACTCTAGTCTTCACTGGAGTCTTCAGTAGCTACTTCTTCCACTTCCTCCAGCTCTTTTGCACTTGTATTCACTTCTTTCCAAGGCTAGAAAACTTTCCCAAAGTCACACATACATTCCACAGAACACTTACAGAAGTATACAGAACAGTCTACAGAACAGTACCAGAACAGAAACAGAACAGAAGCAGAAGCTCTACAGAAGACCTACAGAAGGTTATCAAATCCTCATAACTCACTCTCAAACCATTTCAAACTCTCACAAACCATTCAATAAACTTTCTCAATATCTCATTCTTCATCAATCAATACTTAATCCCTCCTTACAAAAGACAATCAGAACAAAACAGACCAAAACAAAACAAAACAGAAGGTATACAGAACCATTCAGAACCTATCAGAACATCACAAAACCACCAACAAACATCATGAACTTCCAAAACACAATCAATATCATCTAAAACACTCTCAAACCACTTCCAAATCAATCAATCATCCCATAAAATCAACCATTCAGCTCTCAAAAACAATAAAAATTAGCCAAAAAACAAGTCATTTCAACACTCAACATATCCCCATACTTAATAAGGAAGCGTCCTTGCGACCCAGGAAAAAGGGAATACAAGTTCAGGGAAAAGCTCAACTTTGATCTTCAATATCTTTTCACAAAGAATCCATCCACCACGACCCCAACTTATAACCTGTTTCGGATATAAAAATATAAAGAAAGGAAAACTCTTTATACATTAACACCTCTTATCAAACTAAAAATCACAACAAATTTGTAAAGGATATAAGAGTTTGCTTCGTCTTCATCAGCATCAACTTCAACTCTGCAACCACGACCCCATCTCTATAAATCTCCAAAACATAGCTCGTACACAAAATCCAATAGGAAACCACCACGTTCGTTTGACATAAAGGAACTCACAACACAAACACTAATACACAACACAACCATCTGAATGACTTCTTCAAAAAGAGAGTTGTTCATTAAAAGCTTCCACCATACATTGGAAAGGCATCAATGAAGATGATCCCTCTTAAAAGATTGATGTTGTCGGAATCGATCCATAGATAAGGATTCATCTACAAAGTTTTTAGGAGGATTTTGGAAAAATTGGAGACAACACATCCTTTCCAACAGGACCAAGTATCTGCTAGGCAAACAGAGGGCATGAAAATACAGAATCTCCAACTGCTGGGAATCAATGCTAACATTGACATTCATGCACAACTTTGGAATAGGCTTTGAATCATTATGAGAGTGCCTATGCATATACACCAGGTACCAAGCAAAGTGAGCAGTTAATCTCACTGAGGGATCTGCAGACTGTGAATATTGTTGGGCAAAATGAACATAGTTTTGATAAGCTTGACTAGAAGCTGTCCATTCTCCTGGAATTACTGGCCAATTAATTTGTGGTCCTGTAAGGCAATCATCCGAACTCCATCTCCTTCTTTTGGAAATTTGATTATCAAAACCGTCACAGTCACTAACCAACAGAGGTGGATGAGATATGGAAGTGTTAGGAGAGGGTAGTGGAATAAGGGAAAGTGGATGAAGGGAAGGATAGGAAAAATCATAAAAGGAAGAAAATGTTAAAGAAGGAGTGGCAGAAATTTGTAAGGAATCACTAAGGAACGGTGTTAACTGATAAATAGGATATGTGGAGGGTACATTAATGAGGGGTGAAGGACAGGGTGGAGAAGGGGAAAATACCCTATCCTCAATAAAGGAACAATAAGTGAAAATAGGAATTTGAGGGAAATTTGAAGGTTGGAAAAGAAGGGGTAAAATTATTGTGAAATTAGATTGACAAAGGAAAAGATATATAGCATAGCGGTGAGCCATTTGTTGATAATAGAGGAGAGTAGGAACAGAAGGTCCTAAGAGAGATCGTCTATGATAGGCATCAAAGAAGGTAGCATCAAATGGATTATGTTTGGAAAGATAGGTTAAGAGATCCATCCTCAGTTGGTTAGTACTCTGGGAAAAGGTAGGAGCTGTGTTTTGTTTTTGATTTAGGACCACCGAATCAATCATGGGATGCCACGAATTATCATGACAATCAGCCACTTTGGAGGAATAACTTTGGAACATATCAGCTATACGCAATTCCAAATGATTGACATATAAAACAGCCTGTAAGACCACATCCCCCACATACCATGCCATATCTACCTCATCTGGAATTAACAAATCTCCTCGGAGATACATGTATGACATCAACATGGTATCTGGCGTGACAGAATCTTCAAAGACCATTCTGACTACCTCTGTCAACAACTCAGCAGACCAAGCCCTACTCCAGCCATCCTCTGGAAAAGGTAAATCCATCGTGGAAAGCTTCATGTAGAAAATCAACTTCTGTAAGTGGTAGTGGACAAAGAAAGAATGGTCTGGTAAGACATATCCCTGAAACTGCTCAAAGGTAGACCATAACAAGTCCATTCTGGACTGCAATCTTTCCACTTTATCTTGGAACAGAGGGCACAAAGTAGCCTGTCTCTGAAGGGCAGCCAAGTCCTACTGTGAAAGAGAAGGAATTAATGGAACAGGAGGGCTTGGAGGAACAGAGCGAGACTTTGCAAGCTGATCTTGCAACTGCTGGATTTGGGAGGCTTGGTGGGCCACTGTGTCATTAGCCATCTGTAAAGCTGAAAGCTTGTCATCTAAGATAGCTTGGAATTCCTTCGCTTTGCTGGACATCCTCTCCTTCTCTGCTGAAAGGCTAGTAACCTGTGACTGAGCCTCGAATAACTGGGTCTTCAATGAAGAAATGTCATCGCTTTGGGTGGCAACCAGTTGGGTTTGCTGTTCCATTTGCTTAAATAAATTTGCTAGGGTATCCTTAGCAGAAGCTAACTCAGAGGTTGCCTTATGCAACTGGTCTTTGGACTGCATGAGCTCCTCATAGAAAGATGCGTACAGCTGTTGAACACAGGCTGTCACTGACAACTCAATGGAACTTTGAATATCCTTGCAGAGGAAAGGAATGGCATCTCCTGAGACGAGACTGTTCAGGGAGGGAACGGAGATGTCTAATGATCCTCTCGATGTGCTCTGAACAGGTTATTACAAGTGAGATACCCAGGGAGTTCACTGCCAGAAGTAGCAGGGATAGGTACGGAGGGAAGTACAGCAGGGGCTTTATCCGCGACCCTCTTCAAGTGTTTGCGTTGTATGACCAGGGGAGGTAGAGAATCATCATCCTCAATGTCAATGGGTTCTGACTCTTCTGAAGGTGGAGGAGGAGGTACTGGATCTGATGGAGGAGGTGGAGGCACAGTCTTCTGTAAACCTGAATAGGTCAAGAAGGCAGACAAATATGATCCATATGTGACATTGGTAACATTACCCCTGGTGACTTTAACAAAATGCTGATCCATTTTAGTAAGGAGGTAAGTACTCCAATCAATAGCAACTCCTTTCAACACCATCCTGGAAGCTGTGAAAAGCTCTTTGGACAAATAGTGGGATGGCGTTTTGGCAGGCATAAACCTGTCCTGAAGGAACTGACACATCGTCTTCCATACGGGATCAGTAATCATAGAAAAGGAAACTCCTGAAGAGTTTATCACCTTCTTAACGTCAAGGACTTCCCTTGTCTGCTTCTACAACAGCTTGAGAATCTCTTCATTAGAGAAGAGCTGACGAGTGGTCACAAAAGGTTCTCCTTTAAAGGGTAAAGATAGAGCCTTCCCTAAGCCTCGAGATGTCAAAGTCATAGACATGCCTTGGACTAGTCCTGTCTTCGTGCTGTAAGAGGCCAGGAACTCATCACATAAGGACGGATCCTCTGGAAGCAATGGAAAAGGAGTGGCCACAAAAGCAGCAAGTCCCGCCTTCGTGAGAGGCTCAAAAGTAAGTAGGGACGAGTAATCCCTACTAACTAATGGGACGTACTGGATAGGGGGAGGAGCATGAGAAGGCGCCATTCAGATGGTTACACACACACCACAAACACAGACAATCAAGGAGAATGCCTGCAAAGCAACAGACAAAAAACCAAGGATAAGAGAATTACCAATAAAACGTGACTCGACCTACTAACCCCAAGCAAACCACATCCGAAAAAAATAAATTCGACATGATCTCGAGACAAATGCGACCAAAAGCTTCATACGATGCATCAGACAAACACCCTGAACCCCGTATCAGGCAATAAAAGAAAAAAAACTGCATACCGTACCCTTAACCGTAACTAAGACAGGAAACCAAAACCATACCATATCCGACACATAGCAAGACCATATCTGTGATAAACCAAGACTGGACCATGGAAAACAACACTAAGAACTGCGCAAACCCATCCCACGAAACGGTTCATTAAAAAGGGGAATTAAGTGCAGTGAGGGGGGAATTAATTTAATGAAGGGTTCATTTTAATTAATTATTAAAAATGGGTAAATTTTTATTAGGTGATAAACCTTAGCAAGAAAACGGCGGTTCCTTATTATAAATTAAATTACCAATTATTAGGTGAAGCGGTGCAGTTATTCGATTCCTGGACTTCGATTCCCGACTGGGTCTCTAAATGCAATTCATTGATTATAAATTAAGGTGATGTGGAGCGCTTTTTTGCCAGCGCGTGCTCATGTGACGGCTGGTTCTTTTTAATTTAAAATTTAAAGTGCCTCTTTAGCGCACGTAGCGCGTGCTAAGTAAACGGCTAGTTTATTTTATTTTAAAAAAATATGTGTGTATAGCGCGAATGCGCGTGGAAACTGTGGGTGAATTAAAGAATTCATTTTAATAATTAATGTGTGATTAAGGGGGAAAATAAAAATAAATAAAATACATAAAATAAATACCTGGAAAGGGTGTGTATGTAATACAGGAAAGCGCACGTAAGAGTCCACCAAAAGAAGGGAATCCAGGAAAGGAAAAGTAAAGATCACTGATGAAACAACAAACAACACCTTAGCGAATGTGTGGATTTGATTGTGGTTGGTTTTTGATTTTTTTGTTATTTTTATTGTTATTATTTGTTAGTAGTTTTTTATTTATTATTATTATTATTATGTTTTTTGGTGTTAAGTTGTGATTATTTATGGTGGAATAAAGGGAAAATGATGAAGGGAGGTGAGGGGAATTTTTTGAGATTTTTTTAGAATTTTTTAGAAATTTTAAATGAATTTTCTACATTTATTGGCAATTTGGAGGTGAAATTAGGAAATATTGAATTTTCAGAAATTATAGGGTAGGCAATTGCCAGCGGAAAAACTCCCAAAAATTGGCAAAAGGCAAAAGGAATTTTTAGAAATTTTTCTGAAATTTTTAGGGAAAAATTAATGTAGTGATTAATTAAATCACCTAAATCACATTAATCAGATAAGTCAGTTAGGCATAAGTCAGTTAAGTCTGGTTAGTGGGGGTAAGTCATGTTAGTCTGCCCAAGTCAAATTAGGTTAGTCAGGGTTGCTTAGGTTAGTCAGAGTTAGTCTAGGTTAGTCAACTAAGTTAGGTGAGTCAACTAGGTTAAGTTAACTAGGTAGGGGTTAGTCAACTAGGTTAGTTTGACTAGGCTAGGTTAGTCAACTAAGTTAAGTTAGTCAACTAGGTTAAGTTAACTAGGTAGGGGTTAGTCAACTAGGTTAGTTTGACTAGGCTAGGTTAGTCAACTAAGTTAAGTTAGGGTTAGGGTAACTAGGTTAACTTGGGGTAGTTTACCTAGGTTAACTATGGTTAATTAAAACTAACCTAGCTAGGGTTAAGTTAGGGTTAGGGGTGGGGGTTAGATTAGTTAACCTAACTCAGATTAAGTTAGGGTTAGGTTAACTTAATTAGGGGTGAGTCTAACTAAATTAGGGGTTAGTTAACTAAATTAGGGGTTAGTTAACTAACCTAATGAGGGCTAGAGAGGAGGTGGAGCAGGAAGGTGGCGGCGGGCTGGCGGCAGGGCGGCAGCGACGACGGCACAGAGGCGGCGCTGCGGGGCACTTCCGGCGGCGACGAAGCGGCTCGGCGACGAAGCGGCTCCTGGGCGGCGCTGGGAGGAGGGCGGCCGACTTCCGGCAGAGGAGGGGGAGTGGGCACGCGACGGCGGGGAAGGAAGAAAAGGAGGCGGATTCGGCGGCGTTTCGCAGCAGGGCGGATGGAGGAGGGGCGGCGACGGCGAATCCTCAGGCGGCGGCGCGGGAGGCACAGGGAAGGAGAAGGAGCGGCGGCGGGAGGAGAAGGGAGAAGAAGGGCGGGGGAGCGCTGGCGGGAGAAGGGGAGAAGAAGGGCGGGGGCGCGGCAGAAGGACGGCGGAAGAGAAGGGGAAGGAGGAGAGGGAGATCGGCTGGGGGAAGGGGAAGGAGGAGAGGGAGAGAGAGAGAGAGACGCACAGAGAGAGAGAGAGGGAGAGAGATGGGCGGTTGGGGGGAAGGGGTGGGCAGTTAGGGGAAAGGGGTGGGGGGCCCATGGGGGGGCCATGGGTTGGGCAGGTGGGGGAAAGGGTAGGGGGCAAGAGGGTAAGGGGTGGGTAGGGACAAGGACGCATACCCCCGTCCCGCGCACGTGCGCGGGGCGGGGTAAAAAAATTTACCGTGACGGGATTGAAATGACGCTGGGAAGACGGTACGGGTTATGCGGACACGACCGGGGCGCGTGGAGACTCGTAAAATCGAAAAAGGGCGCGGTCACGCGCAAAACGGGCGCGAGAAAAAACGTAAAAATAAAGAAAAATTAATAACTCCCAATCGGGACATCAAAATGACATAGTGTAAAAACAAAAAGTGGGCAGGATGACAGGGGGAAAACAAGAAAAATATATGACAGAGGCTCCGGGAGGGGAAAAGGGCGGTCACGTGCAAAAAACACAAAAAACGAACCAAAAAATACAATTAAAAATTAATAGCGAAAAATCCGTGCATCGGAATGAGGTGCAGAAAAAAGGAAAACTATGCAGAAAGATGTGCCCGACAATCCTATCACATCAAAACATAATTCCGACGGAGATAAGACGCGTTCGCATGGGAAAAACCCAAAAAATAAACCTGAAAATGGGATCGGAAATTAATATCGGATAACCCATTCACCGGAATGACATGCAGTAAGAAGGAAAAATGTCTGCAGGAAGGGGTGGCACAGGGTTATCACGTTAAACCGCAGTTTCGGTGGAAGTAAGAGGGGTTCACATGTGAAAAACTCCAAAAATACTCCTGAAAACTCATTTAAAAATTAATAAGTAAAAATCCGGAAGTCGAAAAAGGGTGGAGGAAAAAGGAAAAAGGTGGGGGAAGGCACAGGGGACACGGATGTCAAATCAAATTGGAATTCCGATACAAATAGGGCAGGTTCACATGGAAAAATGTCGAAAATACGCATGAAAAAGTCGTAAAAACCCGGAAAATTAATAATGGACAAACCGTGTATCAGAATGATGCGGAATAAAAAGGAAAAATGTCAGGGGAAAAGTGATTGGCAGGGCTAGGATGACAGATCACGGTTCCAAAGCAAGAAAAATGCGTTCACATGGGAAACTGGCTAAATTGCGCAAAATGCTTCAAAAATTAATAACTCAAAAACCGTGCACCGAAACAGGGGTAGGTAAAAAGAAAAAATGGTCAGTTCAATGGGGGGAACAGGTCTATAAGGTTGGATTTGGATTTTGGTGAACGTAGGGTGCATTCACATGGCAGGACCTCAAAATCAAGGAATGAAGAAAAACTGGAAGGGAACAGCCCCAAGGGTGGGTGGAACATAACTGGGTGGGTGGGAAGGGATCCCAGGAGGGTAAAAGCAAGTCATGGCATACATGCATGAACAGGTTAAGGCAGATGCAGAAGATATACAATGTAGACGCGCAGGGACGCGTCCCCACACTTAAGACCTTAACGGATAGGGTTAACCGAACAACAGGGACCTAGGACCACGCCATAGACCATCCACTAACTTCCCCACACTTAAAACATGACCGGCACGAAGAAACCAAAGTGTCGGGTTAGAAAAACTTGGCCCGTTTCGTCAAGAATCAAGGTTGAGTATCGATGGCACGTCCAGTGTGGTTGTCGGCGCTGAAGGGACCAAGGCATCTTTACAACGCACGTTCGTCATGGCAGGGACCACGCGGCAGTACCCAGGGAGGTAGCTGATGGAAGGAATCGCAGGAAATTCGTCGATGATGAGGGATACTACACTCAACTCACAATCACTCAATTGGAATGAAAGAACAGTCACTCGCCCCATGACTAATATCACTCAAGGAAGAATGATTAAAACCCATAGCTCATACCCGGTTGAGGAATCAACAAGGGGGAAATAGTGCAAAGGGAGTATGCCAGGGTGCACAGTTGATGGTGCATTAGTGCGTCTAACCCGTCTGGCATAAGTGCAAGGAGGAAGGCAAGGGAGCCTTACAGTGCAGTGTACAGAACAGGGTGATGTGTCTTGTGATGACAGTAAAGACCCATCCCGTGGGTGCATAGGGAAACGGGAACATACCTGACTCCAAGTGTCGTAACGTCCCTCAATCTCACCTCTCGGTATTTGATTGAAGAAACTCCAGTCACACTCAGCCCACCCTCTGTCTCACGCTCTGTTGATAGTTACAGGAGGGCAGCCTTTTCCTGAAACCCATTGATGTAATCCTCACAGGCACTTGTGCAAAGATTGTATGCCTTGTGCACATTTGATGGTGCAACTGTGCATCCCGCCCTGTGCCGACATACGGTGCGAGAAGGAAGGCCAGGGAGCCTTATGGTGCAGTGCACAGAAACAAATTGTGCTTTATGCATTGAGAGGCCCATCCCGTGCGTGCAACACTTCATTCACACTTCTCACCTCTCATTTGATTCGAAGGGAAAAGACTGGTCTCTTGCCTCACCCTCTGTCTCACTCTCTGTTGATAGATACATAGGGCAACCGTACTCACTTCCCCATCCGATTAGGATGAAAGCTCACATCACTCAAGGGGTTGTCGATGAAGATCGCGTCATCAGTTGTTGAAGAGGCGTACCCAGGGAGGTAGCCATCAAATCGAATATTGTATTGGACAGGAACACGTCGTCTGCTAGAGGACAGTTAGTCACTTTGCAAAGAGACCCAGGACACAGCGTACCAAGGGAGGCAGCTTCGGAATTGGATTCGAAGGATATCAATCAATGAATCCGCTTTCTGGACTGCTAGGTGTTACCACCTTTTCCACAGCCAGCTTCTCACCCAAGGGTGTTTATCACCTTTTCTTGGAACGAGGCCTGCTATGACAGGGAATTGCTTCCTTTTTTTTCTCATAACAGATTTGTTTGTTTTTTTTTTCTTGTTTTTTTTCTTCTTTTCTTTTTTCCCTATTCCCGAGGGTGTTTCCACCTTTTCTCGAAGAATAGGTCGGCATGACAGGGACCTTAGTCCTTTTCTCCCATGACCGATATGTTTTTTTTTTTGTCTTTTTTTTTTCTCTTTTTCTCTTTTCTTCAAATTGAACAAGGGAATGGTGGAAAGACCATGTGTCAGAACCAACCTCTCCACTGATGCGGGTGGAAAATAGAGGATAAGAGATCAAGGCTGGAAGGGGGTTTTGAGGAGATAGAGGGTTGCGTCCACTTCATCAGAAGTGATTGAAGAACGGCTATCAGAAGTAGCATCATAAGAAGTACAATGCCGTGCCAATGAGGGAAAAGATCAAGTGACCGTAATTGTCAAGATCCCCAAGGAGGGAAATACTTCTTCAGGCGATATCCATTGATCAGAAAGGGATCATCAGAGGCATCAACGGTCTGCACTTGAATAGAACCATTAGGGTTGACTGCAAGTACCTTATAGGGGCCCATCCACCGCTGCTGGAGCTTGCCAGGAAACTTGCCAAAGCGTGAATCATAGGCTAGGACCAAATCACCTTCTTTGAACTCCTTGTGCTTGATGAAACTATCATGGTAAGCCTTGCGTCGAGCTTGCGTGGCTTCCATGCATTGTAGAGCCATCCTGCGAATTTCGTCCAAACATTCCAAGTGCAGGAGACGGCGTTGCAGTGAATCATCATCCCCCAAATGCTCTTTGATCGCCACTCTCAAAGAGAGTAGTTCCAATTCAACAGGAAAAACAGCTTCTGTTCCATACACCAGCTGGAAGTGTGTCTGTCCTGTTGCTGCTTTATGGGAGGTTCTGTACGCCCAGAGGGCCTCTATAAGTCGATCATCCCAATCACGATGATGTGCGGCAATCGTTCTTGTCAGGATCGAGCAGAGGATGCGATTGGTGACTTCGACTTGGCCGTTGGCTCTGGGGTAATAGGGAGTGGACTTACGATGGCGGATCTTATACAACTCTGTCAACTCTTCCATGACTTTGTTGAGGAAATGAGTGCCTCTATCACTTACCAGCTCTAAGGGACTGCCAAAAACGGGTGATGATATTCTCGTACAAGAACAGGGCCACGCTGTTACCATCGTCCCGCTTAAGGGCTTTAGCTTCACACCACTTTGTGACATAATCCGTACATATGAGGATGTATCTGTTCTGTTTCCTTCTAGTGGGAGGGTCGATCGGACCGATGAAGTCAATGCCCCACTTCTCAAACGGCTTCAACGGAAGGATAGGTTGCAATGGCATGGCACTTGTCTTCGTGGGTTTCCCCATTCTTTGACAAGCATCACATCTTTTACAGTAATCATAGGAATCTTTGTGAATGGTAGGCCACCAATATCCTACTAGCAGAGCCTTCCTGGCTGTAGCTTCTCCTGCAAAGTGACCTCCACATGGCTCGTCATGGCAAGCCTTCAGAACAATTCCAATCTCATCTCCTGCAACACATCTTCTGAGAACTTCATCTTTGCCTTTCTTGTACAGTGCACCGCCGAGCAGGGTGTAGGGGGCTGATTCTAGCATGAGCTTCTTCCTTTCCCGACTAGAAATACCAGGAGGATACTGCTGGGTTGCTAGCAGATTGGCAATGTCTGCATACCAGGGAGTTACAGTTTCTACCAAGAATAGGGAAGCATCAGGGAGGTCTGGATCATCCTGCTCCTCGTCTGCAGTTTGTGGGATATGCGACAGATGATCAGCCAGAACATGGGAACGACCAGGCTTAGTAATCACCTCAAAGTCAAACTCCTGGAATAAAAGGAGCCATCTCATCATTCGTCCTTTCACATCTGCTTTGTTCATCAAGAAGGACAGGGCCTCATGATCCACATAAAATTAAAGTGGGTGGATAGGAGGTAATGGCGAAACTTTTCCAAGGCAAACACCATTGCCAAGCACTCCAGCTCGGTCACTGTATAGTTTCGTTCCCTATCAGTGACTTTTCGGCTTGCGTAATAGATCGGTTGATCCAACTTCGAGGAGCCCTTCTGGCAGAGGACAGCACCTAAGCCTTCAATTGATGCATCAGTGTGTACATGGAACTCTTTCGTCCAATCAGGAGGTTGCAGAATGGGTGCCTCAATCAGACACTGCTTCAGAGTATGGAAGGCTTTGTCACATTCTTCCGTCCAAGTAAACTCTGCATCTTTCCTCAGGAGCTTGTGCAAGGAAGTTGCCTTTGTCGCAAAATGGGCTATGAACCTTCTGTAGTAACCCACATGGCCTAGGAATCCCCTCAACTGTTTGAGGTTGGTGGGTGCTGTCAGAGCTGCGATCTTTTCGATCTTTGCAGGGTCTGTTGATATCCCTTGTGCAGAGACAATGTGGCCCAACAGGACTCCAGAAGAGACCCCAAAGATGCATTTGTCGGGGTTGAGGGAAATCCCATACTCTCGGCATCGGTCAAAGCATTGTTCCAAATGTCCCCAGTGTTCACTGGTCAAACTATAGACATAAAAGTCATCCAAATATACCTCAATAAAGTCGTGCAGATGATTTTGAAATGCGGCCATCATGACGCGTTGGAAAGTAGCAGGGGCATTGCAGAGCCCAAATGGCATCACTCGGTAAGCGTAGGTCCCCCATTCTGTGGTGAAGGTTGTTTTGGACTGGTCTTCTTCCGCAATTTGGACTTGGTTGTACCCACTGAATCCATCCAGAAGGGAATAAAGCTCATGTCCTGCCACTGTGTCCAACAGTTGATCTGTGAAAGGGATAGGAAAATGATCCTTCTTCGTCTTGGAATTAAGCTTCCGAAAATCCACACATATTCGCAATTTGCCATTCTTCTTGGGTACAACCACAATGGGTGAAACCCATTCACTATTTGCCACTGGATAGATAAACTCGGCTTCCAGAAGCTTCAGCAGCTCCGCTTTCACCAATGTGGAATAATTCGGGTTCATTCGCCTCTGTCGTTGCCGTACTGGCTTGGCATCAGGCTCCAAGTCAATATGATGTTGACATATTGTGGGATCAATCCCCTTTAGGTCTTTGTAGGACCACGCAAACACGTCCAAATTCTCTTTCAACAAGTTGTACAAGGTTGACAACTCCTCTTCTGGGAGGCTGCTATCCACCTTCAAGTGGCATTCAGTGCCTTCTGCATCCGCAAGGGTTAACTGCCTTTCACCTTCTACTTCACGGATGAAGGTCCCGCGGACTGCTTCTGGATACAGATCCGACTCCTTCAAGGGAGTGATGTCCTCTTCGGATGTCCCACTAGAACCAACTTCTTCTTTTGGTGGAGACTTAGGTTGCTCCTTAAGACATTGGAATGGGATTAGAGCTGTTCCGGGTTTGGTTTCAAAATTAATTACCTCTTGACTTGAAGACTCATCTTCTAATGATGACACATCCAGGAACGTCACATAACAGAGACCCTCTGATGCCTGTTGGGTTTGTGGGACTGGTGTTTGTTGGCACGGTGCATCATCATCATCTTTCTTTGGCAAGGATAGGTTAGGACGGCATGAGCCACTGCTGAAAGACGGCTTGTTCTTCTTAATCCACGTCTTATAAAGGTTTTGCATATGAGAAGATCCATTTACCAGACCAAATGGTACCATCACCATTCTGTCCCATAGCATGAGCTCATCTGCTTTTGATGCTTCTGGAACTTCTTCTTCAAATGTATCCTCTTCAGGTGGGATAGACTCTCCCGTCTCACTTTCATAACCTTCTTCATCCATATCATATCCCACCTCTTCTGTCCCTGTCTCTGCTTCTGCTTCTGCTTCTGTTTCTGCCTCTGCTTCTGTTTCTGCTTCTGCTTCTGTAGGAGCTCTGTAACAGAAGAACAGATTCTCTGTTTCCTCTCCTGTCTCTGTCTCTGGCTCTGCTATGGCCATATAACAGGGAGAACAGTACATCCATGCTTCTATCTCACTGTCAGAAGTGATTTCAGAAGTCATTCCCGGTTCAGGCAGAAAGTATTCACCCATTGATAATGGCTTTGCTTCTTTTGGAAGTCGGCTTACAGTATCCACTGTTAAGGAATGTGCCACTGTTTTCTTGGGAAGGATCTGTTTGACAGCATCTTCGTCTGCTGATGTTCCATCCCTAACCTCATTAGGGAAGTCAGAAGATAATTCCAAGGAGGTGGATCCATGTCCTTTTTGAGAACCATACAGTTTCAGCACCACTTTGTTGGGTCCTCTACCCAAGGTCAAGGTTCCTTTGAACCAATCCGTCCTTGCTCTGGCTTCAAAAAGCCATGGTCTACCCAGTAACAGAGGATAGGATGTACCATAAGAGTTTGGCTTCACCACCAGATAGGTTAGCCAATAATCTTTTCCAGCCACTGTAGTCTTCACATAGGGAAGAATGCCCAAAGGCTTGATTCTACTCTGATCCGCCAGTCTGATGAGCCATTGGGTTGGTTGCACACCTTGTAAGCCTAGATCCTTCATTGTCACATCCGTCATAATGTTTACTGATGAACCTCCATCAATCAATGCATTTGCAATGAAGCAGCCTTCTATCCACACACCAGTCTCTGGAGTACCCAGATCTAGAAAAGCGTTAGCCACATCCACTTCTTTTACAGGCTCTGGAGCCTTGTTGGACTTTGTCACTGTTGAGGGAGCAATCCTTAAACCACGTCTTTTTGTCAGTATACTTTTGAATCTTTTCCGGCAACTGGGAGACAACAACAATAATTGTCGGAATGTGAGGTTTGGTCTAAAGGTATCTAGATCTCTAACCAGATCGTATTCCTTAATAGGATCCACTGGCTTCTCTAACCGATTAGGGAATGGGGCAACACCCATTTTCATTTTCCCTCTTTCTTCCATCATAGGAATTACAGGAACTTCTTCTGCCACTTGTGGCACTTCCTCCTCTTCTGTATCCTGGACCTCTGGTCCTATCTCTGTAACTGTCTCTGTAACTCTCTGTGGCATTGTAGGGCTCTGTACGGCACTGTTAGGCTCTGTTCTGTTCTGTTCTTTTGGTGAAAGATTAAACTTCATTGTTCTGGCAGGAGGGTTATTTTATTTCTGGACAGGTGGTTCCTTCTGCTTTGCACGCGTGATGGCAGCAACTTTCAATTCCACCAAATTGGAGGTAGGCTCTTGAGCCTTGGACGGACTATCAGTAGCACTGTTTTTCACTGGGGCTGGGCTTGGACAGTCTTTTGCAGTGTGGCCTTCTCCTTTGCATCGACTGCATAAGGGCTTGTAATCCACTGACCTTCGAGGATTTGGACAATTTGGTGAGATGTGTCCCTTTTCTCCGCATCTGTAACACTCCACTTCTGATCTCTGACCACCGCCAGACTGTCTTCCTCTGTAACTTTGGGAAGGAAATCTTCTGGGTCCGAAATTAGGACCAAACTCTCTAGGCTTGGGTCCAATATCTTGTGTTGTCATTTTGGATTCTAGCAAGTTGAATCTTGCGTCTTCTTCCTTCCTTCTCCTATCATGCATCTCCTTCAGAGAGTAAATGTCCTCTGTATGATTCTTCCGCAAGCAGTAGGAACAGAAGGCTCCAGGGATGGTTGGTTTTCGTGTACATTCAGTGGCTAAATGGCCTGCTTGATGACACTTACCACACCAAGTATTTGACCGCATCACATCTCTTCCTGCTCCTGCAACGTTGGATATGCTAGTGGTATTCACTTTCAATGTCTGTAGTTGCTCTGTAATCACATCCATCAACTCCTTTTTAATGTTTGCAACTGAGTTGGATAAATAATCCTTCAAGCTTTCTCCTTCGAACGTACTGGCAGGAGGGTTTTGAGGAGTCTCTGTAATTACTGCATAAAGGGGTTGGGCTGGTACAGAGGGGTCTCTATTCTGGTTCTGATTCAGAGCTCCTGTTTGAACTGTTGGCTGTTGGCTCCAGTTGGTAGGATTCCACTGTTGCTGCTGATTTGGCATTGAGGAAATTGGTTGGGACCATTGTTGTTGTGGTTGAGCCATCATTTGAGGCATGGATTGTGGCCACTGTGGATTTGGTGCACTGTACTGTGATACCGGGGGCATCTGTTGGTAGGGATAGGGAACAGTCCCTGGAACTGCATTTGGTGGATACATCATTCCTGACATCAGAGGAATGCATGGGCATGGCTAAAGTTTCTGTACTAGCACAAGCCCTTAGGGTTTTTCAAGCCTCTCAGGTGGGATGTGAGGGCATTGTCGAAATCCCTTTTGCCTGATACAAGCAAGTCATTAGATTTATGTGAGCTGCAATTCTTGATGGCTGAACGAGAGGAGAAGCGAAGGCGAGAGGCCTTGATTCCTTCCACTTTGGGGCACATCAGGCAATCTGGTCTGTCATGGTGCTGCTACAGAGGCGATGGGGAAGAAGGGGATTGCCCTAGATGGATGGTGAGGTCCCTGATAAGGCAGGGGTCTCTCTGTACAATGATGTTACGGAACCACCATCTTCATCTACCTTCTCAAACAATCAACCAGTTTATTGTTAGATTTCCAGAGGTGTAATGTTGTTGGCCCCCTCTCTCTATTGTCTTTGGCAGGATGGCATCAACTTCATGGAGTCCCCCTCTCTCTATTTCTCATTTCACAAGCTAAAACTCAAGTGCCAAGATCGATGAAGTCCCACTGAGATTCTTTCTTCTATGGTTGCAGTTGGTGGCGGCTTAGGAGTTCAGGTTTTTCTGTGTTTGCTTTTGGTTGCATATTCACCCCCCCAACCAACCAACTAGCATTGTGGTTGGTGGGTTTCGGTAGGACTCCTCTTCCTGTATTCATCGCTAATCTAGCTTCCACTTCATCGTACAGTCTTGCTCCTTCTGTTGCAGCTTGCAGGGTGGCTGGTCTTTGTAGCTCCACAAACTTATGGACTTCTGGTTGTAATCCTCTGAGAAATACCCCCTTTTGAATGCAATCATCTAGATTATGGTTAGTCCATCTCTTCAGGATGGATTCCATTCGTGAGACATAGGCTTCCACTCTTTCTCCAGAGGACTAACTTAGGTTCATAAATTCCTCTCTCATCCGCTCTTCAAAACCTTCACGCCTGAATTTAGTGAGGAAGGCCAACTTCAGGTCGTCCCATGTGCCAAAAGTTCTTGCTGCTTGTCTCTCATACCACTGAAACGCCGCGCCCTTGAAAGTGGCAGGGAATATTACTAACCAATGCTCACGGGTTCTGGCATTGTTAGCCACACACGGTACCATAAACTCTGCTACATGAAGATCGGGGTCTTCATTGTACTCTCCCTTAAAAACTGGCAATGGAACTACATTCGCTGGCCTGTCATCAATATTTCCAGGACAGATCTGGCTTGGAAGGGAACCTCCAGCAGGAGGAGGAAGGGCTTGATGTGCCATTGGGACTTATGTAAAGAGTTCCGCAAGAGCGTCAAAGGCGACTTCTGCTGCGAGCTCGCTCTCGGCTCTGATTCTTGCTTTCTCTCTTCTCACGTACCTCTGGACTCGTTCTAAGGCTTGCCTTTTTATTGCGTCATTCATCAGGGGGTTGACTCCACTATGTTGTTAGTGCTCCACAGAGGGTTTACAGAAGGCTTCAGTCTTTGGAGGACTCTCTTGCCAATATTTCTTCTACTTCTTTCTTTTCAACGTCCCTGAATTCTGCTTTCATGCCACTGCACAGAGGAAGGTATTCGGTTCTGAAGGTGCCAAAATGCATACATCTGAGCATTGTGGTGGTGCCATCATCATAGTGATGCCAGCTTCTGATGGTTTCAATAGTGTATGTTGTGAAAAACACTCTGTCTACCAACTTCCACTGGGTTGCTAATTGAACAAACAGAAGATTATCAGTACACCAAGCATCCCATGTATCTTGCTGTTGAGCATCCACGAACAAATTCCAACTCTTTTCCTTCTTGTCCCTGTGAACCTCTACAGACCAAGACTCCTGAAGCTTCTTCACAATCTCCCACTTGATGTTGTCTGGAAACTTTTCAATGAATGCCAAATCTTCCATGGATGGTCATTCTCTCTATTTCTGCTCTTCAGTTTGTTCCCAAACAGTTTGCCACCGAGATGCAAGTTTCTGCTGCTTCAATAGGAAGAGGAAACTATCCACCACATAGAGCATGCATCATGATGGTGATGTGTTTCCGCCATTGTGGAATGAACTTCTTGTGGAAAGTGGCTTTGATTATGAGGAATTCCAACTCTTCAGTGGAAGAAGGATCTTTACAAACATCCATTGAATTTTTCTATTCTTGACAATGCCATTTCCTTCATTTTCAGCCTCTTTTGGTGCTTGTTGATGGCAAGTTTCCCCGGCTGCGCACCAAAAACATGGAGCCCCGAGAGGAACACCAAGGAAAAGGGAATTCTCTTGCAAGAAAATCTATCTTGTAACATCAACAAGCTTGTTTATCATGTTTCATATGATCACAATGAAGAAAAGAACACCAGGCACAACAAATCTTCATGCAGCATCATGTAGATCTCCCACGGTTTTAATAGAATCAACCATATTCTTCAACATCTTCACAAAATCCATCAATAGAACAAAGAAAGCAAAGAATACACCATCTTTGAATGGAAATACATCACATAGTATTCATCTTCAATATCTTCATAGTCTTCTCTCTCAATCTCTCATATACAATCACTCTATTTAAGTAGAATTGGCTATCTCTGACTCTCTCTCTCTCTCTCCATCAATAATACATCATATCCTCACTACAATCTCTCAAAATCACTCTCAACAATCACTCTTAGGTCGTGGATACCCCTCCCAAGAGGTATGTCTGATATGAAGGGTCACCAAAGCCACTACAGTGTCTCTTCACAGCTCACTACTGTCACTTCACTCTAGTCTTCACCTGAGTCTTCAGCAGCTACTTCTTCCACTTCCTCCAGCTCTTTTGCACTTGTATTCACCTCTTTCCAAGGCTAGAAAACTTTCCCAAAGTCACACATACATTCCACAGAACACTTACAGAAGTATACAGAACAGTCTACAGAACAGTACCAGAACAGAAACAGAACAGAAACAGAACAGAAGCAGAAGCTCTACAGAAGACCTACAGAAGGTTACAGAAGGTTATCAAATCCTCATAACTCACTCTCAAACCATTTCAAACTCTCACAAACCATTCAATAAACTTTCTCAATATCTCATTCTTCATCAATCAATACTTAATCCCTCCTTACAGAAGACAATCAGAACAAAACAGACCAAAACAGAACAAAACAGAAGGTATACAGAACCATTCAGAACCTATCAGAACATCACAAAACCACCAACAAACATCATGAACTTCCAAAACACAATCAATATCATCTAAAACACTCTCAAACCACTTCCAAATCAATCAATCATCCCATAAAATCAACCATTCAGCTCTAAAAAACAACAAAAATCAGCCAAAAAACAAGTCATTTCAACACTCAACACGCGTGTTCAGAAGACCTTGATAAATTTCAGGATTAAAGATCAAACAGATGAATAAGCAAGATGAGGAAATAAGGCCAAGACTCTACTTTATTTCTGCCAATAACAAATACAAGGTTCAAGAAGAAGAAATCCGAAGAACCTCTGGGCATAAATCACCAACATGGCAGCGGCTATGTTTCAAAAAAAAAACATCTGGATTACACAATCTGCTGAAGATTTGGTGTACTCACTGTCCAAATCTTTCTTGTTGATGGACTCTTTTAGCAAAAACACAGTTTTGTCCCTGATAGATGCAATATTGCATGTTTTGACTCAATTCGTCAATTCTTCTGAGTGCAGTTATGGGAGACAAGATTCTCCACATGTATCACTACGTAGGATGATGTTGATTTGCTTGTGTCAGTCCCTGGACTTAGTAGGAGCAAATAATCATGCATTATTGATGGCTGGAGGTTGCATGGCTTTTATGAATGCTTTTCTGTATGCTCTGAATTCTCTGTGTACAGTCCGATTTCTGGATGCTATGGCGCACGGGAGGCAATTCCACAATCGTTATTGCATGATTTATGAATGCTCTCGATTCTGTATGTGCAGCAGTGATTACTCTCAGAGAATCAAAACCCTGATCTCAATATAAAATCGGGCAGCTTGGACAACCTTGCGGACCGACTCCTTCTCGTTACACAGGCTGCAGCTCCACTTGTTACTGGACTTCTTCTCCTGCTTAACCTGCATCATTTGGCATCTGGTTGTCAATCCCAATCTTAGTTCAGCAAGTCACTCTTGTTAATCAGCTATAGCAGCCTGTCAACTCAGCATCATTGCTCTTCAGTCCACTACCAAAGGAAACCTCATTTGTTCCCTTTCACCAAAGAACTCAGTAATAGGTAATGTTGGGGCTGATGCCAATGAAGTCCTGTAGATATTGGAGCTTTCAAGCCCAATTGCAGCCACCCTGGACAGCGATGAAACTCGCAATTCCTGTCTCAGTTATTATCTTCACTCTGTAAGGCGATCTGATTTCTGTGTAGCTCCTTCATTACGGCTTTCGACACTGCAATCGTGCCTATCACCATGCGAAAGCTCTAGTAAGCTTAATCGAAGAGTCCCTATCAGCAGGCCCTGGCTCCTCTTCGTTGCTGATGATCTGTTGCATTCAATTGCAGGTTGACGACGAAAAGCAGAAGCTCTCGTATGATAAGGAAGTACTCGGTAGTCAGCCTGCAACGTTACCTCTCGGTCACTCGATGTCTTCTCGATGGATATGTCCACAGTTGTCTTCACACAGAATCACGCCTCTTAGGCTAGGCAACACTCTCCTCCTACTCTCGATCCCATGGCCTTCAATAACAACACCCATATCAATCTTCCAATAAATCTGTCGCATAGCAGCCCTTCACCCCTCATTCGATCCTTCTTCCACTAGATTTTTCTAGCGTCATCCCTTCCTCCACAGTCCATCCTCTACAGATCTGCGATCATCGTTGGCATCCGTTGCCTACGTCCATATTTTTGTTTTCCTGCAGATTAATGGCCATGACCATACTTCCCCTCTTCTCCCTATTTTTGTCATCCCCCTTTCTTCTGCGTGTTTTCCCCTGCTTTTTTCTTCCGTGAACCAGAAAAAGCCCACTTTTTTAGCCACACTTTCCTCTCATACACAAGCAGAAAAGTGGCATCTTTCATCTTCATGTCGCATGTCCCTTCAACTCTAGATCTTTTTCTTTGCTTCAAGCTTGGTAAAAGTACGAACACAAAGCATCTCAAAAAGATCCCAGAGGCTCACAAGAGCATCTGCACTCCCCACTGCAAAGTACCTCCCAGTCGGATCAATGGCAAAACAATAACAACCTGCTGTGTGAGCATCAAGTGTGTGTAATGTAGAAAGAGATGGATAGGACAAGATATCCACCGTTCCATTCCCAGTTGTGAGGAAGTACAGTTCTCCAGTGATATTCCACGCTATTTCATTCACCTCATAAGGAAACTTGCGCTTGTTGATTGGCTTGAATCTTTCCAACTCCTGGATGTGGAGGCTTGGTATCATTAGGTATTTTTGATGTAGCTGAAGAAGGAGAAAGCAAAGTCGTGAATGAATACGTGTAACACGTTCACCAGCATCAGTTGTGCTTTCCACTTGACCTTGCTCAACATAGGCTGAAAGCATCTCATCATGTTCACCACTATGCCTCCAACTCCTCCGCACTATACTCATACGTAGAAAATAAATGTAAACACGACAACTAAGTATGTACAAAGCATCAAATCACACACACAACTTTCGGGTGGTTTTCACACCTTGAATTCGCAGCAATACGACATCCACCCCCTCTAATCCTGCGCATCCTCCGGATGGGCCAACTACCCATGATCGTTATCATCAAGATCCACAAACAGATTAATCTCTTCATTATGCATTTCCGGTATATCAACAAGATTATCTATCATATCATCTGTCTCTTCCATTGGAGTTTCTTCTCGTTGCTCTTCTCTTGAAAATTCTTCCAATACATAATCTTCATCATCTCTTTTCTTGAAAATCTTGATTCTTTTTCCAGCAATAGGTACTTTAAGCAATGTCCCATCCAATTCTGTCAACTCATATGTTGCATTATCAAAGACATGTCTGACTATGTACGGCCCAAACCATCTTTTCACCATCTTCCGAAGTGCAGTATGCTGATTTTCAAGGCTGCTATCAAAGACCAATACCCAATCTCCCTCTTCTATTGCTCTAGGCCGCAAGCGATGCCTGTTGTCAAACCTGTCCTTATTCCTTAGTCTAGCAACCTTCAACCTGTCAATAGCTAGCTGAATATCCTCAGGTCTCCTCTCCAACTGTCGAATCCGAAGAGCTAAGAGCTCCTCTCTCGTTAAATCCTCCTACCAAGGTAAAACTGACCAAGTCAAAGCACAAGTCTCAGTCGGCATAACAGGTTTCTGACCATACATCAACTTTGCAGGCATATATCCTGTGGTAACACTATGAGTCGTACGATCAGCCCATAAAGCAAATGGTAGAAGTCTCAGCCATTCTCCAATCCGTCCTCTGCATACTTTGGCTAATGCTTTCACTATCGGTGGATGCCCTCTTTCACTCTTCCCATTTCCCTCTGGATTATATGCTGTAGTTAGAGCCAACTTGATTCCTAGCTGAGAGAAAAACTCCCTAGCTTCATCTGCATCCAATTCACCACGATCCGCAGTGATCTTACCCACACAACCATATCTGCAGAAAATTTCCTCCAATAAGAACTTACACACTGCACTAGTGGTCTTCGTTCTCAAAGATCTGCCCTCAACATGATTGGTAAGATCTTTTCTAGCCAAAACAATGTATCTCATATGCCATAGACCCATAGGCATAGTAACCAAATCAACTACCCACTTATAATGAATGCATAGCGGATAGGTCGGATGAAGCTCATCTCGATGACGCACTACCAAATACATCTAGCACTCTCTGCAAGTCTCAACAAAGTGAGAAACATCTCTATACATGCCTTTCCACCAATATTTCTCCTTGATTTTCTCATAAGTAGCCCACACTCCTCTATGACCAGCCCAAGGACTCTCATGAAACTCCCTCATCACCTGTAACTGTGTCTCTCTATCGTAGACAACCCGCAAAGGTAATCCGCGTCTTTTCTTCGGATGCTTCCAAAGAAATCCGTCCTTGAGAAAATAACCATAGGCTTTCCTTCTGATCTTCTTGAACTCTTCATCTGTCCATTCATCTCTTTTGCTTAGTGTACTAAGGTACCTGCCAATCTGCAACCAATCTCCAACATAGAGTTCTTCTATGAAAGCCACAATATCATAGACATGACAAACATGATCAACCATAGTGGCTGAAATTTCTGCATCATCCTCTTCTGCAAGTAGAGTCTCCTCATCATCATATCTGGCTCTAGAAAACATATCTGCCACGGGATTATCCTTCCCTACTATGTGTTTAAATTCTGGATTTAATGACTTGATGTATGCAATCCATCTCAACATGGCTATATTCGGAGTAGAGCAACTCGTAATCATACCAATCAATGGCAAGCAATCTGTCTCTACCAGAACGGAAGCTCCAATAAAGTACTCCTTGTCACATTTGAGAGCCGTGACAATCCCCAGTAGCTCCCTTTTTATTTGCGGATATCTCCTCTGTCTCTCGTTTAGGACTTTCGCCCCAAAACGAATAGCATACCTATTTCCATCTGCATCATCTTGACCCACAGCCCAACCTATGCCAATTGGACTAGTGTCAACTGTCAATACAATAGGCCTTTCACAATTATAATCCGCTTTCCTGAGAGTAGGAGCATTCTGCAATAACTTCTTCAATTTTTGCATGGCTCTAGTGTGGCTCTCATCCCAATAGAATTTCTGCCCCTTTCGAAGCAGCTGATACAAACAATCTGCTATGTGTGCAAAATGAGGTATCCAAATCATATAAAATACACAAGCTCCAATGAATCTCCGTACCTCTGAAGTGGTAGAACAATACTCCGCAATCTTGCCTATAGCATTCACCTTATCAGGTGAGGGTTTCCTGCCATAATATCCACACATATGTCCAACAATGACAACCTCATTCACTCCAAAAACAGATTTTTGCCCTGAAAGTGTCAAGTTCACTTATTCTAACCTGGCCAAAATCTTCTCACATGCTGAAATATGATCAGCCACAAAGTATCTGCATCCCTGCTCATTTAGACTCTCATTTTTCTCTTCTTCTGCACACCCCTTAATGGGCACATCATCCAAGAAAGGCATGGTAAGCTGAGGTATGTAATCATGAAGGACCTTATGCATGGCATTCATCATATGCGCAACAGAATTAGTGGCACCTTGAGGCAAGGTACACATTCTGACAAGCCCAATAGGAGTTCTCATGGTGGTTATGTCCCTGCTTTCCAAAGCCAGCTGAAACTGATCATATCTTGAATACAAATCACCTAAAGAATAGATGGCACGTCCAGCAAATGCTTGTGCAAACTCATCCACAACTGGACCTATACCAACATTCCTGATAGTAACTCTGTTCACTGGCTGCATATCCTGAATAAATCGGAGAGTACCATTCTTCTTTGGAACTGTAAACCACATGTTTGAGTATGGTGCAGATGAAGGCTCAAGGATTCCCATCCTGATTTTCTCATTCAATAAATCAATCAGCTTTGGCAGGTGTGCTTTAGGCACTGGAATAGGTCGGAGATTCCATGGGATATGAAGAATAGTAAAAATGACCATAGGAGCAACAATATCTGGATTCACACATCCAATCTCATGCGGGAAAAAAGCAAATTCCCTTCCATGTCACTCAAGCATCTCCTGAAAGCATTGCTTCTCTATGGGTAGCAAGAAATCACCATTTCCAATTTTCAATTC
The DNA here is from genome assembly GCF_053477565.2 of Lygodium microphyllum. NCBI lineage: Eukaryota > Viridiplantae > Streptophyta > Polypodiopsida > Schizaeales > Lygodiaceae > Lygodium > Lygodium microphyllum. Next base: position 121,607 of record NW_028229582.1, on the reverse strand, counting down.
AGCAAGAGTCTCTGCTGAAAATTTATGACCAATATGCTCCGGATTCCTCAAAATTTACTGTTTAGCAGCCCTCTCTATTTACTGATCACTGTCAGGTGGAAGCGGTACAGCAACCGGCTTCACCTTCTTATCCACAGTTTTGTATTTCGCGTCAACCCTGGCTTCATTATGCTCTTCTGCATTACTCAAATCTTGCTGTAAATCAGCAATTCTGCACTCCAATGGCTGAATATCCTCAACCCTCTGCTCTATGGACTGCATAGAAACAGCCCTAAACTCTGGATGCTGAAATATTTTAGTAGTAAACTCTATTGGCTGAAAGTTTTCAGCCCTCTGTGTCTCTGAAAGCTGATCATAACCAGCTGGAAACTCTATTTGCTGAATTTCTTCAGCACTCAACACTCTTTGCTGAGTTACCTTAGCCTCTGACTCAATCTGTGACACAAAATTTGCAATTTCATGAAACATGTCCAGGGACTGCACTAATACATTACTGTGACAATTCTGTGTTGAGAATCAGCAATCACACTCAAACAGCCTCTTTGTATGGAATCTCAGGGTCAAGGATATGCAGGCTAACTTATCCCATATGCACAATAGTGCCTACTGCAGCTTCCTACTTTCCTATAAAGCATTGTACTTGCTTCCTTTCTTAATGCAATGATAGTACTCTTTTCATTTCAGTAAAGTGTCAATGTCATTGTCCACATACACAAGATTGTGTTTATGAGTCCAAGTCTCAATCTTGGAACCTAATTCACTTGTGTAACAAACAGTGTCCATTCCATCATGAGTCTACACTTCTCCTTCCATCCTCCATAGCTTCCGGTTATGTCATGCTCTAGATCCCGCATTTCTAACATGGTATCAGAGCGGGTTGAGCATGGCTAAGCTCTCCTCTGCTCTCTCTCAGTCCCTTGTCAACTCTAGGTAGCTCAGCTTGGGTACATGACTTCATCTTCAACTTCATTCTCATCTTGGACTGCTTGGCAGCCATAGCCACCCTGCACCCTGCCTGCTTCAAGCTCCTGGATCTCTGTCCACAGGTCATATCTTGCTGTGACTCCTTCTGGGAAAGTATTCCTATGCTTCCATATCTCCTCTGTGTCAACTCAGAACTCAACATTTCCCTAACCACAGCTCAGCATTGCTCAAATTCTTAATCTATGTTTTTTGGTCCACCATAGCCAGATTTGACCTGCCCACCTTTGAGCACTCCAATCTCATCATAGAAGCTGAATCAGCTTTCGATTCCTTCTGGGGGATTGCTCTACACCTCAAGGCGCTGCAGCGTGGCACCATACACGACGACATTGGAGTCCATACACGACGGCATTGAAGAAATCGACAGATCTGGCCGAAATCTGCGCCCGTCTCTGATTTTCGATTCTGCCCGCCTGCACGCGACGTGATCTGGTCGATTGCTATGGGGCTTTGGTAGAGCATCATGAGAGCTACATTTTCATAAAAAAAAGTTTTGAAAATGGTCAACCACAGCTCCCACAATCTGTAAAAAACCAGGGCTGCCTCAGAAACCCTAAAAGTCAGCCATAGCCAAAAGCTTCAAAATCTTGACATTTTTCACTGTTTCTCTCATTGAAGTTATCAACAGTGATTTTAATCACTAAGCAATACTCTCTGAAGTTCGTTAAAGTACTGTCACTCAGATCTGAAGACATCAGCATCAAATCAAGAAGGGGAAGATCACTTGGAGAAAAAAAAAAAGGACTTTTGCAGATTTGGTATTCATTGACACTCAGTTAGTGCTTTTTAGCACTTGTGTCTCTCAATCAATTCTTCTGTTGCTCAAATCTAATAAAGTCTGAAGTTGATTTGCTACTGTTCCCGTAAATCCAACATGGGCAAAGACTCGCCAAATGCTCGATTCAAAGGAGTCGGATTCCACACTTGGCAAACCCGCATCAAGCTCATTCTGATGAAGAAGGGTCTCTGGGCCATCACAAATGGCAAAGAGAAGAAACCGCGGGACGTGGACCTTGCAACTACTTGGCAAAAGAATGATGACAGAGCCCAGGCCATTATCAAATTGGAGCTAGACGACAGTTATATCCATCATGTGGATAACTGTGAGACCTCACAGGATACATGGAAAAGACTTGACACCCTGTTCGGTGCACAATCTAAATCATCAAAGTATGGTCTCCTAATTGAATTCTTCAGGCTTGAAATGAAGTCCAGCACATCACTTGCCACACATCTTAATTACATGGAAGGACTCCTAACCCAACTTGCAGGAATCAACATTAAAATGGATGAAGATGTTTGCATCGGTGTTCTACTTAAGAGCTTGCCTCCTGAATATAATAACGTATCAACAACTTTAATCAACATGCCAAATCCTGAACTTGTTGATATCCAGGCATCACTGTTAGAAGAAGAAAAGAAGCTAAAAACTAAGGAAGAACCAAGTACCTCTAGAGATGAGCATGCATTATATGTTGGCAACAGGTACAAAGGCAAGAAAGATCAGCTCTTTTGTGACTTTTGCAAAAGGACCGGACACACCGAGAAGTTCTGCCACGCAAGAAAGAGATCCCAAAAGGCCTATCTAGTCGCAGTCAAAGAAGAAGAAGAAAATGAAGCAAAGGAAGAAGAAGATGAAGATCACCAGGATCGGAAGGACAAGACTCATCAGTCCTTGTACTCTCATAATTCTGATAGATTGTTTTAATAGCCTTGTATTTTCCTTACCCTAATGCTTCCTGCCATAAGCTTTGTAAACTCCTTATGTAACTTGGCATTACAGTCCCTGTACACTTTGTGAGGCCCCTGTTACAGCCTCTGGATGTCCACCATGTTTATGGTACCCACACTTAGCTTTTTCTGCAACAGCCTCTGGTGTTTTGCCATGTCTGTGGTATACCCACACTTTGCAGGTGGTTCTCATTACAGCCTCTACACACTTTGTGCCTTTCCTAGTTGTGATTGAGGAGGGGTGTTGAGAATCAGCAATCACACTCAAACAGCCTCTTTGTATGGAATCTCAGGGTCAAGGATATGCAGGCTAACTTATCCCATATGCACAATAGTGCCTACTGCAGCTTCCTACTTTCCTATAAAGCATTGTACTTGCTTCCTTTCTTAATGCAATGATAGTACTCTTTTCATTTCAGTAAAGTGTCAATGTCATTGTCCACATACACAAGATTGTGTTTATGAGTCCAAGTCTCAATCTTGGAACCTAATTCACTTGTGTAACAAACAGTGTCCATTCCATCATGAGTCTACACTTCTCCTTCCATCCTCCATAGCTTCCGGTTATGTCATGCTCTAGATCCCGCATTTCTAACATTCTGCATATCAGTTTTCAGCATATCTCCCATCTCTGTCATCGTATCTGCACAAATCACACTATCATACATCCCATCTATGTGCTCATCATCCTCCAAAATTCCTGCATTTTTCAAATTTTTCTCCTTCCTACATATATACTGCCTGGCAGCTCTAGGCAACCTAGAAAACTTCTGATAGCTCATCGAACTGTTTGCTGAAATCCTAACAAAACCGGAGGAGAAAACACCGCTGCCAGGAGGCGAGAACTCCAATCTCCTCTGCTCTGTACCACCGTCGTCTCGCGAAACAGCGGTACCTAATGAAAACCCGAATACCTCACAGTGGGCAAAGGTGCATCTCTGAGAGTATCCCTGTTTCTAACATGGTTCACACACACAGTCATAAACTGAACTGCTCTCATGCCATCTTTACTGCGAATCCGTGCATAAGCAGAACCATCATCCATTACCTTTGTTTCCATGCGCATCTCTGTGATGAATGGCTATCCAAGAATTATAGGATAAGAGCATGAATCCTGCACAAAGAAATGAAAATCCTCCTCTACATCACCAATAGAAACCCTGACACTAGGACAGGCAGCATACAAATCACCTGCAGTGTTATTGGCGGCTCTCATACGCCACCCATACTCTACATCCATAGGCCATCTGTTACTCTCATAAACTCCACGAACTATGAGATTAATCTCTGAACCATGATCCACTAATGCAACATAAGGCACCTGTTTCTCTCCAATCTTTACCATCGTCTCTGTAGTTGCCCTAGCCCAATGGCTCCGCAAAAAGTGACTACGCAGTATCAAGATAGGCTCATCAATTTCAGCATAATGCATAGGCTGAACCCTCTTCTCTACCTACGGAAAAACAGAAGCATTTTCAACCATAACCTTATCCTCATCCTCATCCAACTCCCCAATCAAAACTCCCTGTGTATTAGTGGTAGACAATGCATGTCTTTTCCTCTTCAGGACCTCCTGAAACTGATCCTGAAACTCTCTTTTTGAGATGCCCAAAATCTCAGAAATAGTGAAAGTCACCTCACTGCCAAGTATCTTATCATTAAAGATTTTCTTCATGTCCATAGATGTCTCAATATCAGACATCAATCTAAACCCTGGCTGCTTTCTCTCTCTAGGGTCTTGCCTCTTTTCTCTCTTTTGAGCATCTTCCATTTGTCGATCTGGCCCTGGTCTTGAAGACGGTCCTGCAGTAGGTGGAGTAACAAACTCACCCCCTCTAGTCTTCTTAGCTGCACTTGGATTTTCTTCATCCCTCTTACGCTTCTCCTCAACAAGTATATCTGCTCCATGAGACTTAGCCAAATAAGCATAAATAGAGTACCTGTCAATAGGCGAATCCCAACCTGTCTCTGATTTGATGCTAGAGCCTGCACTGGTCAAAACAGTTTGCTGAATTTTCCCCTTGTTTGCAGTCTCCATAGCATAAGTCCATAGCGCTGACTGAGTCTCTGATCCCTTCTCAATCTGGACTCCATATGCAGAAGCATCACCTCTAGCTATCACATAAGAAGTACGCGCAGCCATGTCATCCACTAACTTCTTCATTCCACCTTTACCAAAGTTGGTAGCAAGTGGAGCTCCTGTCTCAGTCAACCAAATCTTACCATCTTGCCCCCAATATACTAAATTCTTCCTCCTTGCATCCTGAAAAGATTCACAATCCCTGCAATGCTGATAGTCCATACTATCGCACCAAATACATCTCCGATCTCTCCTAGGTGCACTAGGAGCACTCCTAGGTGCATTAGGAGCACTAGAAGAAATAGTAGGCGCACTCGAAGCAAACTGCTCTTTCAACTTTCCCACCAACTCCGCTTTGACTGACTCCAGTGTCAAATCTGTCATGCCTTTGATTATGTCATCAAGAGAGGTAGGCACCGATGGAGCGGATGATTTTGGAGCAGAAGGTGTAGGCATCGGTCGTGGAACAGGAGGAATAGATGGAGTGGAAACAATAGGCACTGGCATAGGCTAAGAAATTGGCTGAGGAGGAGAAGAAATAACAGGAATAGAAGCAGGCATAGGAGCTGATGATGGTGTAGGTGTCATGGAACCATTCTGTAGGCGAGTCTTCCATATCCTCCTCTTGGTCAAAGTCGAGACTGCATCCTAAGCATCCTGCCAATTCGTTTTAAGACCCATAGGCTTCGTGCGATCCTCAAGAAGCTCACCCAATTCTTCTTGAAGAGCAGGATCTGCAGCTTGCAAGAAAAGCTCAACTTTTTCAACATCCAATGCTCTTTGTTCAATGGCATCAAGCTGACTATACCTCTCTTCGAATTCTCGAATCAACTCTGAAGCAGCTAGACCTTTGTTTGGCATGTAGACCCACTCTCGGAATGACGGCCAAGTAGCCATACCAAAGTCCTCAAGGAAGTATTCTTCTTTCAAGGCCTTCTTAAAATCTTGCCAATGTGTATTTTGAATAAAAAGATCAGTCACTTTTGCCCTCAAAGCGGGTGTGACAAGACGAAGGAAATACTTACTCATAAGTCCAGCAGGAACTCCAAAAAACCCCATCTTGATCTCATATGTCTTCAAATATGCTGAAGCATTACAGCCATCAAATAGCTTCTTCTCATTCTCAACTGCTTCAATAGCCTTAGTCGCGCTGTTTGCATTCTCCTGCTCTGAATAGAGTTGCCTTTGCTGAGACAACTGTTGTTGATGCAATTGTTGCTGCTGCTGCATAAACATTTGTGTCTGCTGATTTTGGAGCTGCATATACATGGATATATTCTGTAAAATATGCTTTAGATCCTCTGTTGAAGTACTTGACGCAGCAGTCATTGATGGAGCTGAAGTAGACGCAGTTGGAGTTGTAGAAGAGGCTGAAATAGAGGTTGAAGTATCTCCCATCCTGAAATTTCTGCGACGCTTTCACGTCGGGTTCACCAAAGATGTCGAAGGGTTTATGAAAGCAAAGTCGCGTCTTCAGAAGACCTTGATAAATTTCAGGATTAAAGATCAAACAGATGAATAAGCAAGATGAGGAAATAAGGCCAAGACTCTACTTTATTTCTGCCAATAACAAATACAAGGTTCAAGAAGAAGAAATCCGAAGAACCTCTGGGCATAAATCACCAACATGGCAGCGGCTATGTTTCAAAAAAAAAACATCTGGATTACACAATCTGCTGAAGATTTGGTGTACTCACTGTCCAAATCTTTCTTGTTGATGGACTCTTTTAGCAAAAACACAGTTTTGTCCCTGATAGATGCAATATTGCATGTTTTGACTCAATTCGTCAATTCTTCTGAGTGCAGTTATGGGAGACAAGATTCTCCACATGTATCACTACGTAGGATGATGTTGATTTGCTTGTGTCAGTCCTTGGACTTAGTAGGAGCAAATAATCATGCATTATTGATGGCTGGAGGTTGCATGGCTTTTATGAATGCTTTTCTGTATGCTCTGAATTCTCTGTGTACAGTCCGATTTCTGGATGCTATGGCGCACGGGAGGCAATTCCACAATCGTTATTGCATGATTTATGAATGCTCTTGATTCTGTATGTGCAGCAGTGATTACTCTCAGAGAATCAAAACCCTGATCTCAATATAAAATCGGGCAGCTTGGACAACCTTGCGGACCGACTCCTTCTCGTTACACAGGCTGCAGCTCCACTTGTTACTGGACTTCTTCTCCTGCTTAACCTGCATCATTTGGCATCTGGTTGTCAATCCCAATCTTAGTTCAGCAAGTCACTCTTGTTAATCAGCTATAGCAGCCTGTCAACTCAGCATCATTGCTCTTCAGTCCACTACCAAAGGAAACCTCATTTGTTCCCTTTCACCAAAGAACTTAGTAATAGGTAATGCTGGGGCTGATGCCAATGAAGTCCTGTAGATATTGGAGCTTTCAAGCCCAATTGCAGCCACCCTGGACAGCGATGAAACTCGCAATTCCTGTCTCAGTTATTATCTTCACTCTGTAAGGCGATCTGATTTCTGTGTAGCTCCTTCATTACGGCTTCCGACACTGCAATCGTGCCTATCACCATGCGAAAGCTCTAGTAAGCTTAATCGAAGAGTCCCTATCAGCAGGCCCTGGCTCCTCTTCGTTGCTGATGATCTGTTGCATTCAATTGCAGGTTGACGACGAAAAGCAGAAGCTCTCGTATGATAAGGAAGTGCTCGGTAGTCAGCCTGCAACGTCACCTCTCGGTCACTCGACGTCTTTTCGATGGATATGTCTACAGTTGTCTTCACACAGAACCACACCTCTTAGGCTAGGCAACACTCTCCTCCTACTCTCGATCCCATGGCCTTCAATAACAACGCCCATATCAATCTTGCAATAAATCTGTCGCATAGCAGCCCTTCACCCCTCATTTGATCCTTCTTCCACCGGATTTTTCTAGCGTCATCCCTTCCTCCACAGTCCATCCTCTACAGATCTGCGATCATCGTTGGCATCCGTTGCCTATGTCCATATTTTTGTTTTCCTGCAGATTAATGGCCATGACCTTACTTCCCCTCTTCTCCCTATTTTTGTCATCCCCCTTGATCCTACGTGTTTTCCCCTACTTTTTTCTTCCGTGAACCAGAAAAAGCCCACTTTTTTAGCCACACTTTCCTCTCATACACATGCAGAAAAACGGCATCTTTCATCTTCACGTCGCATGTCCCTTCAACTCTAGATCTTTGGCTTTGCTTCAAGCTTGGTAAAAGTATGAACACAAAGCATCTCAGAAAGATCCCAGAGGCTCACAAGAGCATCTGCACTCCCCACTGCAAAGTACCTCCCAGTCGGATCAATGGCAAAACAATAACAACCTGTTGTGTGAGCATCAAGTGTGTGTAATGTAGAAAGAGATGGATAGGACAAGATATCCACTGTTCCATTCCCAGTTGTGAGGAAGTACAGTTCTCCAGTGATATTCCACGCTATTTCATTCACCTCATAAGGAAACTTGCGCTTGTTGATTGGCTTGAATCTTTCCAACTCCTGGATGTGGAGGCTTGGTATCATTAGGTATTTTTGATGTAGCTGAAGAAGGAGAAGGCAAAGTCCTGAATGAATACGTGTAACACATTCACCAGCATCAGTTGTGCTTTCCACTTGACCTTGCTCAACATAGGCTGAAATTATCTCATCATGTTCACCACTATGCCTCCAACTCCTCCCCACTATACTCATACGCAGAAAATAAATGTAAACACAACAACTAAGTATGTACAAAGCATCAAATCACACACACAACTTTCGGGTGGTTTTCACACCTTGAATTCGCAGCAATACGACAACGTATTTCCTGAAGAGCTGACAAAACTTCCTCCTCAGAGAGAAGTAGATCACGCTAGCGCCAAGAGCTATATCAATCGCAAAGAGACCATATAGGATGTCCATCTTGGAAGTGATTGAGCTAAAGGAGCAACTCAAGCAACTGTTAGACCAAGGCTACATCCATCCTAGCAGTTCACCATGGGGAGCTTCGGTGCTGTTCCAGAAGAAGAAACATGGAACGCTTCCGCTATGCATTGACTAGAGAGGGTTGAATCAATCAACCATTAAGAACAAGTACCCCATTCCAAGAATAGATGAACTTCTTGATCGTCTCCAAGGTGCGAAGATCTTCTCAAGATTGATCTCAAATCTGGATATTATCAGATAAGGATCAAGGAAGAAGATATCCCAAAGACTGGGTTCAGCACAAGATATGGACAATTTGAGTTCGTGGTTATGTCATTCAGGTTGACAAATGCTCCTGCTATCTTCAACAGGCTAATGTAGGATATCTTTAGGCCATATCTTGATGACTTCGTACTCGTCTTCTTTAATGATACCTTAGTCTACTCCAAACAGGAAGAAGATCATGAACCCCAGCTTCGCATTGTCCTTGAGACAATGAGGGCAAACACGCTTTATGCCAAAAAGAAGAAGTGTGCATTTTTCAAGCGACAGATTGAATATCTAAGATTCATTGTATCAGCGGAAATTTTAGTAGATCCGGCCAAGGTCAAAGACGTTCTGGAGTGGCCAATACCAACTTCTGTCAAAGAAATATGTAGTTTTCTTGGATTGACAGGATGGTACAGGGTCTTTATCAAAAACTATGCCTTGATTGTTGCACCTCTGACCAATCTACTGAAGAAGCAAGTATCAATTGTATGGTCACCCGCCGTTGAACAGTCCAGCTTTGATAAACTAAAGCAAAGCTTGGTATCAACACCTATTCTAAAACTTCCAGATCTTAGTAAGGATTTTGAAGTGATAACTGATGCTAGCACACTTACCTTAGGGTGTGTGCTTATGCAAGAAGGCCATCCTGTAGCATACTCTTCAAGGAAACTGAAGAGGCATGAAATGAACTATGCTACTCATGATTTGGAGTTATTAGCTGTCATCCATGCTCTCAAGCTTTGGAGACACTACTTGCTGGGTAACAAGTTCACCCTAGTGACGGATCATAAAAGTCTTAAATGGATTTTTACCCAGAATGAGCTCAATATGAGGCAATGTGAATGGATTGAAGTGCTGGAGGAATATGATTTTGAAATCAAATACTGGTCTGGAAAGGAGAATGTAGTTGCCGATGCACTCAGTCGCAAGGCATTTTTGAATTCTCTGATTTTGCAAGATCCATCAACGGCCAGATCTCTAGCCACAAAGGTATCCATGCCAAACAATCCAATTCTTGAGCTAGCTAGAGAAGAGGCATGCCATGATCCAACCTATCTGAAATTGCTAAGGGAGATCCCTATCAAGGATCAAGACCCGAAGCTACAAACAAAGTATCAAGAATTCTCTATCAATAGTGGACTTATCTACTATAGAACGAGATTATGTATACCGGCAAGCCAATCACTCAAACAGAAGATACTTTGGGAAGCCCATGACTCCCCGTTTTTAGGATATCCTAGCTATGCCAAGACCCTCAATGCAGTCAGAAAGAGCTATTATTAGAAGAGGCTTAAAGGTGACATTCTCAAATATGTCACTGAATGTTTGTCTTGTCAATGTATTAAGGCCGAACATGTCAAAATGCCAGGAAAATTGCAACCACTTGACATTCCCCAAATGAAATGGGAATTCATTAGTATGGATTTTGTTGTTGGCCTACCCCAAGTTTAGGGAGGATACAACTCCATTATGGTCATGGTAGGTTTGCTTACCAAAGTTGCACATCTTATTCCTATTAAGACAAACTATAAAGCCTCAAATATTGCAAGGTTGTTCATCAGGGAAATATTCAAACTGGATGGGTTACCCAGAAGAATCATTAGTAATCGTGACTCTCTCTTCACATCACATTTCTGGAGGGCTATCTTCGAGGTCATTGGGACTCAACTCTGTTTCAGTACAGCTTACCATCCCCAAACCGATGGTCAGACAAAATGAGTCAATCAAGTCATTGAGGATATGCTAAGGGCACACTGCTGTCGCAAACCCAAAAAGTGGATTTAATATTTGCCACTGGTTGAGTTTTCCTACAATGCTTTCTACCAACTACTCTAATACAGACTAGCTAAAAAGAACCATCAAAGAAGTTATCCTAGGTGGTGGCCTGAGCTACCTACCCAACTTAGGACAACTAGACCACGGACTCCTACTAGGTGAGGACTCCTACAACTTGGTCTTAATACATTTTTTTTCTTTCAAGGTTTCCATACTTGGGCATGTAAAAAGGAGGGAGCTGAGCATAGTGACCCAAGGAGAATAGGGTATCGGTCTCAGGTGTCTTGAATCAGTACCCAAGGAATCTACCAAGCTCTCATGAGGCAACACTTCAATCTTTTTCTCTTCCTCTCACTTTTGTTTTCACTCCAATCTTCCTTAGTATTCTTTTTTCTAACTAGAGGCCACCCTAGGAAGACAAGGCATCAGCCTTAGGGGTGGCCCCACGTATGTTGACTCATCCTCACGAACCTACCAAGCCTTCACAAGGCGACGAACAACTACTCTTAAAATTTTTATTTCTTTTCTTTTCTATTTTAGAGATTAGAACCCCTCAGTTATTTTTTATTTCAAATATATTAATGCTTATATCTTCTTTTTATTTCGGCAGGCTTCTCTAACTACCTCACACTAGTAGGGACTCCTAGAACAATTGCCTAGCAAACTAGCATATTAGGGTCACTAGGATTTCCTTCTAAAGATAGATCTTTCAATGCATGACAATGTCTTTACAGGAGATAGACAACTACTCGAACCTCCCTCAAATGTACCTAGCCTAACCCTAGGCCTTCATGCCTTGATTGCCAGTCCCTAACAAAAAACCAATTCTCCCCAAGTATGCAAAAAAGAAAAGTATTAATAAAGGAAGAACATCACCCCTCAGGTAAGTTACTCATGAGTATATGTATGCATCACGTGGGTTCAAAATAAGGTATTTTTAAAATACCATTTTTATACATTTTTTACATATAGAAGGGTGTAATATAAAGGGTTTATTTACAAATTGAATAGAAAAAGGTTATGTTTTATTCAATACAAATTTACAGTTAAGGATATTTATAAATAGGCCTTGAATGCAGGTGATGTAGATGGTATACATATAGTAGCTTCCCTGATCATCACCCAGACTTGGCCACAAGAAGCTTCTGTGCAGCAAGAGGCTCCCTTTAGGTCATGTTGAATCTGTATAGCATAGCACTAAAACAAAACCATTAATCGCACCCTTACTAGATAGACACATGGCCCACTTGGCCTAACAAAAAACCGTTGGTCCCGACATAACTCCACAGGAAGGACAAGACCGATAAAGGATAAGGGCTCCTCAGGTCCTACACTAAATGCATAAGGTTATTGGCCAACCCTCTTGCATAAATAGCAAGGAGTGTCCAACAAATATGATGATAAACGCTCATGTACGTTCATGATAGAATAGGGAGGTGCTCAATTACTACTTGGCTCATAATCCAAACTAGCCATTGATGACCAAAATAGGATATGTTAGCAAGAAGATCCCAAAGTAGTCCTCCTAGGCTGAAATTAGAAGGTAATTGTAAGACCTCCCCTAGACCAGAATTAAAAGAGACATCTTTAACAAAAGCATAATTGGCTAGGGAATCTGCAAAGTGATTCCACTATCAAGAAATTAGTTGACAAGCCACCATCTCAAAAATATGCAACATATCCAAGGCTACACAATGGTACATCCGTAGGATGGGATCTCGTACACTATAGGTCCCATTTAACTGGTTGATTACTAACAGCGCTTCACCAATAATCGGTGGATACCACCATATCGGGCTACATTCAACCCCATAATCAAGGTCTTGTATTCTACTATATTATTAGTAAAACAATATCCTAAATATACTCCCATTTTCATAACAACCCTACACTAGGGATCTTTAATGACCACACCAACCCTCGCATGCTTAGTGGGCCCTTGAGAAGCTCCTTCAAAATACAACGTACAGACCGAGTCTTCATTGATAGGCCACACCATACTAATTAGATTACTCGTACTTATGATAATCAAAGTTGGGCTAAGAGGGAGGATGTATAAGAGGTGCAATGCCTCCTTCCTTTTGCTGAACTCGATAGGAATACTCATAATAATCCTTTGACAATGGTAGCAATAGACCTTAATATCCCATGTGAATGATTCGTCTTGCTACTCAATAACTTGATAACCTTTACTCAACTAGATCATTTGACCTTGGTAGTAACGCTGCTCTAAATGTGGATGCTCAAGATACAGAATGATTCTTCCCATCTAGTTGTCTTGGTACCTACTGCAAGTTAAAGTTGAATCATGAAGGACCTGCACAGGCATCGAGTCCGACATTAGCCCTTACAAGTAGTAAGACGTCACCTTATTAAAGTTAAATTTATTTTTAAACTCTACCCCTTGAAAATCTACTAAAAGGGCTATAGAGCCGTTCTTTCCTATATGTATAATTGTATACGACCCCCAACCATCCAAGGTAACAAAACTAAAATAGGGTTTAGGGCCCGCTTACGATTCTCCTTGGCATCGTGTCTTTGGTAGATATCACAATGCTTAACATAACTGAAAGCATCCTAGAAAATCTCATACCACCTTCTCATAGAGAATATAGTGCCTAAATTTCTTTGTCACGAAAACCATTATAAGGCACAATTTCTCTATGTAAGTATAGTTTACTTCAGATATCTCCAATTTATGGCTAGCAAAGGCAATTGGATGATACCATTTTTTTTCCCGAATTTGGGCTGCTGACCCTTAGTTCAAAAGGCATATGCCTTACTTTTTGTCACCACAGGGTGGCTGCCTTCCTTTATGGGAATTGTATGAATAGCCAAGCTTCAACTTATCATAACTCCAAGCAAAGATGTCACAAAATTCCTGAATCAAGAACACATAGTCCTTCCTTTCTTCCAAACTGAGCATGGACCCTTATTCAATTGGCCATGAATCATTCATCGTCCCAAGGTATAACTCAATTACATCTGCATCTCTTATCCTCTCCCGAGTCTTTATTAGCTCATTCAAAGTTACTTGATAGATATACTTTGTAGTGGACCCCTCATTGGATTCATCACTTGATGATGTCTCTCTACTAACTGCATCCTCTAATGTCTCTATCTCTATAGAGGATAAAAGAACTCTCTCACTTTGAGGAGATTCAGGTAGGCATCTACTACTGCATGTCTAGCACCTCTATCAAAGTTCAACCAACTAGTGGGTATATCAACCTAATAGTCCACTTGTAAGATCCATGTTCTACCTCTAATAATAATTGATAGCTCGGCCGCCTCCCGAACCTAATCACCCTAAAGTCCAAATTGCATTCCACATTGGCAATGGTCACATGGACTTTAGTAATGCACCCTTCAGGTTGTCTTTAACATTCATCAACCATTCGAAGAATCGTGGAGGAATATTTTTGGATTTCTAACCCTAGCCTCACTATCAATTCCAAACTCATAATTTTGATGGAGGATCTAGTGTCTACAATAGCATGATCCACTAATATTCCTTCAACATATGCTGCTACCCTTGAACTATGCTTCAGCATGCTCAAACCAATCATCTCCTACTTGTGCTAAGCCCAAGGGCTCCACGATATACCTTATGCATAAAATATTTTTAAATTTCTTGTGCACTTCTGGAGACAACTTAATCAACTGCAAGAGGTTTACATCTGGCTTAACTTCACAAAGAGAACTCGCTAAAACAAATTCATGATAGTTAGCAATAACTCTCTTCTTTTGCAAGAAAATTCTCTCCTTTGGTCTTTGAACAAGATTTGGTGTCTCTTTCTTGGATTTTTCCCTCTTCTTTGAAAATTTCTTATCCTTCTTGGAGTCAACTTTACCATCAATGACTTTTAGAGGTCTGCCTTCCATGTCGAGATTAAGAAATTATGTCCCCTTATCATCGTGCTTAGAGTTTTCCTCAACAAGTTTTATCTTATCTTTGTCACAGTATTTGCCCTTTTGACCTCTTGTAATAAGCCATATATTATAAGCTTCAGTGTCTTTAATACAAACAACTTCAATAAGGCTTATTGCATTACCACTAGGCATTGCCAACATCTCTACAATAGCTTTCCCTCTTTGTAGTATTTTTTTCCATCCCTCATCTTGCTGGAGATTATTTCCTTACACTCGATGGTTTACTAGACCTGGCTATTTACTTCCTTGCTAGAGAGAACTAATCTTGCTCCAACAAGTACTAGCTAAGTGGTCGAACTTTCTTCATATGTCACATTTAACATTTGGACAATTCCTAGGGGAATGTTGGCCACTGCACCACTTACAACTAAATCATGAGGGGACACCCTCTTTAGGGCATCGACTTCCTATCAAATTCCATTGCTTATTAAGGAAATTGACATCAACAGCTATTTGCTTGTATTGTTCGGTGGTCATGTCAATATAGTGCTTCATCATATCCTTAACTTCGCCAAGGACATTCAAGGCACTTGACCCATAGTTGTGACTGTTCACTTGTCATTCCACTGGCCTAATCCCTTGATTGGGAATTGGCTACTAATTCCATGGAACAATATTGGGATTTATTATTTAGCCTCTAACATTTGGTGGAGCCATCTGGCTGACCATAGGCACGGTCACATTGGGAGGGGCTAGCAACACTTCTAAAACCTTAAAAGCCTAATATTTTAATTACCTTTGTCAATTCAATTTCTTCTTCCACACCAATATGGCATTAGAATACATCAAAAGTATAAGATGTTTTAAACTCTTAAGAATGCTGATGGAAATGATATCTCAAGCTTCTTTCAATGGCATGGACAAACACAGAGAAGGAAAATGCTAATGAGAGGAGGAAGAAAAGGAAACTATAAATGAAATAACAAAAGAATATGTAGAACCTAGAGAGAACCTAAAAAAGTGAAAGAATTAGAAAATTTTTAGTCCAAAAGTAAGATGTTATTAAAACTTGAAAAATGGACATCTAGATGTCATTTTTTGAGTCATGCTTCCTCTCCTATTGGAAGTACTTACGAGTGTCCCTTGATCTCAATTTGTCAATGCTAAAGTATTTTCAACACCTAGACTTGGATTCTAGTGTGCCCTAGAAGTCCACTTGTAGTCGTGACTCTACATCCTCTACTCGTGTAATAGCCATATCAATGTCTGCAAAGCAACACTCCTAAGTTGCACTGGATGTTAAAGTCTAGCCCATGCCAAAAGTATCGTAGTTGAGTGGCAGCTAGAATGGGAATATAGGTTTGCAACTTACGAAATAATTCCGTTAGCTTCTTGGCATAGCCTCGAACATTCTCATGAGGTTCTTGACCTATTACATTGAGAACACTTAGCCAATACTAGCCTTCCCTTTCATGGGAAAACTCTCTCTAAAAGTCCATGAAAAATAAATAAATCACGGTTATGGTTCCAGCATCGAGGCTATGATACCATACTACAGCTTGTCCTTTCAGAGTCATATTAAAGAACATCAAGTGTCCTTCATCTTGGATTCGAGAGTTCAACATTCACTTTTAAAACTCATTAATATGAAGTCCTACATCTTTCTATGATAACCCATTAAAAATGGGTAGAGAAAATCCCAAGA
Source organism: Lygodium microphyllum (assembly GCF_053477565.2). Lineage (NCBI taxonomy): Eukaryota > Viridiplantae > Streptophyta > Polypodiopsida > Schizaeales > Lygodiaceae > Lygodium > Lygodium microphyllum. Next base: position 105,293 of record NW_028229582.1, on the reverse strand, counting down.
CTAGCAAGTTCGAAGTTCCTGTGGGGATTATAATAGGTTTCCTCGTGATAACTGAGAGCAAAATTTTGGTGCCGGGAATTGCTTAAAAATAGCTAAAAATTATGAATATCAAGGGAAAAATATCCAATGTCAAAGGCGGCGGCTCGACCTAGGACGATTTTAAGCATCAAAGTGCTCTAAGGACGCCCGGGCAACACTTGCGGATTTTTAGTAATTTTTCCATGCGCCTGTGCCGGTTAGTGGAGCTGGCAATCACTGCGGGATGCCGAGACGAGCTCACAAAAATTTTCAGATCGGGATTCGAACACCGTATGCGAGAGAAACGGGAAAAGGACCAAAAGGCCGGGAGGTGCCCAAAAATGAGAAGTGAAGGGGTGCCTTTGTGAAGGGGCACCCCCCCTTCCAAAAAAAAATGTGATTGAGGGGGGGCGGCGTGTTGCAGGAGGCGCCGAAAAAAACGCCCCCCCCCCCCCCCCCCCCCCCCCACAAATCATGATGAGGGCTTGAAAGCAAGCCATGGAAGCAACTACGGCAGGCAACTACTCATCCTCCGCTCCGTATCGCTCCGGTCCATGCGAGAAATGGCAGCCTGTAGAGGGAGAGAGAAAATCAGTCTTTCTCTCTCCTCTCTCTCTCTCCTCTAAAGGCAGGTTCATGTGGGAAGAGAAAGGAAGAAGAAAGAATGGTGGAGGCTTGTCCGGTATCGATCAGATTGCTCCACGGGCTGGAAATGGTGACTTGTGATCATCATGAGTATGAAGTGCTGCTGATTTTCAGATTTGCAGCCATGGACATGAAACCCGAAACACGCAAATAAGCGGTAATTCAATTTTTTCAAAGGAAATTTGAGATTTCATGGCTTTTGATTGATAAAGTGTTGTTCATGTGGGCTAAAAATTGTTTATGTTGCTATTTTCCATGAGTACTTGCTGTTCATAATCAGAAAATCAGAAAAACATGCATCTTGTGACTCAAAATAATACACTAAAACACGTAAAATATGGAAAATCAAGGAAAAATGATGTTTTTGGGCATAAAAATGGAAGAATAAATGGGAACACCAACTAAATTTTCATTTTTGTTGCAAGAAGTAACTAAAAGCCACAGCCCATAACCTATTTTGAATTTTTAGTAATAAAATAATGCAAAAAATAAGGAAAAATACAAGGAAAATAGAGGAAAACCACTAAAAAATAGGGAAAAAATGCATTTTGGGTGCGGAAAATTAATGAAAATTAAGAACAATGTTTATAATTCAACCCCACCTTCTTGTTCTAGTGTGTTTTTCCCTCTCTTTACACATAAAATGATGGCAAATGCCTTATAAATCTATGCAACAATGCAACATTTGATCGATGGGAGGGTAGAGTGGTTAAAATGTGTCTAAATGCGGAATAATGATGAAAAGATTGCTGGGTTTTTGTTTGCATGCCATATAGGTCGGTGAGTAATTATAGAATGAGAGCCTAGTAGCACGAGGGTTTCCTCGGTGCTAGGTTCGTGCAACGCCGCATAAGAACGGTAGTTGAGAATCATTAAAAGAATGTTTTCCACATGTGCACAATATTGATTTTATAATTGTTTGAGCACGTAGCATCCATAATATGCATAAATCATGGAATCCTAGATGCACAGCAATTGCTTTCATTAGGACCTCGACCCATGTTGAGTGAGAGACAGGACACCCTAAGCCATAGGCTAGTTGTGGGGTCTAGGGGAAAGAGAAGTAAGGACGATGGTACATTACTATATACGATTAAATGGTACCTTGAGTGGATTTTGTACGAAATGTTTATATGTTGAGCGATGCAACAAGGGGCCAATCCCCAAGGTGTAGGAGAGTCGCAGAGGGGTGGCGGCATTCAGCCGTTGGAGGACTCCCTATGTCTGTGCTTCTTGCCATTAGGCAATGTGCAAGGGACTCCCTCTGAGGAGTAGTGGGTGAGAGAAGAGTGGACTACAAACGACGTAATACAAACGCAAGATATTTAGGAAGGCAATGTATGTGTCATCAACGCTCCTGGCCGCGAGGCCGTGGGGTTTTTGAGTGCATGAGATAGAGGTCCGGCTAATGCACGAGCCAGTGCTGGCCAGTTCTAGGTTCCATCAATAACAATAGGATTTGCTAAATGAGTTTGAACGGATAGCACTACTACCCCACCCGAAGTGGGTTGACTAGTTGGAAGAGGGGAAGTACTAGAACTTCCTCCTCCTCCTAATGGACTATGCATGGGGCTAGGGTTACTAAGACCCCTCCCTTATAGGGATATCAGATCACTCCACTGAGGAGAATATCTCTCAATAATTTTGGCTTGCTCTCTGGCCCGTTGTCGTATTGCTGCGCATTCGAGGTGTGAAAACCACCCAAAAGTTGTGTGTGTGATTTGAAACTTTGTACATACTTAGTTGTTGTGTTTACATTTATTTTCTGCGTATGAGAGAAGTTTGGAGGCATAGTGATGGGTATGCATGGGAATTTTGGAAATATTATGGATGCGGAGATCGTGTTTTGTGAACATGCTGAGCACAACGTTGTATCATGGACTTTATAATTTATGGCGAGAATGCTACAGTTGAACAAGTTCAGGAACTTTTTGGGATTATAGAAGGTGTTGATACCTCCATTTATGGGGACACTGTGAAATATGTCCTTAAGGCCAGCATGGATAATATCAAGTTGGATTTTTATGTGATTGGGACTTATAAACATGACAATCACATGTTTACTTTGGATGATTTTTATTCAAGACCTTGGACTGCGCTGTGACTATGATAAATTTAGCCTAATGGAAATGGAAAAACCAGGGATGGTTATTTTTGACACGGCTATTTTTGAAAAGGGAGTTTTTTGAATCGAAAAGAAAGAGGGAAAAGCAAGGAGCCTGGAAAAGAGAAGGGAAGAAGACGATACTCTGCGCAGAATAGGGAGGAGAAAAACGACAAAAAAGCTGGGGAAAGCTCGGATAAAGAATGCTCTTTCTGAGATAGAATCGGAACTTGTTACTGAGGAACCGGAGTGAGCCCGCCCAGCATCAAACGTGCAGGTGTTACCAGCTGTAAGCCGATACACAGAGCCAGATAATCATGATTGGGAAAGTAGGGCACCTTTACCTGCATATGAGGATAAGAACAAGGGGCAATATCCTAAAGAGGTGCCCAAGAGGTCTGACAATGATTGGTGGGACAAAGAGTCTGAAAGGGATGCCCTAACCCTGCACCCTTCATCTCGAACTCAAGAGGTTGTCAGCTCTCAATATGTGTCAAGACAAGAATTGCAGAGTGCTCCATATGCGAGGCAACAAGAGCCTGCTGTTTGTGGGGTTGAATTCCGCCCTGCGCCAGCAATTGTTCGAGCCTCAAATCCCTGGACAGCAAGGAGGGGTGCAATGTTTGAGAAAGAGAAGGTCCTGAGGACTGTCAAAGGGATTCTGAACAAACTAACTTCGGAAAAGTTTGAAGTATTGTTGGATCAACTGCTTAATGCTGGCATTGATTCCGCTGACATATTAAAGGGTGTGATATCACTTGTGTTTGATAAGGCTGTACTTGAGTCTACATTTTGTCCTATGTATGCACAAATGTGTGTCCAACTTAGCAAAGTGCCTGTTCTACAACTAATTGCTGTAGCAAATGTGTCAAGAGACTTACTTTCCAAATCACAATTATTCAATATTGAGTCTAGCAATCAAAAGTATGTAGGGCAACAGAGCAAGTGGAATCCATCTGTTGGAAATTAGACTTCTGTTGGTACCTTGGACAGTGAACCAATAAGCTTGAACAGCATGAGACGACCAGTTGGTGCACTGAATGAGTGTCGGCAAAAATGAAGAAGAATACTTGACTGCTGAAGTCGACTGGGGTAGCTGATATCGATACAAAGGGTTAAATCCTCATGCAGACCAGTGTATGCAGATCAGGGATCTTAATGAATCGATGTACATGCATAGTCAAGAATCTGAGCTTTGATGTGAAGTCTGGCCTTAAATGTATATCCACAGAATTTAGCATTGAATCATGTTTATGCAAGGTTGTTTCCTTTCCCATTTCTCTATGATTAACAGGATCATGTCAGAGCTCTTTCAATCATTGATCACTTTGGGTTCTTTTCTTTCCTAAGAGCAGCTGGAAGCAGCCCATACCCATGGGCTGAGCTTCAGTTAGAATAGAATTGTGAGTAGCAGGAGATGAAAGCTTAGCCTTTGTCATCTCACTTGAAGGGCTTGGATTTGATCACTTGCAAGATCATGTTGAGTTTATCCAACAAAATTCTCTTCGTATTATGCAGTTTACCTTTGAAGATGAAGTTAGCCTATTGATGCTTTGAAAGGCAGAAATACATTGATGCAAACTTACAAACTTGCATTAGAAGCTCCTCATATTACTAATGTTGTGCATGAATGTACCCTGGTTATTTACAGATTTAGAGACTAAAAATGATGCAGAAATAGAGCTTTCAAATTGACTTTGATATGCTAAATTGACCTTCTATCCTGAAATTATTCAAAGTTCTCTGTGGGCGCGACTTTGCTTTCAGAATCCTTTGACATATTTGGTGAACCCGACGTGAAAGCGTCGCAGAAATTTCAGGATGGGAGATACTTCAGCCTCTATTTCAGCTTCCTCTACAATTCCAGCTGCGTCTACTTCAGCTCCATCTATGACTGCTGCGTCAAGTACTTCAACGGAGGATCTAAAATAGATTTTGCAGAATATGTCCATGTATATGCAGCTCCAAAATCAGCAAACACAATTGTATATGCAGCAGCAACAACAATTGCATCAACAGCAGTTGTCTCAGCAAAGGCAACTCTATTCGGAGCAGGAGAATGCAAACAGCGCGACTAAGGCTATTGAAGCAGTTGAAAGTGAGAAGAAGCTATTTGACGGGCGTAATGTTTCAGCATATTTGAAGACATATGAGATCAAGATGGGGTTTTTTGGAGTTCCTGCTGGACTTATGAGTAAGTACTTCCTTCGTCTTGTCACACCTGCTTTGAGGACAAAAGTGACTGATCTTTTTATTCAAAATACACATTGGCAAGATTTTAAGAAGGCTCTAAAAGAAGAATACTTCCTTGAGGACTTTGGTATGGCTACTCGGCGGTCATTCCGAGAGTGGGTCTACATGCCAAACAAAGGTCTTGCTGCTTCGGAGTTGATTCGAGAATTTGAGGAAAGGTATAGTCAGCTTGATGCTATTGAACAAAGAACATTGGATGTTGAAAAAGTTGAGCTTTTCTTGCAAGCTGCAGATCCTACTCTTCAAGAAGAATTGGGTGAGCTTCTTGAAGATCGTACGAAGCCTATGGGTCTTAAAACTGATTGGTAGGATGCTCAGGATGCAGTCTCGACTTTGACCAAGAGGAGGATATGGAAGACTCGCCTACAGAATGGTTCCATGACACCTACACCATCATCAGCTCCTATGCCTACTTCTATCCCTGTTATTTCTTCTCCTCCTCAGCCAGTTTCTTGGCCTATGCCAGTGCCTACTGTTTCTACTCCACCTATTCCTCCTGTTCCACGACCGATGCCTACACCTTCTGCTCCAAAACCATCCGCTCCATCGGTACCTACTTCTCTTGATGACATAATCAAAGGCATCACAGATTTGACAGTGAAGTCAGTCAAAGCGGAGTTGGTGGGTAAGTTGAAGGAGCAGTTTGCTTCGACTGCGCCTGCTACTTCTTCTAGTGCTCCTACTGCACCTAGGAGTGCTCCTAGTGCACCTAGGAGAGATCGGAGATGTATTTGGTGTGATAGTACAGAGCATCAGCATTGCAGAGATTGTGACTCTTTCCAGGATGCAAGGAGGCAGAATTTGGTATATTGGGGGCAAGATGGTAAGATTTGGTTGACTGAAACAGGAGCTCCACTTGCTACCAACTTTCGTAAAGGTGGAATGAAGAAGTTAGTGGAGGACATGGCTGCGCGTACTTCTTATGTGACAGCTAGAGGTGATGCTTCTGCATATGGAGTACAGATTGAGAAGGGATCAGAGACTCAGTCCGCACTATGGACTTATGCTATGGAGACTGCAAACAAGGGGAAAATTCAGCAAACTGTTTAGACTAGTGCAGGCTCTAGCATCAGATCAGAGACAGGTTGGGACTCGCCTCTTGACAGGTACTCTATTTATGCTTATTTGGCTAAATCTCATGGTGCAGATGTATTTGTTGAGGAGAAGCGTAAGAGGGATGAAGAAAATCCAAGTGCAGCTAAGAAGACTAGAGGGGGTGAGTTTGTTTCTCCACCTAATGCAGGACCGTCTTCAAGACCAGGGCCAGATCGACAGATGGAGGATGCTCAAAAGAGAGAAAAGAGGCAAGAGCCTAGAGAGAGAAAGCAGCCAGGATTCAGATTGATGTCCGATATTGAGACATCTACAGACATGAAGAAAATCTTTAATGATAAGATACTTGGCAGTGAGGTGACTTTCACTATTTCTGAGATTTTGGGCATCTCAAAAAGAGAGTTTCAGGATCAGTTTCAGGAGGTCCTGAAGAGGAAAAGACATGCATTGACTTCCACTGATACACAGGGAGTTTTGATTGGAGAGTTGGATGAGGATGAGGATGAGGTTATGGTTGATAATGCTTCTGTTTTTCCGCAGGTAGAGAAGAGGGTTCAGCCTATGCATTATGCTGAAATTGATGAGCCTGTTTTGATACCGCGTAGTCACTTTTCGCGGAGCCATTGGGCTAGGGCAACTACAGAGACGATGGTAAAGATTGGAGAGAAACAGGTGCCTTATGTTGCATTGGTTGATCATGGTTCAGAGATTAATCTCATAGTTCGTGGAGTTTATGAGAGTAACAGATGGCCTATGGATGTAGAGCATGGGTGGCGTATGAGAGCCGCCAATAATACTGCAGGTGATTTATATGCTGCTTGCCCTAGTGTCAAGGTTTCTATTGGTGATGTAGAGGAGGATTTTCATTTCTTTGTGCAGGATTCATGCTCTTATCCCATAATTCTTGGACAGCCATTCATTACAGAGATGCACATGGAAACAAAGGTCATGGATGATGGATCTGCTTATGCACGGATTCGCAGTAAAGATGGTATGAGAGCAGTTCAGTTTATGACTGTATGTGTGAACCATGTTAGAAATAGAGATACTCTCAGAGATGCACCCTTACCCACTGTGAGGGATTCGGGTTTTCATTAGGTACCGCCGTTTCACGAGACGACGGTGGTACAGAGGAGAGGAGATTGGAGTTCTCGCCTCCTGGCAACAGCAGTGTTTTCTCCTCCGGTTATGTTGGGATTTCAGCAAACAGTTCAATGAGCTATCAGAAGACTTCTAGGTTGCCTAGAGCTGCCAGGCAGTATATATGCAGGAAGGAGAAAAATTTGAAAAATGCAGGAATTTTGGAGGATGATGAGCACATAGATGGTATGTATGACAGTGTGATTTGTGCAGATACGATGACAGAGATGGGAGATATGCTGAAAACTGATATGCTGAATTGTCATGGTAATGTATTAGTGCAATCCCTGGACATGTTTCATGAAATTGCAGATTTTATGTCACAAATTGAGTCAGAGGCTGAGGTAACTCAGCAAAGAGTGTTGAGTGCTGAAGAAATTCAGCAAACAGAGTTTCCAGCTGGTTATGATCAGCTTTCAGAGAGACAGAGGGCTGAAAATTTTCAGCCAACAGAGTTTACTGCTGAAATATTTCAGCATTCAGAGTTTGGGGCTGTTCCTATGCAGTCCATAGAGTAGAGGGCTGAGAATATTCAGCCATTGGAGTGCAGAATTGCTGATTTACAGCAAGGTTTATGTAATGCAGAAGAGCATAATGAAGCCAGGGTTGACACGAAATACAAAACTGTGGATAAGAAGGTGAAGCCGGTTGCTGTACCGCTTCCATCTGACAGTGATCAGCAAATAGAGAGGGCTGCTAAACAACAAATTTTGAGGAATCTGGAGCATATTGGTCATAAGTTTTCAGCAGAGACACTTGCTGAATTGAAAATTGGAAATGGTGATTTCTTGTTACCCATGGAGAAGCAATGCTTTCAGGAGATGCTTGAGCGTCATGGAAGGGGATTTGCTTTTTTCCCACATGAGATTGGTTGTGTGAATCCTGATATTGTTGCTCCTATGGTCATTTTTACTATTCCTCATATTCCATGGAATCTCCGGCCTATTCCAGTGCCTAAAGCACACTTGCCAAAGCTGATTGATTTATTGAATGAGAAAATCAGGATGGGAATCCTTGAGCCTTCATCTGCACCATACTCAAACAGGTGGTTTACAGTTCCAAAGAAGAATGGTACTCTCCGATTTATTCAGGACATGCAGCCAGTGAACAGAGTTACTATCAGGAATGTTGGTATAGGTCCAGTTGTGGATGAGTTTGCAGAGGCATTTGCTGGACGTGCCATCTATTCTTTGGGTGATTTGTATTCAGGTTATGATCAGTTTCAGCTGGCTTTGGAAAGCAGGGACATAACCACCATGAGAACTCCTATTGGGCTTGTGAGGATGTGTACCTTGCCTCAAGGTGCCACTAATTCTGTTGCGCATATGATGAATGCCATGCATAAGGTCCTTCGTGATTACATACCTCAGCTTACTATGCCTTTCTTGGATGATGTGCCCATTAAGGGGTGTGCAGAAGAAGAGAAGAATGAGAGTCTAAATGAGCAGGGATGCAGATACTTTGTGGCTGATCATATTTCAGCATGTGAGAAGATTTTGGCCAGGTTAGAAGAAGTGAACTTGACACTTACAGGGCAAAAATCTGTTTTTGGAGTGAATGAGGTTGTCATTGTTGGGCATATGTGTGGATATTATGGCAGGAAACCCTCACCTGATAAGGTGAATGCTATAGGCAAGATTGCAGAGTATTGTTCTACTACTTCAGAGGTACGGAGATTCATTGGTGCTTGTGTGTTTTATATGATTTGGATACCTCATTTTGCACACATTGCAGATTGTTTGTATCAGCTGCTTCGAAAGGGGCAGAAATTCTATTGGGATGAGAGCCACACTAAAGCCATGCGGAAATTGAAGAAGTTATTGCAGAATGCTCCTACTCTCAGGAAAGCGGATTATAATTGTGACAGGCCCATTGTATTGACAGTTGACACTAGTCCAATTGGCATAGGTTGGGCTGTGGGTCAAGATGATGCAGATGGAAATAGGTATGCTATTCGGTTTGGGGCGAAAGTCCTAAACGAGAGACAGAGGAGATATCCGCAAATCAAGAGGGAGTTATTGGGAATTGTCACGGCTCTCAAATGTGACAAGGAGTACTTTATTGGAGCTTCAGTTGTGGTAGAGACAGATTGCTTGCCATTGATTGGTATGATCACGAGTTGCTCTACTCTTGATATAGCCATGTTGAGATGGATTGCATACATCAAGTCATTAAATCCGGAATTTAGACACATAGCAAGAAAGGATAATCCAGTGGCAGATATGTTATCTAGAGCCAGATATGATGATGAGGAGACTCTACTTGCAGAAGAGGATGATGCAGAAATTTCAGCCACTATGGTTGATCATGTTTGTCATGTCTATGATATTGTGGCTTTCATAGAAGAACTTTATGTTGGAGATTGGTTGCAGATTGGCAGGTACCTTAGTACACTAAGCAAAAGAGATGAATGGACAGATGAAGAGTTCAAGAAGATCAGAAGGAAAGCTTATGGTTATTTTCTCAAGGACAGATTTCTTTGGAAGCATCCGAAGAAAAGAGGCGGATTACCTTTGCGGGTTGTTTGCGATAGAGAGACACAGTTACAGGTGATGAGGGAGTTTCATGAGAGTCCTTGGGCTGGTCATAGAGGAGTATGGGCTACTTATGAGAAAATCAAGGAGAAATATTGGTGGAAAGGCATGTATAGAGATGTTTCTCACTTTGTTGAGACTTGCAGAGACTGCCAGATGTATTCAGTAGTGCGTCATAGAGATGAGCTTCATCCGACCTATCCGCTATGCATTCATTATAAGTGGGTAGTTGATTTGGTTACCATGCCTATGGGTCTATGGCAGATGAGATACATTGTTTTGGCTAGAGAGGATCTTACTAATCATGTTGAGGGCAGATCTTTGAGAACGAAGACCACTAGTGCAGTGTGTAAGTTCTTATTGGAGGAAATTTTCTGCATGTATGGTTGTGTGGGTAAGATCACTGCGGATCGTGGTGAATTGGATGCAGATGAGGCTAGGGAGTTTTTCTCTCAGCTAGGAATCAAATTGGCTCTAACCACAGCATAGAATCCAGAGGGAAATGGAAAGAGTGAAAGAGGGCATCCGCCGATAGTGAAAGCATTAGCCAAAGCATGCAGAGGACGGATTGGAGAATGGCCAAGACTTCTACCATTTGCTTTATGGGCTGATCGTACGACTCATAGTGTTACCACAGGATATATGCCTGCAGAGTTGATGTATGGTCAGAAACCTGTTATGCCGATTGAGACTTGTGCTTCGACTTGGTCAGTTTTACCTTGGCAGGAGGATTTGATGAGAGAGGAGCTCTTAGCTCTTCGGATTTGACAGTTGGAGAGGAGACCTGAGGATATTCAGCTAGCTATTGACAAGTTGAAAGTTGCTAGACTAAGGAATAAGGACAGGTTTGATAGCAGGCATCGCTTGCGGCCAAGAACAATAGAAGAGGGAGATTGGGTATTGGTGTTTGATAGCAGTCTTGAAAATCAGCATACTGCACTTCGGAAGATGGTGAAAAGATGGTTTGGGCCGTACATAGTCAGACATGTCTTTGATAATGCAACATATGAGCTGACAGAATTGGATGGAACAGTGCTTAGAGTGCCTATTGCTGGAAAAAGAACCAAGATTTTCAAGAAAAGAGATGATGAGGATTATGCATTGGAAGAATTTTCAAGAGAAGAGCAACGACAAGAAACTCCAATGGAAGAGACAGATGATATGGCTGATAATCTTGTTGATCTACCAGAAATGCATAACGAAGAGATTGATTTGTTTGTGGATCTTGATGATAATGATCATGGGTAGTTGGCCCATCCGGAGGATGCGCAGGATTAGAGGGGGTGGATGTCGTATTGCTGTGCATTCGAGGTGTGAAAACCACCCAAAAGTTGTGTGTGTGATTTGAAACTTTGTACATACTTAGTTGTTGTGTTTACATTTATTTTCTGCGTATGAGAGAAGTTTGGAGGCATAGTGATGGGTATGTATGGGAATTTTGGAAATATTATGGATGCGGAGATCGTGTTTTGTGAACATGCTGAGCACAATGTTGTATTATGGACTTTATAATTTATGGCGAGAATGCTACAGTTGAACAAGTTCAGGAACTTTTTGGGATTATAGAAGGTGTTGATACCTCCATTTATGGGGACACTGTGAAATATGTCCTTAAGGCCAGCATGGATAATATCAAGTTGGATTTTTATGTGATTGGGACTTATAAACATGACAATCACATGTTTACTTTGGATGATTTTTATTCAAGACCTTGGACTGCGCTGTGACTATGATAAATTTAGCCTAATGGAAATGGAAAAACCAGGGATGGTTATTTTTGACACGGCTATTTTTGAAAAGGGAGTTTTTTGAATCGAAAAGAAAGAGGGAAAAGCAAGGAGCCTGGAAAAGAGAAGGGAAGAAGACGATACTCTGCGCAGAATAGGGAGGAGAAAAACGACAAAAAAGCTGGGGAAAGCTCGGATAAAGAATGCTCTTTCTGAGATAGAATCGGAACTTGTTACTGAGGAACCGAAGTGAGCCCACCCAGCATCAAACGTGCAGGTGTTACCAGCTGTAAGCCGATACACAGAGCCAGATAATCGTGATTGGGAAAGTAGGGCACCTTTACCTGCATATGAGGATAAGAACAAGGGGCAATATCCTAAAGAGGTGCCCAAGAGGTCTGACAATGATTGGCGGGACAAAGAGTCTGAAAGGGATGCCCTAACCCTGCACCCTTCATCTCGAACTCAAGAGGTTGTCAGCTCTCAATATGTGTCAAGACAAGAATTGCAGAGTGCTCCATATGCGAGGCAACAAGAGCCTGCTGTTTCTGGGGTTGAATTCCGCCCTGCGCCAGCAATTGTTCAAGCCTCAAATCCCTGGACAGCAAGGAGGGGTGCAATGTCTGAGAAAGAGAAGGTCCTGAGGACTATCAAAGGGATTCTGAACAAACTAACTTCGGAAAAGTTTGAAGTATTGTTGGATCAACTGCTTAATGCTGGCATTGATTCCGCTGACATATTAAAGGGTGTGATATCACTTGTGTTTGATAAGGCTGTACTTGAGCCTACATTTTGTCCTATGTATGCACAAATGTGTGTCCAACTTAGCAAAGTGCCTGTTCTACAACTAATTGCTGTAGCAAATGTGTCAAGAGACTTACTTTCCAAAGCACAATTATTCAATATTGAGTCTAGCAATCAAAAGTATGCAGGGCAACAGAGCAAGTGGAATCCATCTGTTGGAAATTAGACTTATGTTGGTACCTTGGACAGTGAACCAATAAGCTTGAACAGCATGAGACGACCAGTTGGTGCACTGAATGAGTGTCGGCAAAAATGAAGAAGAATACTTGACTGCTGAAGTCGACTAGGGTAGCTGATATCGATACAAAGGGTTAAATCCTCATGCAGACCAGTGTATGCAGATCAGGGATCTTAATGAATCGATGTACATGCATAGTCAAGAATCTGAGCTTTGATGTGAAGTCTGGCCTTAAATGTATATCCACAGAATTTAGCATTGAATCATGTTTATGCAAGGTTGTTTCCTTTCCCATTTCTCTATGATTAACAAGATCATGTCAGAGCTCTTTCAATCATTGATCACTTTGGGTTCTTTTCTTTCCTAAGAGCAGCTGGAAGCAGCCCATACCCATGGGCTAAGCTTCAGTTAGAATAGAACTGTGAGTAGCAGGAGATGAAAGCTTAGCCTTTGTCATCTCACTTGAAGGGCTTGGATTTGATCACTTGCAAGATCATGTTGAGTTTATCCAACAAAATTCTCTTCGTATTATGCAGTTTGCCTTTGAAGATGAAGTTAGCCTATTGATGTTTTGAAAGGCAAAAATACATTGATGCAAACTTACAAACTTGCATTAGAAGCTCCTCATATTACTAATGTTGTGCATGAATGTACCCTAGTTATTTACAAATTTAGAGACTAAAAATGATGCAGAAATAGAGCTTTCAAATTGACTTTGATATGCTAAATTGACCTTCTATCCTGAAATTATTCAAAGTTCTCTGTGGACGCGACTTTGCTTTCAGAATCCTTCGACACCGTTCATCTCCTTCTTACTTCTAAAGCTTTTCTTGACAATCTTTTGGATCTATTTCACTGCCTTTTGATAGACCACCACTTATTAGTAGATCTTAATAAATGCACCACCTATCAAGGCCTAAAAAATGCTCAGCACTGGCTCTATGACACTAGTTTGGCCTCTACTACGCACCCAAACCACCCCTCCGCCTCACAGCCAGGAGCATCTAAGGGGTATACTACCTTAACCTCTAATGTAGAACTTCATGTTTATATGGATTGTAATCCAATGGTTAACCCTGTCCAAACTCCTTAGAGGGAGTCTCTGCATATATCAATGTAATACACCATTTAAGCATAGACAAAGGGAGCACCCCTTGGTTGATGGCCACTGCCCCACTACGTCTCTCCTACACCTTGGGGATTGGCCCCAAGATGATGTATTGCACATACATAGAACACATTTGATACACGCTCCACTCTTTTAATGAATCATTCAAAGAAATATAATATATTCCTCACTAAATATTCCCTAAAGGAAATGAACTACTAACTCTATAGCTTAGGGTACCTCCCCTTCTCAATATGGGTCATTGATCATGAAAATAATTGCTTTGCATCTAGGATGATACCATGTGTTGCATGCATTGCAATTGTATATGATTTATAGTGCTCAAACATTTTTTCCATTAACAATCATCATTGTGAAGGTGAAAAACCATTTCTTTTCATATCTTTACTCTAAATGAGATTGTTGCATTATATAGGGCCATCACCGAGCATACTTGTGCTACTGCTCCTGCTTAATTTTTAAAACCACGTGTCCTATATGCCATGTATTAGAAAAAAAATAAAAATTCAGAATATTATCAGCCCTTAATACCCCCCTTCTCCCTATTGCTTAAGATTGTGCATTCGGTGATAGGTTTAAAGAGCATTTTTAACGCATTTTTTCTTCATAGAAGTAGTAAATACCCTGTTTAACATAAAGATAGGGATGAATTGAGGCTCACCCTCATGCCTTAGCTTTATCATACATTCACAAATACAAATGTGATTTTTTCATATTTTTTAATACAAAAAAAAAATATTTTTCATTTGTTTTCTATTTTATTTTTATTTATTGATAAATATTAATATTTTTTATTTATTGATATAGAACAATTAAGCTTGCTGAGAATTACTTTTATATCACATTTCATCCCATAGAAACACCACATACACAATAAAACCCCAAAACCTCATGATTTTCCTTAAAATCACAATGATGCCAGTTTTGTGTGTTTATAAAGAAATTATTAGATGACTGATTTTTCTTGATTTCCTTAATATTTCTAATAGAACATAGCATTGAAAACCAAATAAAACCATTCATCAATGGAATTTATCATAAAATAATTAAATTTACAACTTACTCATAGAATGATACTTTATATTGTACACATCTTGTGATTGGAGGCCCGTTGATGCTTCCCAACATTTCACTGATGCTTCCTAATAGCCGCTGATGTTCCTTTCAACCTTGATCTATGCTCCTTCATGCTTCAGCATCATCCCACGATTCATATCTCGCATCATGACCCATTCCCCTCTCATTGAATATGCATAAGAATGGCTCTAGACTAATAATCAACCATTTCATTCGTTGCACCATATCTCGCAGGAATTCAATCAAAATGAAGGACTCTCTGCCTAGATTGGAGCCATGGCATCAATGCTCTCTCATCTTAGCCCACGAAGAGACACACAATTAAGAAATGAGGGGGCACAAAAAAAGTTGCACCCCCTTCATGTCGGCTAATTTTTTAGTTTTTTATTAATTTCATGCCATTTATCAAATATTTGGTTCACAAATTGAGTGTTCACACTACTTAGCAAGTGGTCCATCTTGGTTGAGGGTCCAAACGACCTCCGAATCATGATCTAATTAGACGGCTCGGTTCGTGGTTTTGAAATCCATAAATATAGCCTCCATCACACTCTTTTTGGCTCTTGGATCATATATTTGCTTTATAATGTGAAACCTCACGGGGATTAAATGGGGGGTCAAACGGACTTCAATCGATGAATAGATACTTGTGTTGGGTTCTTGGCATCAAAATCCACTTAGAAAAACTCGAGCTCGACCATCCACCACATATTTTCCATGAAAAATTGGTCTTTTACACCTCCCAGCCACTTTTGTGCTTCAAAACATGTCCCAAAATTCAGCTCTCAACAGGAGATGCATAGGGTGAAGAACTAGCCTCAATGAACCCCCATCTCTAGAAGCTCCTTAAGTTTCTTTGCTACTTCTTCACGCTTACATTTAGAGAATTTGTAGGTTTGCTTATTGATTGGCTTTGAGTTTGGCTCTAAATCAATATGGTGATCCACTACTCTCTTAAGAGGTAATGAAGTAGATACTTCAAACAAGTCCCTGTACTCCTCAAGACAAGCTTTCAAAGTTGGATAATCTGTGGAATTTTTGGATTGATTTTCAATCTTCTTATTTATTTGTAAGACAAATATCCATGAGCACCTCTTGTACTCCTTGAGTTGTTGAATGGTGATAAGCTAAATATCAGATTTATTAGAGATTCTATGTATATGGATAGGATGCTCATCAAAGACAAAATCCATACAAACATTTCCTAATGTCATCATCCAATCACATCCAAGTATAGCTTCAATGGGTCCCATTTCCAAAGTAATTAGGTTTACCTTGCTTCATAATTTTCAACCAATTGTAAGGAAACATGTGGGCATATTTGAGTGCTTATTTCTTCTTCACCATTTTTTACTTGAATTCTTATGAGATACTATAAATCAGTGAAAAGACAATTCAATTTGTCTACAATTGACTTATTCACAAAATTGTGTATACTACCAATCTCTATCAAGATAAACACATCTTTTCCATGAATGGTGCCCTCGATATGGAGTGTATTAGGACTCTAAGAACTTTTCCAAGAATCCATGGAGATGGAAAAATTGGTGGTAGCATGTGTCTCATCAAGAATTCCTCTCGGATCAAAAGGAATCTACCACCTAGATCAAATGGAAAAGTGTCTATAGGATCATTAAACTATTATTGCCCAACTTTCTCTTTAACAACCTCTTTTTTTTCTATTGTAGTCACAAATACATTTGCCTCATCATTATCATCCTATGAGTCTTCAAAGACTAACATACTATGGATCTTGGCTTTTGCATTCTTGTATATACACTTTGTTGCATGATTAGTTGTATACTTCTCTCCATATTTGAAACATAAGACCATTTCTTTCCTTTCCTTGTAGAGGTCCATAGGAATAGACTTTGGATTAGTTGAAGTAGTTCTAAACTTATTCTCCCCTTATTTAAAAGCCACTCTTGGATTGTTTGTTATCTTGAAATTACCTTGAGATCTTGAAGAATTAAATGATGGATAAGTTGACACTCTAAATCTTCTAGTTGGTGCATGATTACTGCCATAAATATTGCCAACTTGTCCTTATTTTAAAATACTCGTTGGTTGTCCAAAACTAGGCTAAAGGGAGGACTCTCTTCTATAATTTCATTCATAATATTCCGTAAGCTCAGTGGCTTTGAAAAGAGTGGTGGGATTTTGCACCATAACATCAACTGATAAAGAAGGTTCTAAACCATACATATACTTGTGGAGTTTAGCTTCATCACTTACACTCTCTATATACATAGTGAGGTTAAAAAATTGGTTTGTATAATCCCATACACTTAGATCTCTTTTCTCTAATACATACCATCTTTGTACCAATTTCTCTTTTTCAAGAGAAAAGACAAAGACCTCAGCCACCATAAGTGTCTTGAATGCATCCCAACTCTCTATTAGTATGTTATCTTTCTTAATATATCTCCACCAAGTATACACAAACCCTTCCAAATATAATGATGTAAAATGAATTTTCATATAATTAGTTCTAGGGAATATATCAAAATAGGACTCTAATTTTGAAATCCATTCCTCTAGGTTAGATGGTGAAGATGATTGTCCATTGTACTTTACCAAAATGATTTTGTATTTCAATTCTCTTTCATGAAAAGGTTGTCGTCCCAAAAAATAGATTGATCATGATATGTAGACATTGAACTTGAACCTCCAAAATGAGATGGTACTCTTTCAAAAGGTGGCTAAAGTTAGTGTGGAACCTGCCTGATAGTAGAGAACCTCTAGAAACTTGAGAATTCAGCCCATAAGCTTGAGGATTAGCACATTTCATGTTTTCCAAATAGTCATCATGCATTTGTGAAATCTCCTCTATTTCATATTTACTATGGGGAATGCCCATTTGTCCAATAATTCTCTGACTTTCACCATTTTGATTAGGTGGTTAAAGTGGGATTGATGGGTCATTGTTTGATTGTGCTTTTAGTGCACAGATCGGATGATATATTGTATGTGTGCATAGTGAATGCCGGAAGGTCCCCAAGAACAAAGAACTCTACAAAACCTTCATTAAAGCAAAAAGAGAGTTTGCATGACATGAGACAGAAAGACGAATTGGGTGTAATCTTTCCCCATGCCTTGTGTGAGTGCTTCACAAAGCATGTATTTATAAATTTATTTATCTCCAAGCTCAATAATAGCCCGCTTTACAAATAGCTTGCTTTTGGCTTTTGTGTTTGCTTTTGCCCAAATAAAGAGTAAGGTGTTTGGGCATCCAAAAGTCGGGCTATGCCCAAATACAATGTCAAATAATGAAATATTAAATCAAGCACCTATGGGCATACAAAATAATAAATGTTTTGTCAAGCGCTTTAGTAAATAAGCACGCTTAAATAAATATTGGCGTGACGCCTTTAGTAATAAGCCATGTGCACATAACAAATAGTAAATCTTCTAGGCATTTTGAATTCACGCCATCACTTGGTGCTACCCAATGCCTCCGCACCTACTCTACACATCAACTAAAGTATTCACAATTGTTAGAAAATAAGAAGATAATACCCAACAAAAGTGAATACCTAGTGGTCTTTAGCTACAAATAATTAAATAGGTTGGAACTCTATCCTAACCTTAATTTAATTCAAGTGCGCACTCTAAACTCATAAACGTCCATTAATTTGATATGTATTATGGGGAATCACCCGCTGTGGAATCACCCACGCACACATTAAATTAATCTAACACCCAAAAAGGACAGGCGTCCCCATCAATTTCTCGCACAAGGAATCCACCTTGTGTATGAGCCCCGACAAATAATAAGTTTTACAGAATGTATAAAAAAACCTCATGGAATCCACTGTGGAATATGCCTCTAGTTTTACGAAATCCACCGAAAAAACTCACAAAATCCCCCGTAGAATATGCCTCCTAGCATCATTCTCCCAGGGTGGGATAGAAATTGTCCTCAATTGCTATTAGCTCAATGTGGAGCGAGCAGTGAGGGGTAAGCAGTTAGGTCGTGGGCGTGCATGAATTGAGCCTCCTCAACAGGATGGTTTTTAAACTTAACCAAATATCTAGAATATATACGGCTATTTCTAGTGGTCAAAAAGTCAATGTCTAGAATAGTTTCGGGTTCAAGGATTTCAATTTTTTCTTCTAACAAAGGAGGGTTCTCATTGATAGGGTGGATAGGTAATTGGCCTCTAAAAGGTCGTAGCAAACTGATATGAAAAGTATTATGGATCTTCCAATGTTGGGGTAATTCTAATTTAAATGCATTGACATTGATCTTGTGAATTATTTTGAAAGGTCCATAAAACCTAGGTGCTAATTTAACAATAGGGTGTTTCTCAACACTTTGCAATATACTCTTTTCAATGTGTAATCAAACATAATCATCGACATTGAAACTCATGGATTTTTTTTTCTTATTAACTTGTTTAGTATATGATTGCTAAGCTTTCGCAATTATATCTTTAACTTTAACAAAAATAGTAGCATGTGTATTGGCAATATCATTAACAACTTTAAACTTTATTCGACAATGATGTAACATGTGTAGGGAATCCATGTCCATAAATGATTTCAAAATGTGATTTTTGAGTAGCTGTGTGTGGTGTATTATTGTATGCAAATTGAAGTAGATGCAAATGTGTATCCCATGTTTGTGGTTTTGAAATTATGTGTGCACGTAAAAGATCTAGAATTCTACTATTATTAGCTTGTATTTGCCCATTGGTTTTAGGATGGAATGCAAATGAGAAATCAATCTTTGTACCCAAATTAGCAAAAAAAGTAATCCAAAAATTATTGCAAAATCTAGAATCACGATTAGAAATAATAACTTTTGGCAAACCATGATTAGTGAAAACAATCTTCAAAAACAATTGTGCAGCTTGAGATGCAGTTAATGTTTTCTTGCATGGTAGAAAATATGCTTGTTTGCTAGATTGATCTACTATAGTCCAAATCATATCATGATTAGCTTGTATATTAGGCAAACCAATTATAAAATCCATTGCAATATATTCCACTGGACGTTTACAAATTGGTAAAGGCATTAACAAGCCATATTTCTTACCATGGTTTTGCTTGACTCTTTAGCAAATTAAACACTCAAAAACAAAGTTAGAAACATTAGATTCCATTTGTGGCCAGTAAAAATCTTCAACCAATGTTCTTAAAGTGGAAATAATACCTCTATGTCCTTGATATGGAGAACAATGAGTTTCGTGCAGTAGAAATGATCTAAATTGAACAGTGACACAATCTTTTCTCATAAAACATAAATCCATCATAATAAGACAAATAATCAACTGGAATCAAGTTATTAGCAACTAATTTATTCCAATTAGCTTGAAAAGTGGAATCATGTTCATAGATATCCTTCATAAGAATAAGGGAATGAAAATATAGAACAAAAATTATTATGGATACTTGGTCTTCTACTCAATGCATTTGCAACAATATTCTCTCTACCTGGTTGATATTGGATAAGTGGATGAAAATTTTGAATGAAAGAATCCCATTTGATATGAAAACGGTCAGAAATTTGTGGCTGACTAAGAAGATGTTTGATACTTTACTGGTCAATTTTAATCATAAATTTAGATCTCATTAGATAGTGTTTCCATTGGCATAAGGCTTGAGCTATAGCTAACAATTCTTTATCATAGGTGGAACACTTCAATTCAGAAGGTTTAAGTTTGCAACTAGAATAGGCTATAGGATGTGAATCTTGCATGAGGACAGCTCCTATTCTTGATCTGATAGCATCAGTGACTATTAGAAAGAATGGTCTATTAAAATCAAGTAATTGCAAGACAGGTGCATGTATTAAAGCATGTTTCAACAAATCAGAAGACTTTTGCTGGTTGTCAGGCCAATGATACACAACACGTTTCTTTAATAATTTTATCAAAGGCAATGCAAGCAATGAAAAATTTCTCACAAATTTTCTATAAAAGCTAGCAAGGCCTAAGAAAGAATATAACCCATACACATTTTTAGGGATTGGTCAATTCAAAATTTTCTCTATTTTTTAAGGATCAACACAAATACCATCAGAAGAAACAATGTGACCTAAGTATTCAAATTGGATTTGGAAAAACAATTGATTCTCTTTCAACAATTTGAAAACTAAAGATAGATATTCACAATGCTCATTCTCATTCTTACTAAAAATCAAAATATCATAAAAGAAAACAATCACACAATTCTGATACTTCAAAAATATACGATTCATCATACGACTAAATGTAGCTAGTGCATTGGTTAAACCAAAATGCATAACATAAAATTCATAATGACCAAACTGAGTTCTAAATGCAGTCTTGAAAATGTCAAGTGTATCCAATTGTACTTGATGATATCCAGATTTGAGATCTATCTTGCTAAAAATAATGACCCCTTGTAGTTTATCCATGAGGCCGTCTACCCTAGGGATCAGATATCTATTCTTAACAGTGATTTTGTTTAGGGCGCGATAGTCAATGCACATCCTATAGGTATTATTATTCATCTTAACTAATAGGACAAGTGTACCAAAAGGAGAACTAATGGGCCCAATGAGTCCTCAATTCAATAGTTCTTCAACTTGTGCTTGGATCTGTTTTTGCTCAATCTAATTGTGTCTATAAGGTGCTTTATATAGTGGTTGAGAACCTGGGATTAAGTCTATTTTATGGTCTTCAGGACGTGTAGGTGGTAAACCAGGTGGTAGCAAAACAATCTTTAAATTGTAAAAGAAATTGTGCATGTCTAGGATACATTTGATTTTCCTTAGCTTCAATTTCATTCACCCATACTAAATATGATTTACTACCTTTTCTCAATGCACGTTTAGCTTGTGTATGACTAAGCAATGGAAAATTATCAAAGGTGTAATGTGATTTGGTTCCCTTTAAAATGAATTTTCATAGAATGTGTGGAATAATCTATGTCAAGATTATATTTATGACGCCAAGGTATTCTTAAAATAATATCACTAACTTGCGAAGGCACAACTAAGAAATTACTACGCTCAACATAGTCACCAATTTTAGTATCTAAATCATGAACTTCTTATGTACCATTATATCTAGTGCCTAAGAATGCAGTCTTTATGCGATAATGAGTTGGAATAGTAGGTAAATCCAATTCTTTTATCAAATTTGCGGAAATAAAATCATGCATGCTTCTATCATCATATAAAAACATTTGGCATACCTGGTAAAGTATTTGAAGCATCGCTAATATCATCATCATCTTCAGTGAAGTCTAGCATATCTTCATGGTCCTTGTCATCAATCGCTCCCAAGTGATTGATTTGAACAACTTGCTTCTTGGTGGAGTGACAGCTCGTTGCTAAGTGTCTAGGTTGATGATGCTTGTAGCAAACCATAGGCTTTGCTTTGGATACATATTGAGTGTTGAAATGACTTGTTTTTTGGCTGCTTTTTGTTGTTTTTGAGAGCTGAATGGTTGATTTTATGAGATGATTGATTGGTTTAGAAGTGGTTTGAGAGTGTTTTGGATGATATTGATTGAGTTTTGGAAGTTCATGATGTTTATTAGTGGTTCTGTGATGTTCTGATAGGTTCTGATTGGTTCTGTATACCTTCTATTTTGTTCTGTTTTCGTCTGTTTTGTTCTGATTGTCTTCTGTAAGAGGGATGGATTGATGATTGATGAAGATTGAGATCTTATGAAAGTTTATTGAATGGTTCGTGAGAGTTTGGAATGGTTTGAGTATGATTTATGTGGTTTTGATGACCTTCTGTAACCTTCTGTAGGTCTTCTATAGAGCCTCTGTCTCTGTTTTGTTCTGTTCTGTACTGTAGTTGTTCTGGTACTGTTCTGTAGACTGTTCTGTATGCTTCTGTATGTGTTTTGATGGATGAGAGTGTAGTTTGGGAAAGTTTTCTAGCCTTGGAAAGAGGTGAATACAAGTGCAAAAGAGCTAAAAGAAGTGAAAGAAGTAGCTGCTGAAGACTCAAGTGAAGACTAGAGTGAAGTGACAGTAGTGAGCTATGAAAAGACATTGTAGTGGCTCTGGTGACTCTTCATATCAGACATACCTCTTGGGAGGGGTATCCACGACCTAAGAAGGATTATTGAGAGTGATTTTTGAGAGATTGTAGTGAGGATATGATGTATTATTGATAGAGAGAGAGGGAGAGAGTAAGAGATAGTCAATTCTACTGAAACAGAGTGATTGTATATGAGAGATTGAGAGAGAAGACTATGAAGATATGGAAGATGAATACTATGTGATGTATTTCCATTCAAAGATGGTGTATTCCTTTGCTTTCTTTGTTCTATTGATGGATTTTGTGAAGATATTGAAGAATATGGTTGATTCTATCAAATCCGTGGGAGATCTATATGATGCTGTATGAAGATTTGTGGTGCCTGGTGTTCTTTTCTTCATTGTGATAATATGAAACATAATAAACAAGCTTGTTGATGTTACAAGATAGATTTTCTTGCAAGAGAATTCCCTTTTCCTTGGTGTTCCTCTTGGGGCTCCATCTTTTTGGTGCGCAGCTGGGGAAACTTGCCATCAACAAGCACTAGAAGAGGCTGAAAATGAAGGAAATGGCATTGCCAAGAAGAGAAGGATTCAATGGATGTTTGTAAAGTTTCTTCTTCTACTGAAGAGTTGTAATTTCTCATAATCAAAGCCACTTTCCACAAGAAGTTCATCCCACAATGGCGGAAACACATCACCATCATGATGCATGCTCTATGTGGTGGACAGTTTCCTCTTCCTGTTGAAGCAGCAGAAACTTGCATCTTGGTGGCAAACTGTTTGGGAATAAACTGAAGAGCAGAAACAGAGAGAATGACCATCCATGGAAGATTTGGCAGTCATTGAGAAGTTTCCAGACAACATCAAGTGGGAGATTGTGAAAAAGCTTCAGGAGTCTTGGTCTGTAGAGGTTCACAAAGACAAGAAGGAAAAGAGTTGGAATTTGTTCGTGGATGCTCAACAGCAAGATACATGGGATGCTTGGTGTACTGATAATCTTCTGTTTGTTCAATTGGCAACCCACTGGAAGTTGGTAGACAAAGTGTTTTTCACAACATACACTGTTGAAACCATCAGAAGCTGGCATTACTATGATGATGGCACCACCACAATGCTCAGACGTATGCATTTTGACACCTTTAGAACCGAATACCTTCCTCTGTGCAGTGGAATGAAAGCAGAATTCAGGGACATTGAAAAGAAAGAAGTAGAAGAAATGTTGGCAAGAGAGTCCTCCAAAGACCGAATCCTTCTGTTAACCCTCTATGGAGCACTAACAACATAGTGGAGCCAACCCCCTGATGAATGACGCAATAAAGAGGCAAGCGTTAGAACGAGTCCAGAGGTACGTGAGAAGGGAGAAAGCAAAAATCAAGGTTGAGAACGAGCTCGCAGCAGAAGCCGCCTTTGAGGCCCTTGCGGAAATTTTTACAGAAGTCCCAATGGCACATCAAGCCCTTCCTCCTCCTGCTGGAGGTCCACTTCCAAGCCAGATCCGTCTTGGAAATATTGATGACAGGCCAGCGAATGTAGTTGCATTGCCAGTTTTTAAGGGAGAGTACAATGAAGACCCCGATCTTCATGTAGCAGAGTTTATGGTAGCATGTGTGGCTAACAATGCCAGAACCCCTGAGCATTGGTTAGCAATATTCCCCGCCACTTTCAAGGACGCGGCATTTCAATGGTATGAGAGACAAGCAGCATGAACTTTTGGCACATGGGACGACCTGAAGTTGGCCTTCCTCACTAAATTCAGGCGTGAAGGTTTTGAAGAGCGGATGCGAGAGGAATTTATGAACCTAAGTCAGTCCTCTGGAGAAAGAGTAGAAGCTTATGTCTCACGAATGGAATCCATCCTAAAAAGATGGACTAACCATAATCTAGATGATGGCATTCAGAAGGGAGTGTTTCTCAGAGGATTACAACCAGAAGTCCGTAAGTTTGTTGAGCTGCAAAGACCAACCACCCTGCAAGCTGCAACAGAAGGTGCAAGACTGTACGATGAAGTGGAAGCTAGATTAGTGATGAATACAGGAAGAGGAGTCCTACCTCCTCTGATGCTAGGAATGATGTACCCACCAAATGCAGTTCCAGGGACTGTCCCCTACCCTTACCAACAGATGCCCCCAGTATCACAGTACAGTGCACCAAATCCACAATGGCCACAATCCATGCCTCAAATGATGGTTCAACCACAACAACAATGGTCCTAACCAATTTTCTCAATGCCAAATCAGCAGCAACAGTGGAATCCTACCAACTGGAGTCAACAGCCAACAGTTCAAACAGGAGCTCTGAATCAGAATCAGAACAGAGATTCCTCTGCATCAGCCCAATCTATTTATGTAGTGATTACAGAGACTCCTCAAAACCCTCCTACCAGTGCCTCAGGAGGAGAAAGTTTGAAGGACTACTTATCCAACTCAGTTGCCAACATAAAAAAGGAGTTGATGGATGTGATTACAAAGCAGCTACAGATGCTGAAAGTGAATATCGCTTGCATATCCAACGTTGCAGGAGCAGGAAGAGACGTGATGCGGTCAAATACTTGGTGTGGTGAGTGTCATCAAGTAGGCCATTTAGCCACTGAATGCACACGAAAACCAACCATTCCTGGAGCCTTCTGTTCCTACTGTTTGCGGAAGAACCATACAGAGGACATTTGCTCTCTGAAGGAGATGCATGATAGGAGAAGGAAGGAAGAAGACGCAAGATTCAACTTACTGAAATCCAAAATGACAACACAGGATATTGGACCCAAGCCTAGAGAGTTTGGCCCTAATTTTGGATCCAGAAGATTTTCCTCTCAAAGTTACAGAGGAAGACTGTCTGGCGGTGGTCAGAGAACAGAAGTGGAGTGTTACAGATGCGGAGAAAAGGGACACATCTCACCAAATTGTCCAAATCCTAGAAGGTCAGTGGATTACAAGCCCTTATGCAGTCGATGCAAAGGAGAAGGCCACACTGCAAAAGACTGTCCAAGCCCAGCCCCAGTGAAAAGCAGTGCTACTGACAGTCCGGTTAAGGCCCAAGAGCCTACCTCCAATTTAGTGGAATTGGAAGTTGCTGCCATCACTCGTGCAAAGCAGAAGGAACCACCTATCCAGAAAGAAAATAACCCTCCAGCCAGAACAGTGAAGTTCAATCTTCCACCAGAGGAATAGAACAGAACAGAGCCTAACAATGCCGTACAAAGCACTACAGTGCCACAGAGAGTTACAGAGACAGTTCCAGAGACAGGACCAGAGGTCCAGGAGATAGAAGAGGAGGAAGTGCCACAAGTGGCAGAAGAAGTTCCCATGATTCCTCTATTGAAAGAGAGAGGGAAAATCAAAATGGGTGTTGCCCCATTCCCTAACCGATTAGAGAAGCCAGTGGATCCTATTAAGGAATACGATCTGGTTAAAGATCTAGATACCTTTAAACCAAACCTCACATTCCGACAATTATTGATGTTGTCTCCCAGTTGCCGAAAAAGGTTCAAAAGTATACTGACAAGAAGATGTGGTTTAAGGATTGCTCCCTCAACAGCGACAAAGTCCAACAAAGCTCCAGAGCCTGTCAAAGAAGTGGACGTAGCTAACGCCTTTCTAGATCCGGGTACTCCAGAGACTGGCGTATGGATAGAAGGCTGCTTCATTGCAAATGCACTCATTGATGGAGGTTCATCAGTGAACATTATGATGGATGTGACAATGAAGGATCTAGGCCTACAAGGTGTGCAACCCACCCAATGGCTCATCAGATTGGCGGATCAAAGTAGAATCAAGCCTTTGGGCATTCTCCCATATGTGAAGACTACAGTGGCTGGAAAAGATTATTGGCTAACCTATCTGGTGGTGAAGCCAAACTCTTATGGCACATCCTATCCTCTGTTACTGGGCAGACCATGGATTTTTGAAGCCCGACGGATTGGTTCAAAGAAACCTTGACCTTGGGTAGAGGACCCAACAAAGTGGTGCTGAAACTGTATGGTTCTCAAAAAGGACATGGATCCACCTCCTTGGAATTATCTTCTGACACCCCTAATGAGGCTACAGATGGAACATCAACAGACGAAGATGCTGTCAAACAGATCCTTCCCAAGGAAACAGTGGCACGTTCCTTAATAGTGGATACTGTAAGCCGACTTCCAAAATATGCAAAGCCATTATCAATGGGTGAATACTTCTTGCCTAAACCAGGAATGACTTCTGAAATCACTTCTGACAGTGAGATAGAAGCATGGATGTACTGCACTCCCTGTTACATGGCCATAGCAGAGCCAGAGACAGAGGTAGAAGATGAAATAGAGAACCTGTTCTTCTCTTACAGAGCTCCTACAGAGACAGAAGCAGAAGCAGAAGCAGAAGCAGAAACAGAGACAGAGACAAAAGCAGAAGCAGAAGCAGAGACAGAAATAGAGACAGAAGAGGATGGATATGATATGGAAGGTGAAAGGCAGTTAACCTTTGTGGATGCAGATGGCACTGAACGCCACTTGAAGGTGGGTAGCAATCTCCCGGAAAAGGAGTTGTCAACCTTGTACAACTTGTTGAAAGAAAATTTGGACGTGTTTGCATGGTCCTATAAAGACCTAAAGGGGATTGATCCCACAATATGTCAACATCATATTGACTTGGAGCCTGATGCCAAGCCAATACGGCAACGACAGAGGCGAATGAACCCGAATTATTCCACATTGGTGAAAGCGGAGCTGCTGAAGCTTCTGGAAGCCGAGTTCATCTATCCAGTGGCAAATAGTGAATGGGTTTCACCCATCGTGGTTGTACCCAAGAAGAATGGCAAATTGCGAATATGTGTTGACTTCCGAAAGCTCAATTCTAAAACGAAGAAGGATCACTTTCCTATCCCTTTGACAGACCAACTGTTGGACACAGTGGCAGGACATGAGCTTTATTCCCTTCTGGATGGATTTAGTGGATACAACCAAGTCCAAATCGTAGAAGAAGACCAATCCAAAACAACCTTCACCACAAAATGGGGGACCTATGCTTACCGAGTGATGCCATTTGGACTCTGCAATGCCCCTGCTACTTTCTAGCGAGTCATGATGGCCGCATTTCAAAATCATCTACACAACTTTATTGAAGTATATTTGGATGACTTCTGTGTCTATAGTTTGATCCGTGAACACTGGGAGCACCTGGAACAATGCTTTGACCGATGCCGGGAGTATGGGATTTCCCTCAACCCCGACAAATGCATCTTTGGGGTCTCTTCTGGAGTTCTGTTGGGCCACATTGTCTCTGCACAAGGGATATCAACCTACCCTGCAAAGGTCGAAAAGATTGCAGCTCTGACAGCACCCACCAACCTCAAACAGTTGAGGGGATTCCTAGGCCATGTGGGTTACTACAGAAGGTTCATAGTCCATTTTGCAACAAAGGCAACCTCCTTGCACAAGCTTCTGAGGAAAGATGCAGAGTTTACTTGGACGGAAGAATGTGACAAAGCCTTCCACACTCTAAAGCAGTGTCTGATTGAGGCACCCATTCTGCAGCCTCCTGATTGGACGAAGGAGTTCCATGTACATACTGATGCATCTATTGAAGGCTTAGGCGCAGTCCTATGCCAGAAGGGCTCCTCAAAGCTGGATCAACCAATCTATTACGCAAGCCGGAAAGTCACTGATAGAGAATGGAACTATACAGTGACAGAGCTGGAGTGCTTGGCAATGGTGTTTGCCCTAGAGAAGTTCTGCCATTACCTCCTATCCACCCACTTTAAATTTTATGTGGATCATGAGGCCCTGTCCTTCCTGATGAACAAAGCAGATGTGAAAGGACGAATGATGAGATGGCTCCTTCTATTTCAGGAGTTCGACTTTGAGGTGATTACTAAGCCTGGTCGTTCCCATGTTTTGGCTGATCATCTGTCGCGTATCCCACAAACTGCAGACGAGGAGCAGGATGATCCAGACCTCCCTGATGCTTCCCTATTCTTGGTAGAAACTGTAACTCCCTGGTATGCAGACATTGCCAAACCCAACAGTATCCTCCTAGTATTTCTAATCGGGAAAGGAAGAAGCTTATGCTAGAATCAGCCCCCTACACCCTACTAGGCGGTGCACTGTACAAGAAAGGCAAAGATGAAGTGTTCCGAAGATGTGTTGCAGGAAATGAGATTGGGATGTTCTGAAGGCTTGCCATGACGAGCCATGTGGAGGTCACTTTGCAGGAGAAGCCACAGCTAGGAAGGCTCTGCTAGCAGGATATTGGTGGCCTACCATTCATAAGGATGCCTATGATTACTGTAAAAGATGTGATGCTTGTTAGAGAATGGGGAAACCCACAAAGACAAGTGCCATGCCATTGCAACCTATCCTTCCCTTAAAGCCATTTGAGAAGTGGGGCATCGACTTCATAGGCCCGATCGATCCTCCCACTAGAAGGAAACAGAACCGATACATCCTCATATGTACGGATTATGTCACAAAGTGGTGTGAAGCTAAAGCTCTAAAGCGGGACGATGGTAACAGCGTGGCCCTGTTCATGTACGAGAATATCATCACCAGTTTTGGCAATCCCTTAGAGCTGGTAAGTGACAGAGGCACTCATTTCCTTAACAAAGTCACGGAAGAGTTGGGAATCCGAATATTGTTGCTCCTATGGTGATCTTTACTATTCCTCATATTCCATGGAACCTCCGACCTATTCCAGTGCCTAAGGCACACCTGCCAAAGTTGATTGATTTGTTGAATGAGAAAATCAGGATGGGAATTCTTGAGCCTTCATCTGCACCATACTCAAATAGGTGGTTTACGGTTCCAAAGAAGAATGGTACTCTCCGATTTATACAGGACATGCAGCCAGTAAACAGAGTTACTATCAGGAATGTTGGTATAGGTCCAGTTGTGGATGAGTTTGCAGAAGCATTTACTGGACGTGCCATCTATTCTTTAGGTGATTTGTATTTGGGATATGATCAGTTTCAGTTGGCTTTGGAAAGCAGAGACATAACCACTATGAGAACTCCTATTGGGCTTGTCAAGATGTGTACCTTGCCTCAAGGTGCCACTAATTCTGTTGCACATATGATGAATGCCATGCATAAGGTCCTTTGTGATTACATACCTCAGCTTACCATGCCTTTCTTGGATGATGTGCCCATTAAGGGGTGTGCAGAAGAAGAGAAGAATGAGAGTCTAAATGAGTAGGGATGCAGATACTTTGTGGCTGATCATATTTCAGCTTGTGAGAAGATTTTGGCCAGGTTAGAAGAAGTGAACTTGACACTATCAGGGCAAAAATCTATTTTTGGAGTAAATGAGGTTGTCATTGTTGGACATATGTGTGGGTATTATGGTAGGAAACCCTCACCTCATAAGGTAGATGCTATAGGCAAGATTATGGAGTATTGTTCTACCACTTCAGAGGTACGGAGATTCATTGGAGCTTGTGTGTTTTATATGATTTGGATACCCCATTTTGCACACATAGTAGATTGTTTATATCAGCTGCTTCAAAAGGGGCAGAAATTCTATTGGGATAAGAGCCACACTAGAGCCATGCGGAAATTGAAGAAGTTATTGCAGATTGCTCCTACTCTTAGGAAAGCGGATTATAATTGTGGAAGGCCTATTGTATTGATAGTTGACACTAGTCCAATTGGCATAGGTTGGGCTGTGGGTCAAGATGATGCAGATGGAAACAGGTATGCTATTCGGTTTGGGGCAAAAGTCCTAAACGAGAGACAGAGGAGATATCCGCAAATCAAGAGGGAGTTACTGGGGATTGTTACAGCTCTCAAATGTGACAAGGAGTACTTTATTGGAGCTTCAGTTGTGGTAGAGACAGATTGCTTGCCATTGATAGGTATGATTACGAGTTGCTCTACTCCGGATATAGCTATGCTGAGATGGATTGCATACATCAAGTCATTAAATCCAGAATTTAAACACATAGCAGGGAAGGATAATCCAGTGGCAGATATGCTGTCTAGAGCTAGATATGATGATGAGAAGACTTTACTTGCAGAAGAGGATGATGCAAAAATTTCAGCCACTATGGTTGATCATGTTTGTCATGTCTATGATATTGTGGCTTTCATAGAAGAACTCTATGTTGGAGATTGGTTGCAGATTGGCAAGTATCTTAGTACACTAAGCAAAATAGATGAATGGACAGATGAAGAGTTCAAGAAGATCAGAAGAAAAGCCTATGGTTATTGTCTCAAGGACGGATTTCTTTGGAAGCATCCGAAGAAAAGAGGCGGATTACCTTTGCGGGTTGACTGCGATAGAGAGACATAGTTACAGGTGATGAGGGAGTTTCATGAGAGTCCTTGGGCTGGTCATAGAGGAGTGTGGGCTACTTATGAGAAAATCAAGGAAAAATATTGGTGGAAAGGCATGTATAGAGATGTTTCTCACTTTGTAGAGACTTGCAGAGACTGCCAGATGTATTCGATAGTGCATCATCGAGATGAGCTTCATCCAACCTATCCGCTATGCATTCATTATAAGTGGGTAGTTGACTTGGTTACTATGCCTATGGGTCTATGGCAGATGAGATATATTGTTTTGGCTAGAGAGGATCTTACCAATCATGTTGAGGGCAGATCTTTGAGAATGAAGACCACTAGTGCAGTGTGTAACTTCTTATTGGAAGAAATTTTCTGTAGGTATAGGCGTGTGGGTAAGATCACTGCGGATCGCGGTGAATTGGATGCAAATGAAGCTAGGGAGTTTTTCTCTCAACTAGGAATCAAGTTGGCTCTAACTACAGCATACAATGCAGAGGGAAACGAGAAGAGTGAAAGAGGGCATCCGCCGATAGTGAAAGCATTAGCCAAAGCATGCAGAGGATGGATTGGAGAATGGCCGAGACTTCTACCATTTGCTTTGTGGGCTGATCGTACGACTCACAATGTTACCATAGGATATATGCCCGCAGAGTTGATGTATGGTCAGAAACCGGTTATGCCGACTGAGACTTGTGCTTTGACTTGGTCAGTTTTACCTTGGCAGGAGGATTTGACGAGAGAGGAGCTCTTAGCTCTTCGGATTCGACAGTTGGAGAGAAGACCAGAGGATATTCAGCTAGCTATTGACAGGTTGAGGGTTGCTAGACTAAGAAATAAGGACAGGTTTGACAGCAGGCATCGCTTGCGGCCTAGAGCAATAGAAGAGGGAGACTGGGTATTAGTCTTTGATAGCAGCCTTGAAAATCAGCATACTACACTTCGAAAGATGGTGAAAAGATGGTTTGGGCCGTACATAGTCAGACATGCCTTTGATAATGCAACATATGAGTTAACAGAATTGGATGGGACAGTGCTTAGAGTGCCTATTGCAGGAAAAAGAATCAAGATTTTGAAGAAAAGAGATGATGAAGATTATGCGTTGGAAGAATTTGCAAGAGAAGAGCAACGAGAAGAAACTCCAATGGAAGAGACAAATGATATGACAGATAATCTTGTTGATATATCGGAAATGCACAATGAAGAGATTGATCTGTTTGTGGATCTTGATGATAACGATCATGGGTAGTTGGCCCATCCGGAGGATGCGCAGGATTAGAGGGGGTGGATGTCGTATTGCTGCGCATTCGAGGTGTGAAATCCACCCAAAAGTTGTGTGTGGGAGTTGATATTTTGTACATACTTAGTTCTTATGTTTGCATCTTTATTCTACGTGGTAATATAGTAAGGAGGGGTTAGAATAAGATCTTTTTTGTTGGCAGCGCATTGGTTTGTATGTATGCCATGTGTGGTTTATTTGCAGAAGCAGAGGCTACTTTCAAAGAGTTGCATCACCATGATACAATGTCTTGGAACGCAATGCTTTTAGCCTGTGTAGATCATAACAAAGTAGAAAAGGTCTTGCAGTTTTACAAGAAAATGGAGGTTGAAGAGCAAATTCTCTGGATATTGGTTGTATATTACATTCTAATGCTGTGGAAGCTTACCAGAAGCAGAACATGTGTTTGTAGAATGAACTGGTCGTGATGAGGTGTCATGGACAGCATTGCTTTTAGCATATGTTGAGCAGGGTAAATGTAACAATGCTTTAAAATTGTACAAGAAAATGCAAGAGGAAAGGGTTTGGCTAGTTCAGCTGGAGTTAATGATTGTTTCTACTCTTCAAGCATGTGGCCTCCTTGTGGATTCAGATGAAGCCCCTATTTATGGAAAACAATCAAGCCAAATTATGGCTTTAGGAATTGGTGAAGGATTGCATGCTTATGCTTTAAGAAGAGGTTGGAAAAGAGGATAAAAGTAAACAGGCTGAAAAAGGCGGCATAGTGTGTTCAAATTAGAAAAAAAACAAACGACATATGGGGAGAGGAGGCGCGAGATAATTGGAATCTACCAGGAGAGAGCAGAAAAGTAGGGGAAGGAAGAGAAATCAGAGAAGCATCAGCGACAGCAGCTTGGAACTTCTGTCGTTGTTACTTGGACAATCCATCATCAGATGCAACGTGTGCTATTGGGTATTGTGCAAGAGTCAACTATGTCCTCCTCTTGTCAAAGTGCACGAGCTAAAGAAGCAATGTACGTGGCAGCCCTTCTCTCATTGAAAACCTTGAATCGTTACAATTCCTTGTAAAGCTTAGCCTTGTGAGCATACTCAAGAATCAAGTAAACTCGGCTCTGATCATAGAAGTATCCATAGAGACGTAGTATGTTTGGATGTCTGAGGTGGATTTGAATTTCAATCTCCCTTCTCAACTGATACCATTTCAGGCGGAAGGCAAAAGTACCGCAAGTTCAATCATTCAACTACACAAACGTTCAGTGTCAATTTCACACTGCGGGATGCATCGAATTCCACGATCAAAGAGAAGCATCCCATGTTTCCTTTGTAACAAGCATCAATCACCTCAGTGCTATTCAACGTCTTGAAATAGAAATGTTTCTGTCCCCTCAAACTTCCAGTAGTGGTGGTGGGCCTGTTCGATATGAAGCCAGTTACAGACACCGATCTGGGCCTTATGAAAGTCCAGGTGGATGCCCTTCGTACGATGATCACTATTGATAGAACTGAATTCAAAGTTTTTGTACATCTGCAGCTAATGTCTACAGTTTTACTTTCATCTTGACAGTGAAAGCATCATAATGCTCCTCATTGACAAGTGCTAAACGTGTTAAGAAGTGAACTGCCATTGGTCTAAAGTTTTTGAGGTCACATTATGAAACCTGCAAGAATGAGATGAAATGACAGGTTTGGTTTATATACAATGTGATTGTAGTATGTCACTCAGATTCCTGATGAGTGTTGGTTATTCTGCTAACATTGGCAGTGATATGTCAGATTGGTTTTTCTTTGAATTTTATGGTAGTGAATTTATGTGAGGGCATTTCAGTCTTGAGCTAGTTTGATCTGATTAGTGAGTTTGGATCTGCTTATCTTCGGACAAGCACATCACGTATTCTTTACTGATTTCTCTTCTTGCAATATGTTTCTGTTGGGGTTGATTCTGACACATCTCTGAATCTGGACATGGCTTGGACGGTCTTCTCCAAATGGAAGGGATTGAAGCTACTGTGCTGGGAACAGATACTCTGCAGTGAACCCCAATATATATAGCTACTTACATGCAGGCATCTTGGTTGGCACAGGATCGACTCAAATGTAGCTATTTCCGTCTGTGCTGCATCTTTAAAGTTAAGCCATGTTGAGATATCAAGCTCCACTCGTGATATGCCAGGGTGACCATTGTGCATTTATGTCACCGACTTGTCAGTTGCAGATGGGGTTGGTACACCGCCCATGAATAATAGCTAGATGATAGCTATCCTTACCTACTCTAGTTCGTGGCTCAGTTAGTATGCCACCTTAGTTAGTTGAGTTTGGTTTGAGACCTATATATAGGGTTCTTCTATTTCTTTGTACTTGAGTTTTTTTGGCTTACACAACTAAGAAGAGGAAAACTGTTTTCAGCCTCCACCTCTGTGTGTATTCCCCCATTGTGCAAGCAAGAAAGCTACAAGTGAGACTCCTTCCTTCTCTCCCACAATCTTGACATGGTATCAGAGCCTTGTTCGTGGTAAGGAGCTCAAGAAAGCAAGCCAAGCTCGCGGTGTTCTGGTAAGAGGAGCAGTGTTGCTTTCATTTTCTGTTTTGGGAGCAGATCTCTGCAGGTAGCACAGCCGGAAAGTGCAGGAGTGCATTGTCTCAGGTTGAGACGCCCTTCGCGGTGAAGCAAGAGGGCAGTATATGCTGCGGGAGAGGGATTTAGCCCATGGCGACCCTGTTTTTTTTATTTGAGGCCATTTCGGGGCCTGTTTTGGAGGCGGAAGTTTTCTGCACGCACTCAGGAAAAAGCCCTGTTTTATGCTGTGCGACCACTGTTCTACAGGTCGGTGAAAAGTTACCACAGAAATTGCATCGTATGCTTATGTGCAGAGACATTGGGAGTTACAGAATCATCCTTGGTTCCTGTATATGCAAAATCGTCACTAGGAAGTGACTGTGTGGTCAAATACCACTTTCGCCAGTTTTGCAGATTTGCCCTTGTGAGGCTGAAGCTGTGTTCTTTGCAGTGACAGAATTTTTTGCAGTGTTCTGTAATGGCGTCTGACTCTCTTTCACAGATTGTCACTGAAAAGCTTGACAAGAATAACTTCCAAGCATGGAAGTTTAGAATGACGAATTTCCTTATGGGAAAAGGATATTGGGAATTTTTTGCAGGAAATGAAGAAGAACCAGTTCTTCTTGATGTTCCCAATCAACAGCAAATGCAGGCATTTAAAGCATAGCATGAGAGAGCCAGGAAAGTTATGTACTGGCTGTCTATCAGCATTTCAGACTCTATGATTGTGCATATTCAAGATGCAAGTACGCCAAAGGAGGCATGGGATACTTTGTCAAAAATGCATAGCACAAATATGCAAGCCAGGAAAATGCAGCTCAAGCAAGAGTTGCATAATGTGCAAAGAGAAAGTATGAGCATCAATGACTACCACATGAAGGTGAAGAAGATTGCAGATGCATTTGATTCCATTGGGTCGCCAGTGGAAGATGATGATTTAGTTTCTGTGACCTTGAATGGTCTAGGAAAGGATTACGCGCAGTTTCGGACATCCATTTCAGTTCGTGAAAGATTTTCTGATTTTGAGGAGTTGATTGCTCTTCTAATTTCTGAGGAGCAGAGAAATGGTGGTGCATCTTCTTCAGGAGGAACTTCAAAAGAAGCTGTCTTCTACTCAAATGCTGGAAGAGGTAGAGGCAGAGGTAGAGGAGGCCGATTTGGAGGCCGTGGTAGAAATCAGAATATGCAGCAAACTCAAGAAAACCAGTCCTATGGAGGAGGACGTGGTAACTCTAGAGGTAGAGGGAGCCAAAGAGGTCGTGGTGGATGGCAAAGAGGCCAAAATGCAAACAGTAATGTTGAATGCTACTACTGTGGTAAAATGGGTCATATGGCTAAAGACTGCTATAAAAAGCAAAATGACATCATGAATGGAAAACTGCAACAAGGGAATTATGCATCTTCTAGTAGACAGGGTGATGACAGAAATGAGCATTTGTTTATGGTGCAGCACATGAATAATTCTGTGACAAGTGCAGAAGAAAGCAACGATGTATGGTATGTTGACTCAGGTGCATCAAACCACATGACAGGTCATGCAGAATGGATGGAGGATGCAAGGAAAATGGAAAAACAAGGATTTGTGGAGATTGGTGATGATACTGCACATCCTATTGTGCAGATTGGAAAAATTACTTTGTCTATGCAGGATGGGAAAAAGAAATACATGTCCGATGTATTTCATGTCCCGAATATCACCAAGAATCTGGTTTCTGTTGGTCAAATGGTTGAGCAGGGCTTGCAGGTCAGATTTAATCCTCATGGATGCTTTGTTGAGGATATGAAAAATAAAGGTCACTTGATAGAAAAAGGAAAGAAGAAGGGCAGAATGTTTACGTTGGATACAAACATGTCTGAATTGAGTGCAGCAATGTTTGCACATGGGACCGGTGTAGTTGCAGATATTGATATCTGGCAAAAACGCATTGGTCATGTTAATGTACATCGACTTAAATCAATGCAGGCCCAAAATATTGTTGCAGGATTGCCTAAATTCAAGGTTGCAGAAATACATAAGGTATGTGAAGCCTGTCAATTTGGAAAACAGGCAAGGAAACCATTTCCTAGACATGTTCAAGAGAGTGAGAAGCCATTGGAATTAATCCACTCTGATGTGTGGACTACTAAAGCTGCATCTCTTGGAGGCTATCATTATTTTGTCACTTTTATTGATGACTATAGCAGAAAAGTTTGGGTGTATTTTATGAAAAAGAAAAGTGAAGTTTTTGGGCATTTTAAAACTCTTAAAGCTATGGCTGAAAAAGAAACAGGTATGCAAATAAAATGCCTAAGGTCAGATGGAGGGGGAGAGTACCTCTCAAATGAGTTTGCAAGATTACTGCAGGAGCATGGCATAAAGAAGCAATATTCATGCAGTCATACCCCACAACAAAATGGAATTGCAAAAAGGAAAAACAGGCATATTGGAGAGGTATCTCGTGCCATGCTCAATGAAAAAGACTTGCCAGATTTTTATTGGGCTGAAGCAGTTGCTACAGCAGTCTATATAATGAACAGGACTCCCACTGCAGCAATACATAGGATGACTCCAGAGGAGAGGTATACTGGTAGGAAACCAGATATTTCTCATTTGAAAATTTCTGGTTGTATTACCTATGTACCTGTGCCAGATGAGTTGAGATCCAAGTTGGATCCAAAAGCTGAGAAGTGCATCTTTATTGGTTACTCTCTGCAGGCAAAAAGGGTATAGATGCTATAACCCTTCTACTCGTAAGTTTACAGTGAGCAGAGATGTTGTTTTTTATGAGATGAGTAGCTGGTATAAACCAGTAAATGTGATTGATGATGTAGATGCACAAAATGGTAATGCTGCACAGAATTCACAGCAGCAGTCACAAAATATTAGTGGACCTGGAGCGTCCTCTAGCAGTGGTTCACATTCTTCGCCATGGACAGGCAGATTGAGATCAGGAGAATCTTCTCAAAGCAATGCAGATAGTGGTATGCAGGTATCACGAAAAGGAAAAGAGAAGGTTGATCAGCCCATGTTTGATGTGAATGCAGGTCACTCTTATGTGGATGGTGAATCCAGTGGCTCAGAACAGAGCATTGATGATGAGTTGGGTATTCCTTCTATTGTTACACCTGGAGTAAGGAAGACCAGGGATGTTTTGAGAGCACCTGGGAGTGAACCTATTTTGCGCAGGTCTACGAGAGCTAGATATCCTGTGGATAGGCTGAAATATGATGGATTTACAGCCATTCACTATGCATATATGGTCAAAGTGTTGGGAAAAGAAAAATGGGAGAAGCCATGGATGAAGAAATGGAGGCCTTGGAAGCAAATGCTATATGGGAATTGGTACCTTTGCCTAAAGGTAAAAATGCAATTGGCTGTAAGTGGGTTTATAAGGTGAAGCACAATGCAGATGGTTCTGTGAACAGATACAAGGCAAGATTAGTAGTCAAGGGGTATGCACAAACATATGGCATTGACTATGAAGAAACATTCAGTCCGGTTGCAAGGATGGCAACCGTAAGAGCAGTCATTGCTATGGCTGCATCAAAGGGATGGTCTTTACATCAGATGGATGTAAAGAATGCTTTCTTGCATGGTGATTTGCAAGAAGAGATCTATACGGAGCAGCCACCAGGTTATGTGCATGTTGTTCATCCTGAGTTTGTTTGCAGGTTGAAGAAAGCCTTGTATGGCTTGAAGCAAGCACCTAGAGCATGGTCTGACAAGATAGGACAGTATCTTGTCACTATTGGCTTTCAGATTTCCAAGGCAGATTTCTCACTTTATGTGAGAAAAACAGAGAAAGGTATTATGCTACTTATCATTTATGTTGATGATTTGATTATGACAGGTGACAGTGATGAAGATATCCTTCATGTGAAAATGCTATTGAAGCAGAAGTTTGAGATGAAGGATTTGGGAGAGCTACATTATTTCTTGGGCATTGAGGTGATTAGATCATCAAGTGGGATACAGCTCTTGCAGAGGCAGTATGGATTGGACATGCTGTCCAAATATGGGATGACAAGCTGTAAGCCTATTTCAGTTCCTTTGGAGCAGAATGTGAAGCTAAGCGCAGATGCAGGTGAGCTTCTGGAAGACCCTACTATGTACAGACGCATAGTAGGAAGCTTGATTTATATGACTATTACCAGGCCATATTTGAGCTATGCTATTGGATTGGTAAGTCAGTTTATGCAGGCTCCAAGGAAACCGCATTTGGATGCGGCTAGACGCATACTCAGGTATGTGAAGTCCACATTGCAGTATGGACTATTTTATGAGACTGGGGTTCAGATACAGTTGCATGGATACACTGATGCTGATTGGGCTGGTAGCATTTCTGATAGACGATCTACCAGTGGATATGTGTTCTCTTTTGGGAGTGCTGCAGTCACTTGGAGCAGCAAGAAACATCCTACAGTTGCCTTGTCCATCACAGAGGCTGAGTACAGGGGTGCAGCAATGGCTGCATGTGAGGTAGCTTGGTTGCATAAGCTACTTTATGATATGCATCAATCTACAGATGGGCAAGTTGTCATTTATTGTGACAACATGAGTAGTATACACTTGGCAAATTACCCAGTCTATCATGCTAGAACAAAGCACAATGAGGTGCATTATCACTATGTGCGAGAGAGGGTTTTACTAGGTCTTATTGATCTAGTTTATGTCAGCACAGAGGATCAGGTAGCTGGCATATTCACGAAGGCATTGGGTGCAGAGAAGTTGCACAAGTTCAGAGAACTGCTTGGTGTGCAGGAATTGGGATTGAGCTCGAGGGGGAGTGTTGAGATATCGAGCTCCACTCGTGATATGCCAGGGTGACCGTTGTGCATTTATGTCACCGACTTGTCAGTTGCAGATGCGGTTGGTACACCGCCCATGAATAATAGCTAGATGATAGCTATCCTTTTCTACTCTAGTTCGTGGCTCAGTTAGTATGCCACCTTAGTTAGTTGGTTTGAGACCCATATATAGGGTTCTTCTATTTCTTTGTACTTGAGTTTTTTTGGCTTACACAACTAAGAAGAGGAAAACTGTTTTCAACCTCCACCTCTGTGTGTATTCCCCCATTGTGCAAGCAAGAAAGCTACAAGTGAGACTTCTTCCTTCTCTCCCACAATCTTGACAAGTCATTGTGTCAGTCTCGTTGAAAGCTTGGCAGATCTAGTATTGCTCACAAATCTACCCATCTTGCTTATTTGTATGATTGATCTTCTATCTTGAAATTAGTCAAGGTCCTCTGTGGTCTGGCTTTACTTTCGACAACCCTTCGACAACGAGACTATTTTTGCCAACTAGGGTGACGAAATATTTCAAGTTTTCTCTAAGAACTTCAACCTTGAAAGCGTGATCTCATCGTTGGATCTCCCTCTTCAGGTTTTAGAAGACTTTGTGAGCACCATTGCTACCTGCATATACTCCATCATCGAGGGATCTGACATGACTTGGGTGTCTTTCAAGCAGGGAAGAATCACCAAAAAGTTGTGAATAGGTGTCTGGCCCATGTGGATCCTTCGCATAGAGTATGCACTTTTCCCATGGGCAGTGCACCAAGTACAACACCTTTGGATCTCATGGAGTGTGATTGTGCATTGGCAATTTAACTCCTTGCATTGGATACACCCCTACAGAAGGAGAGCGATGAAGACACAACTCCATAGGTTGTTGCTATTACATACACAAGAGAAGAATTGATTGAAGAGCTCATAAATGTTGAAGAGGAACATTGGGTGGTGGTAGAGCAAGAGTTGGCTCTTATAGTACCATCTTCTTAAGAATAGCCACAAGTCGACAAACCCAACCTTGCCTCCTTAACACCCATTGAAGTAGATGGTGTACAATAATTTCTTCTATCAGATGTGTTGTAATACTTGGAAATGAAGGAAGAAGATTTGTTTTCCATCCTAGTCACAGATTCAATGGAAGACCTGATCGATTATGATTACATGGATGTGCATCTGACGATAGTAGAGATTGGAAGATATGATGGCACAAGCTTAGATACAGTGAGTGCCATCATAGCAGCACAAGAGCATATTACCTCCGTTGAAGAAGATTACCTTGTGTCAGATGCTGAATTTGAAGCACTACAGATGATTTGTTCAGACCAAGGCCCTAGCTTCCTACCAAGGAGTTTGTAGATCCCTCTGCCCAAAGAGGTACCTCGCTAACACACGAGGAAATAAAGATACAAGATGATTTGGAGAACGTGAGATTTCTAAATACCATATATTTTTATGCGACAAAACTTTATGGTAGAAAGTGGTTCCTGACACCATCAAACTTCGAACAGGGCACCTGTCTGCAGGCATCATTTTTTGCCAAGATTTCATCAATGGACTTTGGGGAACTCGACGCACCCTACTATCAAGTTTCGTCACTTTCTGATAACTCAAGGTTAGTCACTAACTATATTGTTTGATTTGACTTTGTCATTCAAGACATACTGTATATAGATGAGTTTGCATCAAGGCAAGGAGGAGCTCAGCATGCAAATCAACAAAAGAATTCAACTCTGAAGGAGTACATTGGCAACCTTATTACAGACTTGGTGGTCTTCCATAAGAAGTGCTCACCAAGAGGGCAATAAATAATCATGAAAATTTGAGCTTTGACCAAGTTGACCAAGTTTGGACCTTTTCAAGTGATACCTGTGACATCTAGCTTGGAGAAGGTGGTGCTAATCAAGCGGTCAAAGCTTTTTTACTTGTTTGACAAAACGCGTGGTGGAGCAATGTGTGTGCTTGGTACATTAGGTGATCTTGATAAAGTGTTAGATCCACTTCTCCTGGAGAAAGAGCTGAAGGGGGAGTGCATCATTTTTGAAGCAAAGAATAAACTTATAATTTCATTGGAAGCTGGCCCCTCCTCTCTCCACTGATGAAAAAGTCAAGGAACAATTGAGAGTTCTTGTTGGCTATCGGCCTTTTGTATCTACCATCACTATCAGTCATCCCATGTATTTTTCTTGATGAGTATAAGATATTTTACTTTGTTCTTATAAATAAATATTTATTGAATAAATATGTGGTTCGTGTAAGTGTGACGATAATGTGTAGTACGTGAATGATGTATTCGCATACATTAATATAATTCAACGTGTAGTATTGCATTTTCGATTGTGTAAGTGTGATGATAATGTGTGGTACGTGAATGATGCATTTGCATACATTAACATAATTCAACGCATAGTACTGCACTTGCAATTGTGCATAAGCAATCATATAACTCGTATCCATATGTATTACTACTTTTGATGCGTTCGTATGTTAAACAAAAATTAAGAGTCATGCGTTTCATGAAACAAAACAAAGCAACTTTACTCAATTATTTGAATTCAATACACATCGCATGAGATATTATGTATGTATAAATAAATATTTCAATGTGGTAGAGTATACACAATTTTTTGGCCTTCCAAGATGCTATAGTGCTATAACACTCATTACAAAACCTTGCATCATTAATCTCATAACCTATGGAGGAGTCCCCTTGCCGTGTCGAAGTTGAATGATAAAGCTCATGTATTTATCTGTGATTGTGACACACTTTGCATGGATGGAGGCAAGCTATGTATCATCAAACAAGTCGATGAGAAACCTCTCTGCAGCTGTTTATAGAGCCTCTATAGCTAGAGTAGTCCACCTTCCTACTAGTGGGCTATCCCGCACTCGGGCCCAAAATCTTCCCATCCCTTTTAGCTCCAAGTCTTGCATGACTTCCTGAACAACCTTATGAAAAGAACTTTTCAGGATGAGAAGCTCGTATCTGCGTTGGATTA
Source organism: Lygodium microphyllum (assembly GCF_053477565.2). Lineage (NCBI taxonomy): Eukaryota > Viridiplantae > Streptophyta > Polypodiopsida > Schizaeales > Lygodiaceae > Lygodium > Lygodium microphyllum. The sequence continues at coordinate 62,855 of NW_028229582.1, read as the reverse complement.
TCCTTATCTCTCGAAGGGCAATAGTGCCTAGTTTCCATCTCCTCTTCTTCTATGGTGGTCCTTGTGCTCTATGGGGAGCACCTGTTGTTGCACTAGAGGAGGCTCCACCTTGTGCTCCAGGTGGCGGGCCTTGGCGTGAGGTCTTTCCGGGGCCAAAACGATGACATGATTGCTTGGTGCATGCCATGCAAGCTCGAGAAGGCAAGATGGAGAAGAGACAGAGGTTGGGGGTGTGAAAATGGAGGAATCAAAGAAAGCAAGATGTGAAAATGGGAAGAAGAATGAACTTTTAACCCATTTAAACCCCAAAACCGGGTTAATGGAGCTTCATATGCACTATCCGTTGTGTGATCATAAATCCATAACCTTTTATCCGAATGCGACGAAACTTCACACACGCACTCGCTAGGTGGCCAAGAGCCCTTTTTTTTTTGAAAATTTTGTCACATTTTGAACCAGTTTAGTATTTTAAAAATTATCCCACACCAAAATTATGGATGGATTGATAATTGAGGAATCAACATCATGACTACTGGCCCTTAGAAACTTCGCACCACATAGATTGTATAGAGGCATCAGTAGTAAAGTTTGCAATAAGAAATGGTAAATGATTGCATATTTTTCATATTGAAATTGACAGTGCTAACAAAAACTGTAAGTAAGAATTGAAAATACATCAAAGATACATAGTCAAAGTTGAGAGCGAAGGACAAGAGTAAAAATTTAATTCATATCTTAAGGGCACATACAATAGTTTTGTACTAGGACATAGTTATATGTCCAATGCACGAGGATAACACTATGCCAAAAAAGATAACATTACAAACTATGTTCATTCCATTGGAACGAATGCATCCTTCACTACTTGAAGTTTTCTTACAAGTTGAAAGTCCTTGGGAGTTACAGTGATGCGCTTTGCATGTATTGTACAACGTTGAGTATCAGTCATCAACTCAACTAAAAAGGCCTCTGTAGCACACTGTAGACCATGAAGACATTCTTATGTGAAGCAATCAGGTCTATCCTGACCTTGTACCAAAAACCGCCTCTTGATTTTTGTGCAGTAGAGGTCTTGCAAAATCTCGTGAACAAGTCTCATGAATATTGCCTTCGAAATGATGAGATCAAAATAGCGTTGATACCTCCTAATTTCTCTCAAGAGGCCACTACACCTGGCTTCCACTTGCATTTCTTGTGGGGATATTGACGAGGACCCTTGTGAGGGTGGCTTGAGGAAGGTACATTTAGGTTAAGAAGGAGGTGCATTTGAGCTAGTAGATGCTCCAAGGGACTGAATACGATATGAGGCTCTGAGCGGAAGCTTATTTGCAACTGCCTTAGACCTAACTATCTTTCTTGCACAAGAGACATGAGAACTCAATGAATAAGATAGAAAGTGAAACCCTCTTTTATATAACCCTAAACTGTAAGACTCATTCACATAGATGCACACTCTCTTTCTCTCTTAAACTATGAATTTCATTCACACTGAACACATTGTTCATCTTACTATCTTAGCTCTCTTCAAACCCATTTGCTGCCTTGTCGAAGTCTTGTTTCTAGCCAGTTGGCATGGTTTTCTTTGACACTTGAGGCTTCATAATGCACTCTTTTAGTGACATGACGTGATTCCATCATGTCTGCAGCCGATTCATCAGCACTTTCATTTGCTCTCTTTTGTGAGAGTTTATCTTCATCCGCTACTATAATTCTATACCACCAAGATAGCAATTGGATCATTGGATTGCTACCATTCACCTCTCCACCATGATCACTTTTTCTTTGGTATGCACCACACGCTATCTAATGTGAATTTTCCATCCCTTGTGTGGATCGAATTCCAGTGCTTCCCTTTTCTGCAAAATATGGCCCATGTGCCTCAAGAATATGCTACAAAGACACATATCACACATGAGTAAAACTATGCTCAATAGTTTATACAATTCATACAATTTTAAAATATTAACTTAGTACGCACCATGTAATGTGTGATAGAGATTTCATCCCACGCTTCCAACATGTTTTCGTAGAAGCTATGCACATCATTGATAAATTCTTGCTTATCATCATTGTTAAATACCATCTTGCAAAGTAAGGGAGCCAATTTGTTAAGACTTATCCAAATCTTATCTTTGGCCAACCTTGTTTTTCCTCCATCACTTTGATCAAGCTTTTTCCACCCATTGTAGTCCTGCAGCCTAGGAACCATAACATTCCCTTCCTCATTGATGGGAGAGAAACTTCCTAGACTTTTCTCCTCCAAAGCAATGCTTTTTTGGCAAGTTACCAGATTTTCTTGATCTCTTCTCATCTTTTTCAATCGTCACTTGATGCTTGTATAGTCCAATTTCTGATAGCACTCACTCCACATTCCTACACGTTGCAATGGCTTCTTTTTTTGGTTGCATCCTATAAGCAAAGAAAATGTATTCATATACAAGTTTCTCCATGATTCTAACAAAAGCATGCATTGAAAAATGTGAATACGATCCAATGGAATGTTGAAGATGGGCTTCCAAGTGGGATCTTCTCTATTGTGCGTTGGTGCAGCACTTGCCACCCTTTGCTAGTTCTTCTTTCCATTCTTTCCTTCCATCCTCTCTATCAAGAAATATAGGCATGGATTCTTTGTATTTGCACCATTGGAGATTCCACACATGCATTTTAAAGTTTTCAAGTCTCCTGCAAGATGCCATTCATCCAAGCATTGACCATATCCTGCAAACCAAGAGCATCTCACCATGTTCCTGACAATCGATGATGCTTGGAATGCTTGTGTGCATAAAGAATAGTTGCAGCACCTCAAATGTCTCATTAGGAACTTCAAATGCAGTGAGCCACCACACATGGCACTTGGATTGAGCACTAAAGTTCCCTAGTTTGTTCTTGTCGAATTGTAAAGCTCTACTAATCAAAGTTATACTAACTCTTTCAAGCTTTACTCCTTTGACGACCTCACTTTCATCTAATTATATAACAAACTGCAATTTACAATTACATTCCTCAACAGACATATTGTAGTACATTACCATTGCTGACTGCACCTTGTAAAAATCTAAATAGTAATTGTTGAGTTTGGTGAACTTCACTTCATATGCATTTTTGGGCCCAACCTTTAGTGTTTCCACACATTGAACGTGCATGGGATCTCCTATCAACTACAAAACCTTTGTGTTAAGTTATCCTCGAGCCTCTATTAACTTTGAAGGTTGAGGAAGAGGCACGATTCTATTTCTCTTCCGGACATGACCAAACCCAGCCTTCACACCTTTGAATATCTTTGAGTAAGTTATTGTGCTAATACCAGCCTTGTCACAAATAGATTGTGCATCCATAGCTAAGAACTCATTTGACATATCTTTTAATGTGCACTCAATCACATTTTCCTTCATAGCCTTAAACTTATGATTGATCAAAGAGTTTTCTAATGTACTTACCTTCAACAATCTACTAATACACGATCCAACCACACCATCACCTAGGTTCTCTTTTTGAGATACCTTACATGCTTTGATACATCGCTTCCACTAGCCACTATTCACAATTAACTCATTGATTGGCTTCTTCTTTCGTTTGCACTCTTATGTTAGCTTGTTGTTGATCTTTCTCAAGTCATCCAATTGTGCCTTTGCCTCCTCATATGAGATACCAATGTCATGGTGGATAGTGTCCTACATTGAAATAATTTGATTGTTTTGTTGAATTATAGTGTCATTCAACTGTACCATTTGTCCTATGAGCTATTGTATATAAAATTGATATGCTATAATCACATCATGGCAAATTTTTATGGTTTCTTGGCAAGTTGTAAATAATTTGAATGCCTGCTCTCATTGAGCCGCCTAGTGTAACCGAGCAACCCATTTTTACCCTTGCACATATACTTCAACAAATTTGTGATTCTTGAGAAAGTTGGAGGTCTATTGTTTAAGGGGTCAATTGAGTGGATTCTCCCATCAATCCACAAATCCACATGTTTCAATCCCATTTGCATGTAACTCTACAAAACTTGAGGGTTGACATTGGTACATTGTTTATTTTGAATAATGGGACATATTCAATCTCTATCTCAATATGCAAATCCTTCTTTTGTGTATTCATTTTACTATTAATAAAAGTGGGGAGCCTACTTGGTTGTCACATAAGAGGTAGAGTGGAGATGTATAGAGAGGCACAAAAAGGTGCCAAGGGAAAGGAGGGTGTAAACAATTCACTTTCACAGGCAAGAGGTCACAATAGAGCCATGAGAGAGTATAGATATGGGGGAAAATAGCTCAGAGGGTAGGGATGTCGAAGAATTTTTGTAGTTTAGACATTTCTATTTTACCTCCAAAAACATTTCCTAAAAACACGAAATTCGACCAGTTGGTTTGTTTTTTGACCAAAAGCTAGAATATAAAAAATCCCCAAAATATCTTAAAAGGAACTTTCAAATTTTCATTTTCCTTATTCTCGATTAAAAAATCAATTACCTCGTATCTACTAATAATTTTGCATTGAAAATGAAGCACCACACTCCCGTAACTAACTCTTTTTTTAATATAAAATTTGGTTTAAAAATACTTCTTGAATGAGGAGAGAGAAGGAATCTGAGTATATCTTTGTAGATAATATAAAAAAGGCAAAAAGAGATTGAAAAAGTGGAGAGAGAAGAGGATTATTTTACTATTCTTCTCTCCTCTTTTCCTTGTCTTAAGGAGGAGAGAGGGGGGGACTAAAAGGCCCATTTGTGAGTTCATTTTTTTCCTAATGAACCACCTTCCAGTTGAGTATCAAGATCCTAAGTCCTGTCCTTATGCCAATTGTGGTAGGTTCGGCCATGATACCATGCACTGCAGACTATTGAGGAGACTCCCATACTCATAGCCTTACAATCAACCTTACCTAAGGAATAGGCCTTCGAGTTTCTTTGGGAGAGGAGCTTGATTGGCTCTTCCGGCACCTAATGATGCAAAGCCAGTCATCCCTAGGATGGAAATCAATCCCACATGCATACCTAGGCCACCTGGACCTTACATAGCCCATCCACCAAGCGATGCTCTAGTCCACTACGTAGAGGAGCCGAATGATGAGGAGCCTTATGTGAACCCTTACATCTTGTATGACAAAGAGGACAATCTAGTTCTAATGGACTATCGACCAATGTTGGTGATAACATTAGGAAGATGGAGAGGTAGAGGCTTAGGAGGGCAGACCCAAGAGCCAATGGACTTGCAGTCACCCAGGGCACATCTCCTCATGCTACCTCGAGAGGAAGCAAGCGAATTGAGATATTGTTGATCTCAGATATGTTGGGTGTGCAATCACCCACCTTTTTGTGAATTTCCCTAGTCAAAAACCATCATCTAGTTTGGAAATTGTATCATCAATTCCATTGGGGATGTTTGGCATCGAGACACTCGATGAGGAGGCCATGCCCATGCCATTGCATGTTATGACCTGCACGTAGACAAAGCAGGCCAACATATCATTGCTAGGGCATCAAGACACTCGATGAGGAGGCCATGCCCATGCCATTGCATGTTATGACTTGCACGTAGACAAAGCAGGCCAACATATCATTGCTAGGGCATCGAGACACTCGATGAGGAGGCCATGCCCATGCCATTGCATGTTATGACCTGCACGTAGACAAAGCAGGCCAACATATCATTGCTAGGGCCAAATAACCTAGATGTAGCCTCAATCGAAAAGAAAAGTTGTAGGCAAAGAAAGAAGAAAAGTGGAGCAAAGGTCACATTGAAAATTGAGAGCACAACAACACTACTTGTTAGAAAGAAATTAATGGGCACTAAGGCAGAAACATCCGCTCGAAACATTGTTGAGAAAGGGAGTGCTAAGGTAGGGGAGTACCCCAACATGAAGTGCCAACTTGAAGCCATAGAAAAGGTCAAGAAGGGAGTGAGAGCAACCCAAGAACACCTAAAGGATGTTGAGCCGATCTTGGAGGATGAGATCAATGATCTCTCTAGAGTAAGCACACTAGTCTCTCCCACACGGTCAAGAGATGCATCCGTACCTCAAATTGTGCCACCTAGAGAGAGCTTGAACACCAAGAGCTAGTAAACCAATCAAGGCCATTGGCCAAGGAGTGCAGAATCAGGACACAAGCAAGTGACTAGAAATCTTCTCACAATGTTAGTGACCACCCCTATAGCTCTGAGCCTAGGAGATCTTCTTAGGCAACATCTGTTTCTATGGTAGGAGCTAAAGCAATGGGTGGAAGGATCGATAGAGTGAGTTGCCATTGGCTTACAAGGCCGCGATGTAGTAATGCAAATACCAACCCTAACTCTGCACTCAATGCCCAAGTCCTTGCATGTTAATGCTTTCTAGGAAGGCATAGAGATGCACGTAGTCTTGCCAGTCTTAGCCCTAGGTGATACCATGAGGAAAAGACAAGGGAGTAAGAGTCAGTGTACTTAGCCATGCAGTACTCCAAGCTTGGGATAACCCACCTCTCAAGGATGCTAGGTTCAATGTCACACTGACTAACGGAATGAGAGTGAAGCCATTCAAGGTGTTAAAAAATTTGCCATTGAAGATCGCAAGAGTCAGATTCTGTGTGGACTTCATAATCATGAAAGGAGTGGATTATGATATCTTGTTAGTCCGACCTTGGATGCACAATGCACGAGTCATAGAAAACTAGAGGAACTGTCTAATCTTCTTGGGCAATCAGAAGGAAGTGATAAGAGTGGAGGTGTATACTTGGAAGACTACACCAATTTACCTAGATACCATCTCACGTATACTGAAGGGTGATGCTCAAATTGAAAAATCTTACGGCCCACTGACCAAGTATATCCCTTGCCCTAAGGATGAGCAAGATTGGATGCATGTGCTAGCCACAATCAATCTGCCATTCTTGGATAACAAGGAATACGAGCAAGCTACTAAGGCAGTTGGTAAGCTGAGAGACACGCCCTTAGTACCAGTTTGTATGATGGCTAGGAGCTTGCATGGGCGAATTGCCTCTATCACACTCCACATCCGAACAACAAATGAGACCTCCACGAGATCCTAGAGCACCTAACAGACAAATTGGATGGTAACCCAACCGCAAATATTAAACCACTCAAGGATCTCTTGGATGAGTCCAAGTGGTGATGGACCAAGGTGCACGAACTAAATGTACAATTGGGACTTAGTCACCAATGATAAGGAAACACACTTAGAGATGATAAACTGTTGGATGAGGACGATTCATATGATGAATACAAAGATTGTTGTTCCTCTAGTGACGAGAGCAAAGAAGAGATTGACACGATAGAGTACGACACTGAGGGGCATGTAATTGAATAAATACGGGCAACTCCAAACCAAGAGAAGAGCAACTTGAGAATCAAGAAATGAATCATGCGAATGGATTGTGATCACACCTAGTTGGAGCACATATGAGTGATTGATTGAATGAGGAGGTCTTTCCCAACCAAGTGTTGCACAAGTACTCAAAATGGAATCACCATTGGAGCTACGACCTCTGGGAGAGACTCCCTCTTCTAGCAAAGACAAAGAGTTTGATTCTGAGTTAGAAGTAAGCTTGGACAATGATCTTGAGATACCTCGACCATCTAAGACCAAATGCACCAAAGGAGACCTACTAGTCCACCTCAGGCACGGAAGGTGGAAAGAGAAAAAAAGAAAATAGCCTAGGGATCCACAAGAAGCTGAGGAGCAAAGGAAGCCACAAGACCTACCAAAATGATTCACGAGATTTAAGAAAGGAGAAAGGGTAGTGGTCTTGCTAGGATCCAAAAGACAAGGACAAGCAAGTGAGCCTATAGAAGGACTTGCCAAAGTCAAGGAGATTACGAGGGGGGTATTAACATGTCTTTTAGTCCAATGCCACTCTCGCATTGAGGAGGGGTGTTGAGAGATAGGCATGTGAACCCTATGTATACAAGGCTGGATAAGGTTAGTTGGGTGTGAATGAGTTGGAGGGCAAGGAGAAACCCTAACCCTAGTCATCTAGAGGCTATTTAAATAGCCTAAAGGTCACTCTAAGTAGAGGAGAAGGTATAGTTATACTTGTGAACAACTCATTAAGCAATATCTTCTTATATTTGAGCTCGCTCTCTCCCTCTTGTGCACACTCTCATACTCTCACTCTGATAGTTCAACATTGCTAAGCATGTGAGTATTGGGGTTGTCATTAAAGATCCCTATCAAATCAATTTTAAAATTGGAAGTTATTTAGGCACTGATTTTATGAATAACATGGCAGAATATAAGGCCTTGATCATGGGATTAAATCTAGCCAGACATGGTGGTATTCACAGATTATTAGTAAAAGATGACTCACAATTAGTGATCAACTAGTTGAATGGGACTTATAGTATGAGGGATCCCATTCTAAGGATGTATCATTGTGCAACCTTGGACGCCCTTGAGATCTTTGAGGTAGTGACTTGCTAGCTAAATTTCGAAAGTGGAATCACTTTATAGCCTGGCTAATTATGTCTTTGTGGAAGATGTCTTTCCTCTAACTATGGTCTTGAGGGGTTTTTACAATTGCCTCCTCATGTTAATTTAGGGCTACTGTGGGGATTGCTTACTAACATGTCCTGATTTGGTCACCAATGGTTAGTATGAGTTATGATACTGGTAGTGATTGATCATCTAACACAATATTAGTGAGTTTGGGAATCTCCCAATTCCCATTTTTTGAATACTAAAAAGGTGGCACCTGGATAACATTTGAAAAATGGAATCTATTGAGCTATAGCGCGCTTGATTTGCAGTTATAGTATTCAAGTTATGACAAATCCAAAGATTTGACCATGTGTCCCAAACTTATGGGAAATTCCCATATTCCCCAATATGGTGTTATCTTCCTATCTTATCATGGACACATCGGATTGTTCAACAACATATTTGTAGGACACCCCTTGCCATTTATGTAGAGGGTTAGCTAATAATTTGATGCATTTAGTATAGGGCCTAAGCAACCCATCCCCTTCATCTAGTTTTGTGCATCAATATGGTTTCTATTAAGGCCAAGGGTTTGTTTTTAGTAGTACAATGTTGAATGGTGTGCAGTATGGTCATATTCTTGTTAGGCCAAGAGGAAAATTCTTGTTGAATTTAATGTTTGATTTTGTTAGGCCAAGAGGGCAGATGGTTTTGCAATGAAATGGATTTATCTCATTATGCCAAGAGGGTTGTTCTTGTTGGATTTAATGTTTGATATTGTTAGGCCAAGAGGGCCAATGATTTATGTAGTGAAATGGATTTATCTCATTAGGCCAAGAGGATTGTTCTTGTTGGATTTAATGTTTGATTTCGTTAGGGTAAGAGGGAAGGTGGTTTTGTAGTGAAATGAATTTATCTTATTAGGTCAAGAGGGCCACCTATTTATTTGGTGTGGATGCGATTAATGGACTTTTGCTTTAGTATTGTACTAAACAGATTTGATGGAGACCTGGAGAGTGCCCTTGCTATGTCAAAACTTCTTATGGCCAAGTGCAAGTGATACCCTTCCTTTACCAATTCTCTCCCTTTATGCTTTATGTATATATGTATGTGGGGAGTATTTTTCTTTTTGTGGGGACCAAGAATCAAGGCATGAAGTCCCAAGATTACGTTAGGTGTGTCTGGGGAGGTTAAGAGCTTTTTTTGTAAGTAGTCCTAGTGACCTTGTTCTACTAGCCTGTTAGGCAACTATTTCTAGAAATCCCTATTAGTTATGTGATCGATAGAGAAGCCTATCAAATAACCGAAAGAGAACTTAAAATCAATATATCTAAAATATGTATAAAATACAAAGGTATGCAAAAAGGGGTTCTAACCCCCTAAACTAAGAAAATAAAGATAGGAAAATTCCAAGAGAAAATGGTTATTACCTTGCAAAGACTTGGTAGGGTCCCAGGGGGACGAGTTAACTCAAGGCTGATGCCTTGCCTTCTTGGGGGTGGCATTTAGTGGAAAAAAGAACATAAGGATGATTGAAGTAAAAATGAGCAGAAGAAAAAGGATTTAGTGTCACCTTGCAAGAGCTTGGTAGGCTCTTGGGTACTAAGACAAGACCTAAGGTCGATGCCCTGTTCTCCTAGGGTCGCAACACACTCAGCTTCCTCCCTTTTACATGGCCAAGTATAAAATACTAAATAAGAACGTGGTAAAGTAAGGAAAAACATATTAACCAAGCTATAGGAGTCCTCGCCTAGTTGGAGTTCTTGGTCATGTTGTCCTAGGTCTGGTTAGTAGGTAAGACTACCACTTAGGATAACCCCTTTGATAGTTCTTTTTAGCTGGTCTATGTTAGAGCAAATGGTTAGCAAATAGCTTTGGATATCTATTAGATTATGCTTAGCCTATCCCTCATGGACTTCATGCTTTGATTTTGTTAGGGAGTAGAGTGAGAGCTGTGTATATACTTTGTTGTGCATGTTTATTTGTTGTAACTTGATGCTCTTTATGATCTCTATTTGTGTAGATCAGTTTGTGGATTCAACAAGCTAAGTCGCTCTATCTCATGGTTGCCAATGAGAGTGGATTTTAAAGTTGGGATTTAAGTGCAAAAGACCCCAAGACCTGTAAAAGAGGCATTTTAAGTGCAAAATGAAATGGTTATGGATCAAGGAAGTGGATTTTTTTGATGCCATGAATCCAATGCAAGTGTTTGTTTGTCAATCGGCGTCCATTTGACCCCCCATTTAATAGCTATAAGGTTTGCATCAAGAAGATGGTACTTGTAGAATAGATTGATCTACTCCATGTGAAGATTAGAAGACCAAGTAGCTGACATCTTATTATGAAGCAACCATCGGATCTAGAAGCGGAAAACTATGTGACGGAAGCCAATGTGATAGATTTTGATGCCCAAAATCCACTCGTCCAATTGTTGCAATTCTGAAATCATTTACCCCCTCAATCAAGCTAGAACCACTTCGGGTCAAGTGTGAATACCAAGTTTTAAGATAGCTTAGTGGTAATCTTGATTAAAGAAGACCAAAACTTCAAGAGATAAAACACTATGGGGAAGGGGGGGGAAGGGAGAAGACACATTTTTTTTGTGCCTCCTCCATTCCCTTAAAAAAATGGCATTTTTTAGCCACCACAACAACCATTCTCTTCCTGCTTTCCTGGGCCTTGAATACTTTAACTTTTTTAGCTACCGCAACAACCCTTCTCTTCCTGCTCTCCTAGGCCTTGAATGCTTCAACTTTTTGCTCTTCAATGCTTTGATCTATCTCTTTCCTCTTTCTCTCTCGCCATAAACATGGTTCATATAGGAAAAGAGAATGAGGGGTAATGGGTGCCAGTTCTTGAGACAAAGTGTGAGGGATATATCAAGAAAGCACCAAGGAAGCATCGATGGGGATATAAACAAGCATCAATGGCTTCCTATTTTTGAATATGAAACATACATACGCGAATTTTGGAGTAAGTGATCTTTATTTATCTTTAATGATGAATCATTACTGCATATGATGAGTAATTGATTAAAAATAATTGAAACATGTTTGCTGATATCTACAATGTCAAAATATCACTCATTTTCTATTTCATATATAAATAATAATAACTCGAAACATGAAATTTAATGGAATATGAGCTCGTTTTTGGATTTTGGAGGTTCAAATGATGTTCATATGGCAGCATGAAAATCAATACAATGATGGATTAAACTTCTCATAAGTCATTTTTTAAAAAAGTGAAAAAATAATCATTTATGTTGAAATAAATGGCAAAATTTATAAAAAATAGTCAAATAAGGGTGAAAATCTAGGAAAAAATAGTGTCTGTGTATAGAAAATTATGAAAATTTAGAAAAATGCTTGTAAATATATAATAAAGATGAAGCATGAGGATTTGCCTCATTTTTACCTTTTTTTATATGTTAAACTACATGTTTCAGGGCTTGTTTCTATGAAAAATTGTCACAAAATCTCCCTACATTTGCGTAATCAATATAAATGTGAACGGTAGGGGGTGGAGACTAAAATGGAAAGATGTTTGATATAGTTCATATAAGTTTTAATAGGTTTAGTAGCATGGGTTAGCCTGGTGTTGTTCTTCAACAATGATGCATGATGCGATTAGAAGGAAATCATGAAAAGATTGTTTATGCAGTTCACATGGGCTAGTTTTTAGTTGATTGTTTGAGCAAAAAATGCCATATACTTTGCATTTGCAATTTAAGCATGGTATCCAACGATACCATTCATGGATGCATTGCAATTGTATGTTTAGGTGATGATGACCAATGTTGAGAGTGTAAGATTCTCCTTTACTATAGGTTGGTTCGATATCTTGGGCAAATTGATTAAGTGAGGAATATATACAATTTCCTAGATCATTATATTTATATTATGAGAGGGCTTTGTTATGTTCGTATTCTATGTGTAAAATGGTGCATCCTGGGGCCAATCCCCGGGGTGTAGAAGAGCCGTATGGGCCACAACATTCTGCTTGGGGGGAAGTTCTTTATGTGTGTGAATCCAGGTGTTAGTCATATGTGTGTTTGGATACTCCTTCTGTGGATTTGAGAAGGGAAACATTGGACTACAATCGACACAAACACGTTATTTCTTAGAGTAGTGTACGACCTCCAGATGCTCCTGGCCATGAGAGTGGGAGGGCGGTTTTGTGAGTTTAGAAGGCTTGGCTAGAATCCTAGAGTCAGTATCAGGCCCATTTTAGGTCCCAACAGCTCTTAATCATACCATGTGTAAACATGAGAATAGACATGCTCAAAGGCATATAGAGCTACTATATAGAGTTGAACAAATGGTGTTGTCTAGTCATCAAACAAAGCCTTCTATTGAGAAGTTGGTGGATTCCACTACCAAAAAAGGGCTTCAATTGACAAATTGGTAGAATTCAATACACAAATCATGGCTCAATTTCCTCAATTGATACAAATGCAAATGGAATCCAAGAATGTTAAGGAGAAAACTAATGCCACGAGACATATTCCACGATGGATTCCATGAGGTTTTTCAGTGGATTTCGTAAAACTAGAGGCATATTCCACGGTGGATTCCATGAGGTTTTTCAGTGGATTCCGTAAAACTATTTATTTGCCGCGGCTCATACACAAGGTGGATTCCTTGTATGAGAAGTTGATGGGGACGCCTATCCTTTTTGGGCATCAGATTAATTTAATGTGCATGTGGGTGATTCCACAAAATACATATCAAATTAATGGATATTTATGAGTTTAGAGTACACACTTGAATTAAATTAAGGTTAGGACAAAGTTCCAACCTATTTAATTATTTGTAGCTAAAGACTGCAAGGTATTCACTTTTGTTGGGTTTTATCTTGTTATTTTCTAACAATCGAGAATGCTTCAATTGATGAGTAAAGCAAGCGGCGAAGGCATTGGGTAGTACCGGGCGATGGCATGAATTCAAAATGCCTAGAAGATTTACTATTTTTGATGGGCGAGTGTCTTATCACTAAAGGCATGGCGCCAATATTTATTTAAGCACGCTTATTTACTAAAGTACTTAACAAAATATTTATTATTTTATATGCATATAGGCACTCGGTTTAATATTTCCTTATTTGATATTGTATTTGGACAAAGCCGGTTTTGGATGCCCAAACGCCTTACTCTTTATTTTGGTAAAAGCAAACACAAAAGCCAAAACCATGCTATTTGTAAAGTGGGCTATTATTGAGCTTGGAGATAAATAAAATTATAAATACATGCCTTGTGAAGCACTCACACAAGGCATGAGGGGAGATTGCACTGAATTTGACTTTTTGTCTCATGTCGTGCAAACTCTCTTTTTTCTTTTATGAAGGTTTTGTAGAGTTCTTTGTTCTTGGGGACCTTCCGGCATTCACTATGCGCGCATATAACATCCAATCTACACACCAGTGGTATCAGAGCGAAGCTCAGATCAAGAGCTTCCAATCACTTACCATCTTGCACGAAGGCAAAGCTCCTGGAATGAATAGGCCCTACGGGCTATCTCATGATGAATTGACAATACAGGAGTGTTTCTGGCGATGAAAAACCCATTACTGTACTCTCAGATCGTGAAGGACCTCTCCCAGGAGGTGGAGTACCACTTTTGAAGATCCTTTGTAAGTTGTTTTTTGTTACAACGAAGCAGAGAAGAAGTTTATGAAGTTTAACTTCATAAGCTTAAAAAGCTTAAGAAAGGGCTAATCTTCCACAATTCAACGAACTGTAGCGGCAACATGTACTGAACAATGTCGACTTCAACAAAAACGTCTTGCCGTCCTACAATGAATTCCAAAAAATTTTAAGCTTTTTAAAAGCTTAAAGTTCTAAAGCTTTACTAAAGCCTAAAAATCAATTTTCAATCTCATCCATAATGGCTGTTTGCAGTGTGGTACTCCCGAACCAGTTTCAAAACTCCAGCAAGCCCTTGTTCCCACTTGCAACTTGGCAAAGCTAATTCACAGTAAGCAAGCTGTCACACGTAGTCTATGCGGAAGACTTTTTCGCTTGTTGCAAGAAGACCGTTACCAATTGCCGTACCTGAGAAAAGCAAGATTGTAAAAGAAAAAGCCATTTTTTTAAAAAAAAGCAAGCCTTGTAAACCCAAATTTGAGCTACGCTCATCCTTCTAACGAAATTTTGAGTATGTGAGGTTGTTTGAGATTTTTGCAGGATGTCCAACCATCACATGGATGATTTAATTGGTGAAGGTGATTTTCCAGAGTTGACTATGGAGCAAAAATTGGATCTAATCATGATGCAACTTCAAGAAGAGCAAAGGGCATGTCAAAATTTGCAAGCACAGCTGGCTACACTTCAACAATCCATTGTTGATTAAGATGGAGCACAACCTAAATATGTTATTTGACATACGATTGACGTGACACTGTATGCACATAATTCTGTACTTTTAATGGGCAACGTGATGGAAAATTTATTCTTGCTTTCATCAATTAGTTTGATGACTATTTTCATGAAGAGAAATATGCTGAAAAATATAAACTTAAATGAATCATTAACCATGTAGAAGGCAGAGCATCATTATGGTGGACTGTTGATCGCAAGTGTGTTGATTGTCCCTCTACTTAGGAAGCCTTTTAAAAGAATTTTTTGCAAAATTTCATTCCAGCTCAATTCCATGAAAAAGCTATCAAACAGTGGGATCTCCTGCAACAAAGAGATCATGAATCCATCCCGCAATACACTGAACATTTTTGGAGTGCCTTATTACAACTTTGAATGCTTGAAGATGTTCCTGAAGTGACCCACAAGTGCAAGTATATGACTGGTTTGCTTGGTCACTTCTATGTAGAAGTGAGTATGTTCAAGCCAAAGACTTTGGAGGATGTGATTTCTTTAGCGCATGATATGGAGGATAAAATTCGTGGACGAGAAAAGTGACTACAATAAATTTTTATTAATGGTAACTTTATTACAAAGCAATTCAATTCAAACTTTTAAAGATTCAATCAAAATCGCTTTGCTCCTTCTTCTTTCTATAAACCTTGGGCTTGACCTTCTGCTTTACCATCAACTGGTAATTCAAACTCTAAGCCTTCTCTTCATCCAAATCCCAATATACCCAAACTTCCAACCCTTACCAATAATGTATTGGAGCCCCAAGAGGAACACCAAGGAAAAGGGAATTCTCTTGCAAGAAAATCTATCTTGTAACATCAAAAAGCTTGTTTATTATGTTTCATATGATCACAATGAAGAAAAGAACACCAGGCACCACAAATCTTCATGCAGCATCATATAGATCTCCCACGGATTTGATAGAATCAACCATATTCTTCAATATCTTCATAAAATCCATCAATAGAACAAAGAAAGAAAAGGAATACACCATCTTTGAATGGAAATACATCACATAGTATTCATCTTCCATATCTTCATAGTCTTCTCTCTCAATCTCTCATATACAATCACTCTGTTTCAGTAGAATTGACTATCTCTGACTCTCTCTCTCTCTCTATCAATAATACATCATATCCTCACTACAATCTCTCAAAAATCACTCTCAATAATCCTTCTTAGGTCGTGGATACCCCTCCCAAGAGGTATGTCTGATATGAAGAGTCACTAGAGCCACTACAGTGTCTTTTCATAGCTCACTACTGTCACTTCACTCTAGTCTTCACTTAAGTCTTCAGCAACTACTTCTTTCATCTCTTTTGCACTTGTATTTACCTCTTTCTAAGGCTAGAAAACCTTTCCAAACTACACTCTCATCCATCAGAACACATACAGAAGCATACAGAACAGTCTACAGAACAGTACTAGAACAGCTACAGTACAGAACAGAACAGAACAAAGACAGAGGCTCTATAGAAGACCTACAGAAGGTTACAGAAGGTCATCAAAACCACATAACTCATACTCAAACCATTCCAAAATCTCACAAACCATTCAATAAACTTTCACAAGATCTCAATCTTCATCAATCATCAATCCATCCCTCCTTACAGAAGACAATCAGAACAAAACAGACCAAAACAGAACAAAACAGAAGGTATACAGAACCAATCAGAACCTATCAGAACATCACAGAACCACTAATAAACATCATGAACTTCCAAAACTCAATCAATATCATCCAAAACACTCTCAAACCACTTCTAAACCAATCAATCATCTCATAAAATCAACCATTCAGCTCTCAAAAACAACAAAAATCAACCAAAAAACAAGTCATTTCAACACTCAATATATCCCCACACTTAATAAGGAAGCGTCCTTGCGACCCAGGAAAAAGGGAATACAAGTTCAGGTAAAAGCTCAACTTTAATCTTCAATAGCTCTTCAAAAAGAATCCATCCACCACGACCCCAACTTATAACCTGTTTCTGATATAAAAATACAAAGAAAGGAAAACCCTTTATACATTAACACCTCTTATCAAACTAGGAAATCACAACAAATTGGTAAAGGATATAAGAGTTTTCTTCTTCTTCATCAGCATCAGCCTCAACTCTGCAACCACGACCTCAATACCACAATTCTCCAAAATGTAGCTCACACACGAAATCCAATCCAATAGGAAACCACCACGCTCGTATGACATAAAGGAACTCACAACACAAACACTAATACAACACAACCATCTGAATGACTCCTCCAAAAAGAGAGATTTTCATTAAAAAGCATCCACCATACATTGGAAAGGTATCAATGAAGATGATCCCTCTTGAAAGATTGATGCTGTCGGAAACGATCCATAGACAAGGATTCATCTACAAAGGTTTTGGGAGGATTTTGAAAAAACTGAAGACAGCACATCCTTTCCAACAGGACCAGGTATCTGCTAGGCAAACAAAGGGCATGAAAATACAATATATCCAGCTGCTGGGAATCAATGCTCACATTGATATTCATGCACAACTTTGGAATAGGCTTGGAATCATTATGAGAGTGCCTATGCATATACGCCAAGTACCAAGCAAAGTGAGCAGTTAATCTCATTGAGGGATCTGCAGACTGGGAATACTGCTGAGCAAAATGAACATAGTTCTGATAAGCTTGACTGGAAGCTGTCCATTCTCCTGGAATTACTGGCCAATTGATCTGAGGTCTTGTAAGGGAATCATCTAAACTCCATCCCCTTCTTCTGGAAATCTGATTATCAAACCCGTCACAGTCACTAACCAACTGAGGTGATTGAGATATAGAAGTGTTAGGAGAGGGTAATGGAATAAGGAAAAGTGGATGAAGTGAGTGTAACATGTCCACTAGAATCATCCAGGACATGTCTTAGCAGTCCATCGGAAAGGATGTCTAGAAAGCTCCACCCAGCATTCCCATGGAATGTTACGGGATTTGCGATCTAGGACTTCCCGTGTCTGCCACGTAGCGGAAGTATCCTGGCCGTTCCCACTTAGGATCGACCTGAATTAGGGTTTTCCTGATTTGGTCATTAGCTAACAGCAACTAGCGTTAGACCCGAGCGAACTACTTTACGCAGAAACGCCAAGTTCGAAGCAGATTCATACTGCACTTGGTTCAAGGAGAATGGGAAACGAGAGGGATGCAAGGCTCAACCTCTCTGCCATAAGGCATAGTCCCATTCCGTTCCCCTAAAACAACGTAAATCGGGTAAGACGTAACTCTAGGTCATCGCTCTCATTTATTCGTTTTGATGATGATGATCACCCCGCTGTTCTTCGAGATTTTTGAGAAAAGTTTCTGGCTAACCAGGACCACCCAACCGTAGGACGGACCCATGGCCCATCCTCCGCACTTTCCTCAATTTGTTTTAGTTATGTAATTATCTAACACATTAATTTGACATATAACGACCAGCTTCTTTAATTACTCCTGTTAAGCACTGGTTCCTTCACGTAATCTTATCATTTGACATAGAAAAACAATATCAGACAAATTCTTTATTATCATTGCATCATTTTATCTTTGAAATACAAGGAGTTACGTCCGTAGGCTTGTCCATAATCCGCCCGAAGGCTATCCAGTAATCCACCAGGGATCACTATTCCAAGCTTCCGCCTGTAGACTAGTATGCGGGCCTCGAGATCCAATCCCGAGTCACGTTAGCCTCTTGTGCAGGACCCGGAAGGCAAGGGATTTATGGCCAGAGCCCCCCCTGGCACCCAAGCATCGTCCTGCTCCAAGTAGAGCTCAACGGAAAGACCTCTCGCGGCAGGTTCGGTCCACATTCCTGGCGTGGTCAACAACCCCCTTGGTTAGGGTCAGGCAGACAGTCGGGGGTAACTGAAGCTGCCTCTCCCTTCAGGCCTTCAACCTGAAGCTTTAGATATCTTTTCATCCTTTAGTTCCTTGAGCAAACAATGCAAACAGTGCTTTCTAAACTGTTACAAGCACAATCAAGTCCAGTGGTCGTTTATTTGGCCAATTTCTAAGGAGTGAATCCTTCTCTCCGAATGCATCCAGCATTCGATCCGGGATCAATTGCGACTTGGCAAGATCCCCAAGGGTTTGTTTGTTCACCCTATTGTCCTTGGGTTAGGGCCATACCCTGTTAACCCAACTTAACCAATACCTTAGGTTTTATTAACAGTAAATCCTCGCGACCATGTCGCTCCAATTTATTGATTGATCATTTGCTTTCAAGAAAATACCTAACTCCCCTTTACTTGGCAATTTTTCCCAAGAAAGGTGATATAACAGGATGACTACTCATCCTCTTGCAAGAACTTGCCAACCTCATTCCAAGAAATGGAAAAACTCTCTTGTGAACAAACCACAAGTCTATGCGACGTTGCAACTTATTGCACAAGTGTTGCATCTATTCCATGGGATCATTTCACCCATTGAATGGCGTTTTCTGGTCACGGAATTATCTCCAGACGAGAAGCAGGGTTTAGGGTGTCTTCTTACCCAACCCATTCCTAATTACACTAGGTCGACAACGTTCAGTCCTAGGAATTCCAACTCAATCCGAGTTTCATCATTTGAACGAATGATCCTTAGGGTAGAAACCTTAGATCGTTTTATGCATGAGCATCCAATTGTCCCTTCATTCCGTGAATGTGGGTAGGACCTTTGGTTCAAGGGTTCGTCTTGGTAACAAGTGCGTGAAGCTAGGTCAAGTCCTTAATGTGCTAAACCCTAGTTAGCACTTGGGTTATTTATCGTATCGGTTGAGCCATCCTATGCGAATACTTTGCGGTTTAAGTGATTTAGGTATTTGAGTTTACTTGTCTTGCAATAAGGACGAACCATTCCTAGAGATGTTTACTTGATCTAAAAGGGGAAAACTAGTTGCATTTTGTCACAATTCACGTAAGCACACGATTTATTGCTTCTACGTACGACTAGATTCACAATCCCTAACTTTTCTTGTTAAGGCCAAAAGGCATGTTAAATTTCGGCATAACTTCCATTGATCCTACTAGGACTTGCACTCACGAATCATGCTCATAATTCTTTTTTTAAGCTTTTTAAGATTTCATGCTTAACTGAACCATGCAACCTTTCCCTAACTACATCTCTTGATGAATGAAATTTTTATGTGCGATGAGTGTGCAACATGCAATCCTTTCCTAACTACACGTAGTTAAATGAGATTCATGCCAATTGAAGCTAGAGTTAACCTATTTAATGCAGCCCTTAGAATTATTTCCATGCTTTGCTATTTCCTACAGGTGATAATGACTTCCTTAATGAATCATTACCAAGAAGATTTATAAAAAAATGTGACATGCCATTAATCTTTCCATGCCTAGTAAAAAGGTGTACCTCAATAATTTCAACCTTGTAATGAGGCAACAGTTGACCTAGGCTTGTCACTTTTGAATGCACAAAAGGAAACTTGCTGGTAAGGTCCTAAAAATGCATAGACACCTTATGTTCTTTTCATTCATTCCATTGAACGTACCAATGACCAATTTTCATATCTTGAGCTAATTCTAGTAAATGTTCAAATAGCCAATTCATTTTTCAATTGCATTTAACTTGACTAGTTGAATTTGAACATGCATGAGTGCTTCCTAATCCATGAAGTTATTGTGACTAATTCAATACTTTTGTGTGGAATCCAAATAGATAAAACCTGGACTTGTGGACTCCGGGAAATATCCACGTAAATACTAGGAGAAGATCCTTCCACAGGCGCGCCTTGTGACTTTTTAGGGCCATCGTAGGCATGATTTCGGCTTGTGGTTTGCCTTCGTGGTCTACCAATTTTACTCATCTTGGTATGCAGCCTTATGATCTTTGCCTTTCTCCATCGTACATAGGAGATTCCTTCGCGGGACTTTAGATGAAAGGTGCTTGCGAAAAAGGGGCTTTATGAGCTTCTTAGGAAGAAACCGGGGTGGTAGCTAGGAACAGGTTTACGGATGGCTTGTGGGCTTTGAAGCCTATTTGCGCAAAGGCTCTTACGATGGGTCTTGCGGGAAGGGAGCTTTATAAGCTTCTTCTTCTTCTCTTCAAAATCCCGAGGCTAGGAATGGGCTTATAGGAGATTAGTGGGAAGGGAGCTTGTAGGCTTCCCCTTCTTCTCTTCAAAGCCCGGGCTAGGGGTTTGTGGGTGTTGCAATGGAAAAGGGGTTTAAAAGGAACCCGGGGGGTAAAATGGCCTTTATGGGGAATCCATGGGAAAAGGCCTTGAAAATCGGGGCTAATATGGATTTGTGGTGGATCCAATAGGAAGGGGGCTTAGAGAAGCCCCCTTAGAAGCTTCTTAGAAACTTCTGGGAGGTGAGTGCAGGTCCACGTGGAAAAGGGGAGGGTAATAGTCCTGTGGGAGGGGGGGAAAAGATCATAAACACACGGAAGAGGGAGGGGTGGTCCTGACGTGGAGTGTGGGGAGCCTTCTTGAGATGGCGGCGGCTGTTAAGCCACAGGCGACTACGGCAGGCCCCACGGAGCTGGCGGATTGGCGATGGCTATCGAGCCTCAGGCGGCGGCTCTTTTGCAGCAAGCGGCGACCACCCGGCTTCACAGCACCCTCCTCCTCTCTTACGAGGGTCCACAACACCTCACGCAGTCGGCGTCCTTTCAGCCTATCGCAGCCTCCTCTTTCCTTCACACGACCAGCACCACTCTTTCTGGTGGCGTCCCGGCCTATCTCCTTCCTACGCCAACGTCACGACTATACCCAATCAGTAGCGTCAAGGCTCTCTCCTCTCGTCCAGCCCCCCACCCTTCTTGCTGAAATAGCCATGGTTTTTATAGGTAGAGGGAGGGGTACCTCCCTCCCTCCACGCGGCCTGATGCATGAGCATCAAGCCTTCCTTGAGCTCCAGCACAGTGCACAATCATCGTGCCTCCCCTCCCTCTCCCCCAGCACGACCGTCGGCTGGGGAAGGGGAGGGGATAATTTTTTTAAAAAAAATTGCTATTATCTAACTTAAGAGGAGATTCATATGCGGGAATATTACAGTGAGGGATAGGCAAAATCATAAAAGGAAGAAAAGGTTAAAGAAGGAGTGGCAGAATTTTGTAGTGAATCACTAAGGAAGGATGTTAACTGATAAATAGGAAATGTGGAGGGTACATGAATGGATGGAGAAGGACAGGGTGGAGAAGGGGAAAATACCCTATCCTCAATAAAGGAACAGTATGTAAAAATGGGAATTTGAGGGAAAGATGAAGGTTGGAAAAGAAGGGGTAAAATAATTGTGGAATTAGATTGACAAAGGGAAAGATATAGAGCATAGCGGTGAGCCATTTGTTGGTAATATAGGAGGGTAGGAACAGAAGGTCCTAAGAGAGATCGTCTATGATAGGCATCAAAGAAGGTAGAATCAAACGGATTATGTTTTGAAAGATAGGCTAAGAGATCCATCCTCAGTTGATTAGTACTCTGGGTAGAGGTAGGAGCTGTGTTTTGTCTTTGATTCAGGACCACAGAATCAATCATGGGATGCCACGAATTATCATGACAATCAGCCACGTTGGAGGAGTAACCCTGGAACATGTCAACTATGCGCAACTCCAAATGGTTGACATACAAAACAGCCTGTAAGGCCACATCCCCCACATACCATGCCATATCCACCTCATCAGGAATTAACAAGTCTCCTTGTAGATACATGTAGGACATCAATATAGTATCTGGCATGACAGAATCTTCAAACACCATCCTTACTACCTCTATCAACAACTCAGCAGACCAAGCCCCACTCCATCCATCCTCTAGAAGAGGTAAATCCATCGTGGAAAGCTTCATGTAGAAGACCAACTTCTGTAAGTGGTAGTGGACAAAGAAAGAATGGTCTGGTAGAACATATTCCTGAAACTGCTCAAATGTAGACCATAACAAGTCCATTCTGGATTGCAATCTTTCCACTTTATCTTGGAATAGAGGACACAAGGTAGCCTGTATCTGATGAGCAGCCAAGTCCTGCTGTGAAAGAGAAGGAATCAAGGGAACATTAGGGCTTGGAGGAACAGAGCGTGACTTTGCCAGTTGATCTTGCAATTGCTGGATTTGGGAGGCTTGGGATGCCACTGTGTCATTAGCAATCTGTAAAGGTGAAAGTTTGTCATCTAAGATAGCTTGGAACTCGTGCGCTTCTATGGACATCCTCTCCTTCTCCGCTGAAAGGCTAGTAACCTGGGATTGAGCCTCTAGTAACTGGATCTTCAAAGAAGAGATCTCATCGCTTTGGGTGGCAACCAAGTGGGTTTGGTGTTCCATTTTCTTAAACAAAACTGCTAGGGTATCCTTAGCAAAAGCTAACTCGGATGTTGCCTGATGCAACTAGTCTTTAGATTGCATGAGTTCTTCATAAAAAGACGTGTACAGCTGTTGAACACAGGCTGTCACTGACAATTCAATGGAACTTTGAATGTCTTTACAGAGGAAAGGAATTGGATCTCCTGAGACTAGACTGTTCAGGGAGGGAACTGATATGTCCAATGATCCTTCTCGATGTGCTCTGAATAGGTTATTACAAGTGAGATGCCCGGGGAGTTCACTGCAAGAGGTAGAAGGGATGGGCATTGAAGGAAGTACTGAAGGAGCTTTATTTGCTACCCGCTTCAAGCGTTTGCGCTGTATGACCAGGGGAGGCAGAGAATCATCATCCTCTATGTCAATAGGTTCTGACTCATCGGAAGGTGGAGGAGGAGGTACGGGATCTGATGGAGGAGGTGGAGGCACAGTCTTCTGTAAACCTGAATAGGTCAAGAAGGCAGACAAATATGATCCATATGTGACATTGGTAATATTACCCTTGGTGACTTTGATGAATTGTTGATCCATTTTAGTGAGGAGGTAAGTGCTCCAATCAATAGCATCTCCTTTCAACACCATTCTGGAAGCTGTGAAAAGCTCTTTGGACAAATACTGGGATGGCGTTTTGGCAGGCATAAACCTGTCCTAGAGAAACTGACAGAACATCTTCCATACGGGATCAGTGATCATGGAAAAGGAGACTCCTGAAGAGTTGATCACCTTCTTAACATCCAGCATTTCCCTTGTCTGCTTTTGCAACAGCTTCAAAATCTCTTCATTAGAGAAAAGCTGACGAGTGGTAACAAAAGGTTCACTTTTGGAGGAAAGAGACAGAGCCTTCCCTAAGCCTCGAGGTGTCAAAGTCATAGAAATTCCCTGGACTAGTCCTGTCTTCTTGCTGTAGGAGGCCAGAAACTCATCACATAACGACGGATCCTCGGGAATCAATGGAAAGGAAGTAGCCACAAAAGCAGCAAGTCTCGCCTTCGTGAGAGGCTCAAAAGTGAGTAGGGAAGAGTAATCCCTACTAACTAATGGGACGTACTGGATAGGGGGACGAGCGTGAGAAGGCGCCATTCAGATGGTTACACACACACCACAAACACAGACAATCAAGGAGAAGGCCTGCAAAGCAACAGACAAAAAACCAAGGATAAGAGAACAACCAAAACAATAAAACGTTATTCGACCAACTAACCCCAAGCAAACCACATCCTAGAAAAAATTCGACATGACCTTGAGACATATGCGACCGAAAGCTTCATGCTATGCATCAGACAAATACCCAGAACCCCGTATCAGGCAATAAAAGAAAAAACTGCACACCGTACCCGTAACCGTATCAAAGACAGTAAACCAAAACAATACCACATCCGACACATATCAAGACTACATCGTTGATAAACTAGTGTTTGACCATGGAAATAACTCCAATGACTGTGCATACCCATCCCACGAAACGGTTCGTTAAAAAGGGGAATTAAGTGCAGTGAGGGGGGATTAATTTAATGAAGGGTTTATTTTAAGAATTTATTAAGAATGGGTGAATTTTTATTAAGTGATAAACCTTAGCAAGAAAACGGCGGTTCCTTCTTATAAATTTAATTACCAATTATTAGGTGAAAACGATGCTTTAATTCGAATCCTGGACTGTGATACCCAGACTGGGTCTCTAAATGCAAGTTCATTGATTACAAATTAAGGTGATGTGGAGCGCTTTTTTGCCAGCGCGTGCTCTTATGACGGCTGGTTCATTTTAATTAAAAATTAAAGTGCCTCTGTAGCGCACGTAGCGCGTGCTAAGTGAACGGCGGGTTTATTTTAATTAAAAAAGAATGTGTGTGTGTAGCACGAATGCGCATGGAAACTGTGGATGAATAAATAGTTCATTTTAACAATTAATTTGTGATTAAGGGAAAAATGAAAATAAATAAAGCACATAAAATAAATACCTGGAAGGGGTGTGTATGTAATGGCCTAAATGCGCACGGAAGAGTCCCCCAAAAGGAGTGAATCCAGTAAAAGAAAAGTAAAGACCACTGACGAAACAACAAAGACAACACCTTAGTGGATTTGTTGAGTTTGAGTATGATTGTTAATTTATGTGATGATGTATTAGGATAGTTTTGAGTGTGTTTTTGTTTTTGTTTTGTTAAGTGTATTGTGTGTGATTGGTATTTTAGGGAGGATTAGGTGTGGGGATTAGAAATTATGTGTGTTGGTCTGGAAATTTTGTGTTTAAAATTTTTTGTTTTTGAAGAAATTGTAGGGGGTTGTGTTTTATGTTGGTGTTTTTGTTTTTTTTGTTTTCAAAAGGAAGAATAATTACAAATGGATAGGGGATGAAGGAAAAAGAAAATTTCAGCCAATTAGGAAATATCCACATTTTAGGGTATGAAAATAAGATGGAGATGTTTAGGGTGAAGTGGTGTGTGATAGTCATATTTTTTTCATTGGTTTGTTTTTTTTGTGTTTTTTTTTTGAAATATGGGTGCCATGTAGGAAAATATGTTAAAGTGAAAAAGGAAGGAAAAAAGGTCAAGGGAGTGGGTGGAATTTTTTAGAATTTTTTAGAATTTTTTAAAGAAATTTTTACTAATTTTAAATGAATTTTTGACATTTGTTGGTAATTTTGGGATAAATTGGGAAATATTGAATTTTCAGAAATTTTGGGGTGGGAAATTTCCAGCTAACAAATTTCCAAAAATTGGCAAAAAGCGAAAGGAATTTTTAGAATTTTTTTTGAATATTTATTGAGTGGAAATTAATTAAATCAATTAAATCAGGAAAATCAGCTTAGTTTGGTAAGTAAGGTCAAATTACGTCAACTAAGTCCTGTTAGTCTGTGTAAGTCATGTAAGTCAGACTAAGGGAAGTCAGGTTAGTCAAATGGAACTAGGTTAGTCTAGGTGAAGTCAGATAAGTCAGTTAGGCAAGTCAATGGAGACTAACCTAAATGAGGTTAGTGTAACTAAGCTAGGGTTAGGTTAACTCAACTGAGGTTAGTCTAACTATGCTAGGGTTAGTGTAACTAGGGGGTGGGGTTCAACTAACTACAGTGGGGTTAGGTTGACCTAGGTTGGGTTAGACTAACCTAGGGTGGGTTAGTTTGACTGAGGGGGGGGTTAGACTAACCTAGGGTGGGTTAGTTAGGATGGGTTAGGGGGAACTAACCTAGGTTAGGTTAGTTGGGTGGGGGTTAACCTAGGTTAGGTAACCTAATTAAGGTTAATAAACTGCAGACAGGTTAGTTTAACTAACCTAAAGGGAAGCTAGGAGGAGGAGGAGAGGGGCGGCGGCGGCGTCGATCGTGGCGGTGGCGTCGAGGCGGGGGCGTTACCACACTAGGCGGCGGCGGCGGCGACTTGGCAGCGGCGTGGCGGCAAGGCAGCGGTAGGCGAGGGCAGAGGCGTGGCGCCGAGGGGGGAGAAGGGGGGAGGAAAGAGGAAGGGGGGAGGAAGAAGAAGGGGAAGGGAAGGCGGGGAAGGGAGGAAGACAGAGGAGGGAGGAAGAAGGGGAGGGGAAGGCGGGGGAGGGAGGAAGAAGGGGAGGGGAAGGCGGGGGAGGGAGGAAGAAGGGGAGGACGGGAGATGGAAGAAGAAGGGGAAGGCGGGGGAGGGAGGAAGAAGGGGAGGACGGGAGATGGAAGAAGAAGGGGAAGGCGGGGGAGGGAGGAAGAAGGGGAGGACAGGAGATGGAAGAAGAAGGGGAAGGCGGGGAGAGAGGAAGAAGGGGAGGACGGAAGATGGAAGAAGAAGGGGAAGGCGGGGGAGGGAGGAAGAAGGGGAGGACGGAAGATGGAAGAAGAAGGGGAAGGCGGGGGAGGGAGGAAGAAGGGGAAGGCGGGGAGATGGAAGAAGAAGCAGAAGAAAGGAGGGAAGAAGGGAGGGGAGAGTCGGGGAGAGAGAAAGAGGGGTAGGAGAGAGAAAGAGGGGAGAGGAAGAAGAAGAGAGAGAGAGAGAGAAAAAGAGGGGGATGGTAGTTGAGATTCGAGGAGGGGAGAGAGGGTGTTCGTTGGGGGGAGGGGTAGGTTTTTTTTAAAAAAATTAAATTAAATTAAATTAAATTAAATTAATTAATTAATTAATTTAAAAAAGGAAAAGAGAAAAAAGAAAAAAAAGGAGAGGTGAGACGCCCCTGTCCCGCGCGCATGCGCGGGGCAGGGGTAAAAAAAATTGCGGGGTTGGGAGTGAAAAGACGTCCGGATACGGGGACGGAGCACGCGGACACGACCGGGGCACGTTAAGACGCGTAAAATCGAAACAAGCGCGTTCACGCGCGGGACGGAGCGCGCAAAAACTCATAAAAATAAAGAAAAATGAATAACTCCCAATCCGGACGTCAAAACGAAGTAGCGTAAAAACAAAAAGTGGGCAAGACGACAGGAGGAAGACATGGAAAATATGCGACGGAGGTTCTGGGAAGGGTAAAGGGCGGTCACGTGCAAAAAACACAAAAAAGAACCAAAAAACGCAATTAAAAATTAATATTGGGAGATCCGTGCATCGGAACGAGGTGCAGGAAAAAGGAAAACCGTGAGAAAGACTTGCCCGACAATCCTAGCTCAGCAAAACATAGTTCCGACGGAGATAAGACACGTTCACGTGGAAAAAATCAAAAAAACAAATCCGAAAATGGGATTAGAAATTAATATCGGACGAACTGTTTGCCGGAATGACATGCAGTAAGAAGGAAAAATGTTCGCAGGAAGGAGTGGCACAAGGATGTCATGTTAAACCGCAGTTCCAATGGAAGTA
Source organism: Lygodium microphyllum (assembly GCF_053477565.2). NCBI lineage: Eukaryota > Viridiplantae > Streptophyta > Polypodiopsida > Schizaeales > Lygodiaceae > Lygodium > Lygodium microphyllum. Next base: position 35,008 of record NW_028229582.1, on the reverse strand, counting down.
GGAGGGGTTCACATGTGAAAAACTCCAAAAATACACCCAAAAACTCATTGAAAATTTAATAAGTAAAAATCCGGAAGTCGAAAGAGGGGGGAGAAAAAAGAAAAAAGGTGGGGGAAGACACAGGGACACGGCAGTCAAATCAAATTGGAATTCCGATGCAAACAGGGCAGGTTCACATGCAAAAATGTCAAAAAGACGCACGAAAAAGTCGTAAAAACCCGAAAAATTAATAATGGACAAACCGTGTATCGGAATGACTCGGACTAAAAAGGGAAAATGTCAGGGGAAAAGTGGTTAGTAGGGCTATGACATCAGATCATGGTTCCGAAGCAAGAAAAGCACGTTCACATGGAAAATCGACTAATTTACGTAAAATGCTTTAAAAATTAATAACGTGAAAACCGTGCACCGGAACAACGGTAGGTAAAAAGGAAAAATGGTCAGTTCAAAGAGAGGAACAGGGCTATAAGGTTGGATTTGGACTTTGGTGAACGTAGGGTGCATTCACATAGTAGGACCTCAAAAGTAGGGAATGAAGGAAGACTTCAAGGGAACAGCCCCAAGGGTGGGTGAAAAATGAACGGTCGGGTGGGAAGGCACCCCATTAGGGTAAAATCAAGTCATGGCATAGAGGCATGAGTAGGTTAAGGCATATGCAGAAGGATATGCAATGTAGACGCGCAGGGACGCGTCCCCACACTTAAGACCTGGTTAACCGAGTAACAAGGACCTAGGACCACACCACAGCCATCCATTAACGTCCCCACACTTAAAACATGACCATCACGGAGAAACAAAAGTGGTAGGGTTAGAAAAACTTGGCCCATTTTGTCAAGAAGCAAGGTTGAGTGTCGATGGCACATCCTGTGTTGTTGTCGGCTTCTGGAGGTACCAAGGCATCTTCTCGGCACATGTCCGTCATGGCAAGGACCATGTGGCAGCACCCAAGGAGGTAGCTGATGGAAGGAATCGCAGGAAATTTGTCGATGATGAGGGATATTGCACTCAACTCACAGTCACTCAAATGGAATGAAAGAACTGTCACTCGCCCCATAACTAATATCACTCGAGGAAGAATAATTGAAACCCATATCTCCTACCCGGTTTAGGAGTATGCCAGGGTGCACAGTTGATGGTGCATTAGTGCGTCGAACCCATCTAGCATAAGTGCAAGGAGGAAGGCAAGGAAGCCTTACAGTGCAGTGTACAGAACAGGGTGATGTGTCTTGTGATGACGGCAAAGAGACCCATCCCGTGGGTGCATAGGGAAATGGGAATATACCTTACTCCAAGTGTCGTAATGTCCCTCAATCTCACCTCTCTATAATTGAATGAAGACACTCCAATCACACTCAGCCCACCCTCTGTCTCACGCTCTGTTGATAGATACAGGAGGGCAGCCTTTTCCTGAAACCCATTGATGTAATCCTCACAGTCACTTGTGCAAAGATTGTATGCCTTGTGCGCATTTGATGGTGCAATGGTGCATCCCTCCCTGTGCTGGCATACGGTGCAAGAAGGAAGGCCAGGGAGCCTTAGGGTGCAGTGCACAGAACAAATTGTGCTTTGTGCATTGAGAGGCCCATCCCGTGCGTGCAACACTTCATTCACACTTCTCACCTCTCATTTGATTTGAAGGGAAAAGACTGGTCACTCGGCCCACCCTCTATCTCACTCTCTGTTGATAGATACAGAGGGCAACCCATACTCACTTCCCCATCCGGTTAGGATGAAAGCTCACGTCACTCAAGGGGTTTGTCGATGAAGATCACGTAATCAGTTATTGAAAAGGCGTACCCAGGGAGGTAGCCATCAAATCGAATGTTGTGTTGGATAGAAACATGTCGTTTCTAGAGGACAGTTAGACACTTTGCAGAGAGACCCAGGACACAACATACCAAGGGAGGTAGCTTCAGAATTGGATCCTGGGGATATCAATTAATGAATCCACTTTCTGGACTGCTGGGTGTTACCACCTTTTCCACAGCCAGCTTCTCGCCCAAGGGTGTGTACCACCTTTTCTTGGAACGAGGCCTGCTAGGACATGGAATTTCTTTCTTTTCTCTCATAACAGTTTTGTTTTTCTTTTTTTTTGTTCTCTTTTTTGTTCTTGTTTTTCCCTATTCCCGAGGGTGTTTCCACCTTTTCCCGAAGAATAGGTCGGCATGACAGGGACCTTAGTCCTTTTCTCCCATGACCGATATGTTTTCTTTTGTTTGTTTGTTTGTTTGTTTTTTTTTTTTGCTTCATTTGTTTGTTTGTTTTTTTTTTCTTCTTCAAATTGAGCAAGGGAATGGTAGAAAGACCATTTGTCAGAACCAACCTCACCACTGTCACTGGTGGAAAATAGAGGATAAGAGATCGAGGCTGGAAGGTGGAGTTGAGGGGACAGAGGGTTGCGTCCATCTCATCAGGAGTGACTGAAGAATGGCTATCAGAAGTATCATCATAAGAAGTACAGGGCCACGCCAACGAGGGAAAGGATCAAGTGACCGTAATTGTCAAGATCCCCAAGGAGGGAAGTACTTCTTCAGGCGATATCCATTGATCAAGAAGGGATCATCAGAGGCATCAACGGTCTGCCATTAGGGTTGACGGCAAGTACCTTATAGGGGCCCATCCACCGTTGTTGGAGCTTGCCAGGAAACTTGCCAAATCGTGAATCATAAGCTAGGACCAAATCACCTTCTTTGAACTCCTTGTGCTTGATGAAGCTGTCATGGTAAGCCTTACGTCGAGCTTGTGTGGCTTCCATGCACTGTAGAGCCATCCTACGAATTTCGTCCAAACATTCCAGGTGTAGGAGACGGCGTTGCAGTGAATCGTCGTCCCCCAAACGCTCTTTGATAGACACTCTCAAAGAGGGTAATTCCAGTTCAACAGGAAAAACAGCTTCTGTACCATACACCAGCTAGAATGGTGTCTGTCCTGTTGCGGCTTTATGGGAGGTTCTGTACGCCCAGAGGGCCTCTGTAAGTCGATCGTCCCAATCACGACGATGTGGGCAATTGTTCTTGTCAGAATCGAGCAGAGGATGCGATTCGTGACTTCGACTTGGCCATTGGCTCTGGGGTAATAAGGAGTGGACTTGCGATGGCGGATCCTTCATGTCTGTAGATGTCTCAATATCAGACATCAATCTAAACACTGGCTACTTTCTCTCTCTAGGCTCTTGCCTCTTTTCTCTCTTTTGAGCATCTTCCATCTGTCGTTCTGACCCTGGTCTCAAAGATGGTCCTGCAGTAGGTGGAGTAACAAAGTCACCCCCTCTAGTCTTTTTAGCTGCACTCGGATTTTCTTCATCCCTCTTATGCTTCTCCTCAACAAGTACATCTGCTCCCTGAGACTTAGCCAAGTAGGCATAAATAGAGTACCTGTCAACAGGCGAATCCCAACCTGTCTCAGATCTGATGCTAGAGCCTGCACTAGTCAAAACAGTTTGCTGAATTTTTCCCTTGTTTGCTGTCTCCATAGCATAAGTCCATAATGCTGAGTGATTCTCTGATCCTTTCTCAATATGGACTCCATATGTACAAGCATCTCCTCTAGCTGCCACATAAGAAGTACGCGCAGCCATGTCATCCACTAATTTCTTCATTTTGCCTTTCCCAAAGTTGGTAGCAAGCGGAGCTCCTGTTTCAGTCAACCAAATCTTACCATCTTGCCCCCAAAATACCAAATTCTTCCTCCTTGCATCCTGAAAAGATTCACAATCCCTGCAATGCTGATGGTCCGTATTATCACACCAAATACATCTTCGATCTCTCCTAGGTGCAGTAGGAGCACTAGAAGAAATAGTAGGCACAGTCGAAGCAAACTGCTCTTTCAATTTTTCCACCAATTCTGCTTTAACTGACTCCAGTGTCAAATCCATTATGCCTTTGATTATATCATCAAGAGAGGTAGGCACCGACGGAGTGGATGGTTTTGGAGTAGAAGGAGCCGGCATCGGTCTTGGAGCAGGAGGAATAGGAACAGTAGGCACTGGAATAGGCCATGAAACTAGCTGAGGAGGAGAAGAAATAACAGGGATAGAAGCAGGCATAGGAGCAGAAGACGGTGTCGGTGCCATAGAACCATTTTGTAGGCAGGTCTTCCATATCCTCCTCTTGGTCAAAGTCGAGACTGCATCTTGGGCATCTTGCCAATCTGTTTTAAGACCCATAGGCTTTGTGCGATCCTCAAGAAGCTCTCCCAATTCTTCCTGAAGAGTAGGATCTGCAACTTGCAAGAAAAGTTCAACTTTCTCAACATCCAATGCTCTTTGTTCAATGGCATCAAGCTGACTATACCTCTCTTCAAATTCTCGAATCAACTCTGAAGCAGCTAGACCTTTGTTTGGCATGTAGACCCACTCTCGGAATGACCGCCGTGTAGCCATCCCAAAGTCCTCAAGGAAATACTCTTCTTTCAAGGCCTTTTTAAAATCTTGCCAATGCAAATTTTGAATAAAAAGATCAGTCACTTTTGCCCTCAAGGCGGGTGTGACAAGACGAAGGAAATACTTACTCATAAGTCCAGCTGGAACTCCAAAAAACCCCATCTTGATCTCATATGTCTTCAAATATGCTGAAACATTACGGCCATCAAATAGCTTCTTCTCATTCTCAACTGCTTCAATCGCCTTAGTCGCGCTAATTGCATTCTCCTGCTCCGAATATAGTTGCCTTTGCTGAGACAACTGCTATTGATGCAATTGCTACTGTTGCTGCATATACAATTGTGTCTGCTGATTTTGAAGCTGCATATACATGGACATATTCTGCAAAATCTGCTTTAGATCATCTGTTGAAGTACTTGACGCAGCAGTCAATGATGGAGCTGAAGTAGAGGACACAACAGGAATTGTAGAAGAGGCTAAAATGGATGCTGAAGTATCTCCCATCCTAAAATTTATGCGACGCTTTCACGTCAGGCTCACCAAAGATGTCAAAGGGTTGTCGAAAATAAAGTCAGACCACAGAGGACCTTGACTAATTTCAGGATAGAAGATCAATCATACAAATAAGCAAGATGAGTGGATTTGTGAGAAATAATAGATCTGCCAAGCTTCCAACGAGACTGACACAATGGCTTAACTTTAAAGATGCAGCACAGACGGAAATAGCTACACTTGAGTCAGATCCTGTGCCAACCAAGATGCCTGCATGTAAGTAGCTATATATATTCGGGCTCACTGCAGAGTATATGTTCCCAGCACAGTAGCTTCAATCCCTTCCATTTGGAGAAGACCGTCCAAGCCATGTCCAGATTCAGAGATGTGTCAGAATCAACCCCAACAGAAACATATTGCAAGAAGAGAAATCAGTAAAGAATACGTGATGTGCTTGTCCGGAGATAAGCAGATCCAAACTCACTAATCAGATCAAACTAGCTCAAGATTGAAATGCCCTCACATGAATTCATTGCCATAAAATTCAAAGAAAAACCAATCTGACATATCACTGCCAGTGTTAGCAGAATAACCAACACTCATCATGAATCTGAGTGACATACTACGATCACATTGTATATAAACCAAACCTGTCATTTCATCTCATTCTTGCAGGTTTCATAATGTGACCTCAAAAACTTTAGACCAATGGCAGATCACTTCTTAACACGTTTAGCACTTGTCAATGAGGAACATTATGATGCTTTCACTCTCAAGATGAAAGTAAAATTGTAGACATTAGTTGCAGATGTACAAAAACTTTGAATTCAGTTCTGTCAATAGCGATCGTCGTACGAAGGGCATCCACCTGGACTTTCATAAGGCCCAGATCGGTCTTTGTAACTGGCTTCATATCGAATAGGCCCACCACCACTACTGGAAGTTTGAGGGGACAGAAACATTTCTATTTCAAGACGTTGAACAGCACTGAGGTGATTGATGCTTGTTACAAAGGGAACCTGAGATGCTTCTCTTTGATCGTGGAATTCGATGCATCCCACAGTGTGAAATTGACACTGAACGTTTGTGTAGTCAAATGATTGAACTTGCGGTACTTTTGCCTTCCGCCTGAAATGGTATCAGTTGAGAAGGGAGATTGAAATTCAAATCCACCTCAGACATCCAAACATACTGCGTCTCTATGAATACTTCTATGATCAAAGCCGAGTTTACTTGATTCTTGAGTATGCTCACAAGGCTAAGCTTTACAAGGAATTGTAATGATTCAAGGTTTTTAGTGAGAGAAGGGCTGCCACGTACATTAATTCTTTAGCTTGTGCACTTTGACAGGAGGAGGACATAGTTGACTCTTGCACAATACCCAATAGCATACGTTGCATCTGATGATGGATTGTCCAAGTAACAACTACAGAAGTTCCAAGCTGCTGTCGCCGATGCTTCTCTGATTTCTCTTCTTTCCCCTGCTTTTTTGCTCTCTCCTGGTAGATTCCAATTATGTTGCGCCTCCTCTCCCCATATGTCGTTTGTTTTTTTTCTAATTTGAACACACTATGCTGCCTTTTTTAGCCTGTTTGCTTTTATCCTATTTTCCAACCTCTTCTTAAAGCATCAGCATGCAATCCTTCACCAATTCCTAAAGCCATAATTTGGCTTGATTGTTTTCCATAAATAGGGGCTTCATCTGAATCCACAAGGAGGCCACATGCTTGAAGAGTAGGAACAATCATTAACTCCAGCTGAACTAGCCAAACCCTTTCCTCTTGCATTTGCTTGTACAATTTTAAAGCATTGTTACATTTACCCTGCTCAACATATGCTGAAAGCAATGCTGTTCATGATACCTCATAACGACCAGTTCATTCTACAAACACATGTTCTGCTTCTGGTAAGCTTCCACAGCATCAGAATGTAATATACGACCAATATCCAGAGAATTTGCTCTTCAACCTCCATTTTCTTGTAAAACTGCAAGACCTTTTCTACTTTGTTATGATCTACAGAGGCTAAAAGCATTGTGTTCCAAGACACTGTATCATGGTGATGCAACTCTTTGAAAGTAGCCTCTGCTTTTGCAAATAAACCACACATGGCATACATACAAACCAATGCACTGCCAACAAAAAAGATCTTATTCTAACCCCTCCTTACTATATTACCACGCAGAATAAAGATGCAAACATAAGAACTAAGTATGTACAAAATATCAACTCCCACACACAACTTTTGGGTGGATTTCACACCTCGAATGCGCTATGCGCAGCAATACGACATCGTGGATCCACTCATCAAAGTGTGCGCCAGCATCCATCGTAGCAGATAGGAGGGATGTGGTGGATATGAAGAGATGAAGAGAGAAAGTGTGAAATGAAACAATGAAATAAGAACTAAACTAGTTCTATCTTAAAAACCTTAAGTTTTAAACCATTAAGGGTTTTTTGCATATGATATTTAGTTATGGCTTTACTTACATCTTTGTAAAGTTTACATGCATATGTAAATGTCTTGATGTGGAAAGTATATAACAAGTGTATAATTTTACATAAATACCATAATTTTTAAATATTGCAAGTTTTCAAGTAACAATATTCTATTGGCAAAAAAAAATCCAAAAATTTACAGGTGTTGGATATTACAACTTGTGGTGTTGGGATTTTTAGGGAGACTCTACAATTTCTAAAATATGTGGAGCCACACACTTTCCCCTAGTAACAGTATCCTCAGCTCTCAACTTTGAATTTTCCTATCATCTAGTTTGAAATAGAAGCTAACAGGTGGATTTTGCATTAACATTGTAATTTCCTGGCGCATTATACTCAAGGGCCAATCATCCTCCATTTGCGACACTTGGGGCTCACGGCCCTCACAAATGACAGTAACATCCACAACCATTTATACTTCAGCACCCTCCATCTACGATACTTGAACACTAGGCATAAAGTCTGTCGTGTGACAAAGTACCTATAATTGGAAAGGAAAGTTAGCCGATTCATCCCAAAGTAAGATAATAGGCAACTAAGAGAGAAAAGTTTTACCTGAGAAAGACATGTCCCTTGTTGTGACTCAACACTCCACTATGTCAGGACTGTGAGTCATTTTTTATGTCCAAGTTTTGCCTAAAATACTTGTTACATAATCCTTTGATGCACTTTTTATGATGTACGTGCTTTTGATACGTCTCAAACCCCTACATTCCTTGAACATGTGTGCAAAAATTGCAATTGGTATGAACCAACTTAGATGTACATTCTTTGAGCCGGTGCTTGGCTTCATAGAATTCAATATGTCTTCTGAAATTTTTGTGCTACACATCTGTAAAATGTCACTACTACACAATGGCCATTCTATGTTATTGAGATTTGATATGTGCATAGACTCAAGGGTTCCATATTCTCGACCCCCCTTGGGCAATATGTACCTAGAGTCATAGGAAAAAACAAGGTCCTCTATGCTGCTTAGCTGTACACCCCTCAAAGAGCAATCTACCAATTTCGAGGTAGTAACACTTAAAAGAACCTGTGAAACTCTCAACATTTTTCCACTCATAGCAATATGAAGGGTATACTTCTGTAAATACGAGACAAGTTGTTACATAGATATCATGAAATTTCTTATTCTCAATGGGTTGCAAATACTTACTGTTTGCAATGTTTTGTTGAAAGGGCACAGTGGGCGCAATATGTATTTGTTTTTGCATGAATATATGATGCACAAATGCCTCTATTACAAGGTGAGAATCAACATTCCTTTGTTTGAGAGCTAAAATTTTACCCTTCCAGTGCATTGATACATCTGCAATTGCAGATGCTTTCACCCTAAAAGCTCCCTTCATACTTGGACGCATATGTACCCAAGACGAGCAATTATATGTATCAATGATCCAATTCCCTTCTTCATGTTTTCTGTTACCTACTTCTATCGAGAGAATGCTTGTTTTTCTCTTAGGAATTATAACCTGCGCATTAGATGTAAAGATGTAATAACCCCTAAATAATAAGCATTTTAAGTTTGTCTAGTAATCACCAATATGCCATACAAATCAACATGGCATTAAGAGATTTTTATACTTTTGTAAACAGACATAAACATTGATATTGAACTGCATGTGGATATGTATATTGACACAAAGTATAAATTCAATTTCAAGGCATCACTTTAATCATACCATTTACATGAAATATAATGAAAAGAATAGCACAAGAATACTCATAGAATTTGGCCAAAATAAATTTTATTATAATGAATAGGAGTCTCATTTGACTTAATAAATTGTATGAAATGTGGGTATTATAGAGTAGTTGTTACAATTATAGGAGCCACATGGCATGCAAATCTTCATAGGCACATTGGATTGATACCTAAGATATTCTAAGACTCGACACATTGTATGTTATATGGATGATATGATACAAGAGTTTCATGGATCATTGCCAATTGGCATGGAGATTTGAATGGACACATAGGACCAATAAAGTAGAGGATTTTTTAGCCATCGACTTCTAGCAGATCCATATCATCCAGCACAAAGGAATCACTCACCACATAAAAAATAGTTGATCGAGAATTATGTGCTTCACCTAAACCTTGTATAATACCTGCATGTACAAAAAAATACATACATGAATCCATTTTAACAAAAATACTTGCATGAATCCCTTTTAGAAAAAAATATCTAGATAACTGCATGAATAGAAGCAATTCAAAACATGGCCAATTTATCTATAAGCTAATCTGCTGAAGATAAGATTGAATCGTTCCTAATCAAAACCCATTGCAAATGATGGACATAAGAAAACATCAATCTCATCAAACATAAAAGTCACTAATCAAATGAATAAAATTTGGCACAACAAAATATGGTAGATTAACCTATAAATTGAGCTACAAAATCTCTGCTCTACCTTGTGTTAAGTGGTGCAACAACAATTGATCCTTAAGTCAGAACTAGCATCAAACCCTATTGTAAAGATAGTAGAAAAGGGATAATGTATAGAGGAAGAAAGAGAGAGTGTCTGAGTACCCGAGAGAGAGAAAGAAATGAGCACCTATCCAATCTTGCCTAAATTGATCTCTGCAAAAGACAATAGCAAGAGTTAGTATTTACATGAAGGTATACTGAAAAAACAGTAGAAAAGAGGAAACATAGAGAGAGAAAGAGAGAGGAGAGAGAGATGAGCACTTATGCAATGCCACCCAAAATGATCTCTGCAATAAAACAACAACAAGGGTTAGAACTAACATTATGTATTGAAAAGATATCAACAAAAAAAAAACCAAATAGAGAGAGAGATTAACATCTTTGCCTCTTGCTCCAAATAAACCCTACAAGAAAACGACAATTAGAACCAACATCAAATAGCATTTGCTTACATGACAAAGGTGACAGAGGTCAAAGAGCCTGCTACATTTGCTGAAGCAGTGGTGGATGAAAATTGGTGCAAAACTATGGATGAGGAGATAGATGCTTTGGTTAAAAATAGTACTTGGGATCTTGTGCCACTGCCAGAAGGAAAAAAGACCATTGGCTGCAAATGGGTCTACAAAATTAAATGCAAGTCGGATGGCAGTGTAGATAGGTATAAAGCCAGGCTAGTTGCTAAGGGATATGCTCAGCAATATGGGTTAGACTATGAGGAAACACTCAGACCTATTGCTAAGATGGCAACCATACGAACAATAATTGCATTGGCTGCTGCTAAAGGCTGGAAATTGTAGTAGATGGACGTGAAAAATGCTTTCCTCAATGGTGACTTAGAAGAGGATGTTTATATAGATCAGTCTAAAGGGTATATACACCCAGATTCTCAACATTATGTATGCAAACTGAAAAAAGGATTGTATGGTGGGATGAAGCAGGCTGCGAGAGCCTGGCATGCAAGGATTAGTAGTTACTTGTAGAGTTTGGGATTTACTGTTGGCAGGGCTGATCATAGTTTGTTTATGAAAATGACAATGGTAGTGCTGGTTATCTATGTTGATGATTTGATAATCAGGTGATGATGACTTTGGGATACAACATATTATGCAAATACTGAAATCTGATGAAAGACTTAGGTGAACTGAAGTACTTCTTAGGTATTGAGGTGATCAAGGATGAAAATGGTTTATGGCTTATGCAAAAATACTATGCCATGGAAATGCTGAAGAAATATGGCATGACTGAATGTAAACCACTGGATACACCTCTTGATCAAAATGTCAAGTTGGACATTAGCACTAGAGCTGAAATTGATGATGTGACTATGTACAAGAAGATGGTTGGAAGCTTGATCTACTTAATCATCACAAGGCTTGATTTGAGTTATGTAGTTGGGCTCATAAGTTAGTTCATGCATAGATGTTGTTAGATGAATTATGCAGTATGTAAAATCCACTGTAGATCATGGGTTGTTCTATGAGAAGGATAAGGTCCTAAAACTCATTGGATACATAGATGCAGATTGGACAGGATGCTCATATGATCGTAGATCTACAAGTGGTTATGCCTTTGGGTTTGGAAGTGGAATTATTAGTTGGAGCAGCAAAAAGCAGCCAACGGCTGCATTGTCTAGCACTGAGGTAGAGTAGAGGGGTATTTCATTGGCAGCATGTGAGATTGCATGGCTGCTCAAGTTTATGGTAAATTTGGGCATACAGGTGAATGCTCCAGTGACCTTGTTATGCGACAATCTTAGTAGTGTCATACTAGCAACAAATCTAGTGTATCATGCTAGGACTAAACACATTGAGGTACACCACCACTTTATCATAGAGATGGTTCTTGCAGGGAAAGTAGACCTTATGCATGTGAATGCAGATGAGTAGGTTGCAGACTCGTTGCAGATATCTTTACCATGTCTTTGGGTAAAGATAAGTTCAGTGTTTTTAGATAGATGCTTGGTGTATAGATGTTGTCTTGAGCTTGAGAGGGAGTGTTAAGACTTCAAGCTCATGTTGATATTTCTAATAGAATGAACCATTTTCAAATATTAGAAACCAATTTTAACCATAGGAAATCAATATGCATCATAAAACCAAGAGAAAGCCCACTTATAAAATTGCTTACTCATTCGTTGTATTTCAAAAATGGAAAGATGTTGATGCTTGTTTACAACTGTTGTTGATGCTTCCTTGGCAGTTTCTTGATCTATCTCGCCTCCTCTATCAAATTGACACCCATTTTCCCTCAATTTCTCAACACATATATAAACCACGTTTGTGAAGTGAGAGAAAGAGGAGAGAGAAAGACTAAAATTTGATCAGACTGAATACTACATTATCTCTAACATAGATAGGAGTAATGGAGAGCAAAAATATGTGTAGCCATTGCTTAAGGGGGAAAAGATAATCATGTTGCAAGTCTAAATTTTCTATTTTTGGAAGGATGGAGGAGGTGCTAAAAAAATGTGTCTCCTCCCATGGCATTTTATTTCTTGCATGTTTTAGCCTTCTCTAATCAAGATTACTACTAAGCTTAACATTATCTAGTTTATTTTGGTCTTTTTGCACTTGAGCAAAGTGGTTTTGACCTAGTTGAGGGAGCAAATGACCTCGGAATCCAGATTTGGTTAGATGGGTAGCTTTTTAGCATCAAAATCTATCACCATGGCCTTTGTCACATGTTTTTTGCCTTCTAGATCCAGTAGCTACTTTATAACACTAAACCTTGTGGCCATTAAATGAGGGGTCAAATGAACTCTAATCAATGATGAATGAATACTTTCGTTGGATTCCCAGTGTCAAAATGTATCTAGAAAAGCTCCAGCTCCTTGATCCGTTGTTTCATTTTCCATTAAAAATTACTTTGTTACGCCTTCTAGGTCACTTTTTACACTTTAAAAATTAGCTCTCATTGGTGACCATGGGATAGGATGAATCAGCCCATTAAATCCACAAATTGATATGCACATAAAAAAACCATAAAGAGCACCAAACTACTTTAAATAAAATAGACAACAAAGCACAAACACAACTCTCACCTTACCCCTTAACAAAACCAAGGCATGAAGATCCACGAGGGATAGACCAAGCATAAATTAATAGAGATGCAAGGCTAGTTGCAAATTAACTCCTCCAACATAGACTGGCTAAAAATAACTAACAAAGGAGTCATCCTAAGTGGTGGTTTACTTGCCTATCTCACCTAGAATAACTAGATCAAGAACTTCGATTAAGTGAGGACTCCTATATCCTGGTTGATATATTTATCCATGTTTTATCATACCCTATTTAGTATTCTATACTCAAGCATGTAAAAAGGAGGGAGTTGAGCATGTTGTGACCCAAGGAGAATATGACATTGGTCTCAAGTCCTATCTTGGTACCCAAAAACCTACCAAGCTCTCATAAGGTGACACTAAATCCATTTCATCTTTTGCTTACTTTTATTTTTGCTCCAACCATCCTTATTTATTTTTTTGGCTAAATATCATCCCTAGGAAGGCAAGGCATCAGCCTTGGGTCTCTGGCTCGTTCTTAGGAACCTACCAGGCTGTCGCAAGATAAAGATCATCAGCTTTTGGAAATTTTCTTTCTTTATTATCTTATTTTAGGGATTAGAACCCCTTTTTACACACCTCTTATTTTGTAGATTTTTTAGATATATTCATTATTTCTTCTCTTTCAGTTATTTGGTAGGCTTCTTTATCTACTATGCACAACTAGTCTAACAATGTTCTTACAGGAGCCAGACAACTGCTTGTGAACCTTCCCAGACACACCTAACCTAATCCTAGGACCTCATGCCTTGAATATTGACCTCCACAAAAAGAAAAATATTTTCCACATACATATATATATTCAGATTAAGGGGTAAAAACCTCAAAAAGAACGAATAACACCTAGATTTGGCCACAAGATGCTTCTACGTAGCAAGAGGCTCCCTCTAGGCACCCACACCAAATAGACATATGGCCCTCTTGGCCAAACGAAATAAAGGATTTTTCTAAAAGCGGCCCTTTTGGCATTATGAAATATAACCGTATAGCATACCATACAACAACCTATTATACTGAAAGAAAACCCTTGGTCTCAATATAAAATTTAATGAACTACTCAGTATGGGAGGTACATGATGGAATTCCATCCCCCAATCCATGCACGGCACTATCTTCAAGGAGACGAATCACCATGATATCACATGCTGTGTTTGTGGTTTCTTCGTCAACCTCAACCATCTTGTTTTGGTTGACCTCCTCCAATGCATCTACCAATCAAGAGAATGCCTCACTTGGCTGATCATTTCACAATGCATGTTCGATCTCAAATGGGTTGCAGAGAATAGTACACCACTCCACCTTCACCATCATAGCAGTATGGGAGACAGCGACTTGCAAGGGGTCTTCCATAGGGCTTTCAATGTTGTGGACCTCTACACATTGACTCCTTGATTAGTAACATATTCTTCTTACTGAATATTAACGATAGATAATATTCTTCTTACATGCTTGTTTACCTGCATGTGTGGTTGGAACATCTTGCACCATTGTAGCTTCGTGGGAGACGATGTCTTGCAAGTGGAATTCCACGTGATTTTTAGTATGGCCCTCTATATGATAAATTCATAATTAGCAACATATTTTTTGTTCAAAATATTATTGTAGATAGTATTACTGAGACTTGTTTGTTCAGCAGTGTTTGTGGCTGGCACATCCTCCATCATTATAGGTTGAAAATCAAAAATTGTATCTCCCTTTGCAAAAATACAAACCATTCTTATTAGCATTGTATTGTGGGGAAAAAAAATTACGAGTCACACTTGTTTACCGATAGCGGCCACGTCTCATAGCATGGCTAGTCCATGTTCTTGCATTATTTCCTTCCCTACACAAGGACACACATCACTATTAACATTATATAATGATAGGATATTTTAAAGCTTTAACATCATCCAATCATGACATATGTGGAATTCACGAGCATTGTTTCTTTACCTCTCTGCACACAGGCCACGTCTAATGTGACCTCAAATCCAAGAAACTCAATTCTTCTACCCTCTGCATGTTAAAAAATATTATTGATGTTACTTTGGTGATGAACAAGAATTACATGCCTTCACATCATGAGTTTTGTACAAAAGCAAGCTTACCATCTTAGTGCTCTATAATACATGTGTCAATTCCATGTGATGCCTCACTGCTTCTCCTCATTGTCGTGCATCTCTCTATAGCGATGTGTAAGATAACACTCTCCACTGCAAGATCTAGAAGAACTTGTTGTATCCTTCTATCCATGCCAATGTCACAGACCTCCTCGATGATGCCTTCCATTGCAATCTGCTCTTTAGTGGTATCAATGAAGGGGCCTACATGGTTCAGTGGTTACAATTCATATTCAAGAAAATATTTTTACTGGAGGAACACGTGATGTATTGGCTATAATACTTCAAAACATCAAACATTTTAGGTGTGGAGAAACCAAATTAATTGGTGATGAGGGCCGATCTTGGCCTCTCTTCAATGATATTGGATGTGCGCTTGCTCTTGTGTTTTCTTTTTATAGTAACCGCACCACTAGTATCAGTTTTCTATGAACCCATCAAAGTCTCTTCATTAGAAGACAACAATGCAATAGACTCCTAAGAATGCAACTCATTTCACTTACCATGCCTTTGGATCCTTATATCTCTTGTGTTTCTTTTTTCCTTGAGTATTTTTGGTACAAAATTTTATCATTGGAGGGGTATTCACCTTCTGGACAGTTGAGGAAAATAAGGCATCTTTGATATACCTTCTCATCCCACTATTGCTCTATTTGGTAATCCTCATGCATGCACTGATCCTCTTGAACATTTGCCCAGTCCTCACACTCTCTTGGCAGAGTTTGTATAGCCCTCCTCTCCATATGCCCGTACATGAACCTGACTTGCAAAGTCACCATTACAAATATTGAATGGATTGGCAAGATAGCACCACGATATGCTACTAAAGAAGGATATTGTGAGCTACTTGTGTACAAAAGCCTCCATGCTGCCAACTTCATTGACTTCTGTGACTCTATATCTTTGTCTGACTTGAAATCATGGAAGATAGTGCGAAACATTTGCTCTCTATGCTTTCTCTTTATCTCCTATTGGGTGTATTGGAAGAACAAATCGTGTTCCACTTGAATGTTATAGTAGTCCTTCCAACTCAAAAGCAATCTCTTTGCACCGTCTTGCAACATGGCCCAAAAGGTCTCTTGTCTTACCCAACTTCAAAATGGTGCATTTCCATCTACTCAAATCAAATATATGTTGTTTAATACCAATTTGTCAAACTTATGATGCACATAATTTAGATAAACAAGAATAACCTATGTTCAGGCATGCCCATCAATGTTTAAATTTTCTTGTTAGAACTCTCCATGGCCTTCAATATTCTTACGCGATCTACCTCGTTTAGATTTGAGGATGCCAATGTATATACTCTCTCCTCGTTCAATACACCCCCTATCTTGGAGCCCCACTCCAAGAATGAGACAATTTTGCATTGACAAAAACATTGTTACTTTGGACAAATTAGTATAACTACATATAGATGTGGCAGGTACAAAGAGGTAGCAACTTATTGATACCACTTCTCTCCAAAACTGGGGTTTGCAACTCTTAGCAAACATCAAGTTTTCTTAACAAGATTTTCATTGGCACTATAGTACGCCTTACCCACTTAGTTCTAAACTTAGAGTTGAAGAGTTGTGTCTGTTCCTGTTCGATTGGTTACACTGCCATATCATACTCATCCTACATTTGGTAATTAGGGACAACATCATTGCATTAGGAAAAAATGCATCATGAAAAACATTGTTAAGATAGCTTGAATAACTACCTACCTTCCACATAACGTGGGCCAGTGCAATCAATGGTCCCTTGTGCCATGGGGAAATGGGCGTTGGCACTTTGTGTGCTTGCACCCATGCCTTTGCCTCATCAGTTAGCTTGTCAAAAATAGTTGCATGGTCCACCTACCCTAGCATCCTTGCTTCACAAATAAGTTCTAGATATGAGGTATGGAAAACTTCTTTTTGTGCAAGCTTGTGTACATTCTATATTAGGATCTCATGAATATGGTCCAGTGCATACCTGTTTGTACGAGAAATAGCTGACCAAATCTCCCCCTCTGCCACACTTGTCACTTTCACAAGGCGTCTCACATGTGCGTATCTCATTCATCCATGTTGTGAGCCGATGGTTACCATCCCAAACATAAAACATGCAATTTGACAAAAAGACCCAATCAGTGCCACTGATTTCAGCCTTGAAGTCCTCATGATTTTTTAGCCAATGGGGATCCTACTCAATTCTAATCATATCATCAACCTCCTTGCACTAGTGTCTTGGAGTCTCTAATGACATTATGAATATACCCATCCCTCTAACATACCCATTGCTAAAAAAGGTTTCTGAGAGTTGCTTATACCTCGATGTGACTTGTCTAATTCTAGGCATGGAAACCAAACGAGATAATGGAATGGGTGGCAAAGGGGTGGATGTATGCATTTGAATGAGATAATGAAGTAATTAACGTCCAATCAACGTAAATAAATAAAAACTATAATCTAAATCATGCTTCCATCTCTTACAAGTACTCACCGTCAACGTTTCCAACTGGTCTTCTATGCATGCTTGCACAATAAGTTTATCACAAGTGACTGTGAGAGCGATCTCACTAGTTGTTTCACTGGTATCTGTCCTATGCTTCTTTTTTATTCTTTGTGTTTGATTATTCTTGGGTTGTGTATGGCGATGCCCTTGCTGTGCACTAAAGGACTCGATGCTTTGATAGTCATTGCTTTCCTTGTCAGTATCACTCTCCGATAGTACAAGCATTCTCTTGTCCTTCCTTGCCTATGTCATCAAAGCGTGCCCACCTTCTCCTGATGTCACTCCTTCCCCACATGTAATTGCAACGTTGCTTGTAGCTCGAAGAAGTCAATGATCATGTTTGTGTTACTCTTCCTCTCGCTCTTGGAGGGCGACTCCCCCCTTGTGATTGCATGTTTCCGGTGGTGGCAATAGCATGTCGTCATGTTGTAGATCATGGAGGCAATTCAGAGTCCTAAGGAGACTCATCTGGTCGTCGCCCTCTTTCCTGCAAAACAATGATGCAAAATAGGATAAGAGGGGGAGATAGAGCAATCGTAACAAAAATCAAGAGAGGATTTTCTTACCGTCTATTCAATTGGCTGTTGCACAGTTACGTTTTCCTCAACGTTAATCTCAGTATTGCCTTTGCCACGAGCCTTCACACCACTCTAATATACAATGGTGATAAGAACTCCCACTCGTCTAGGGAGCAAGCTTGATGAGGGGAACATTTTTCGAACTAAACCTTTTGCAATCATTTCATCTCCCTCATAAAGGGTGACATGATCTTGTCTTTTAAAATCATATATTTCCATGATAGAGGGGCTTAGGGCTACTTCTTACAGATATATTGCTTCCTCAATTTCCTGCCAATGAAATACCAATTGACACAGAGAGAGAGAGAGAGAGAGAGAGAGAGACACACACACACACACACACACACACACACACAGGAAGACATGACATTGGGGAGAGAGAGAGGGGGGGAGGAAGAGATGACATTGAGATAAGAGAGTGAGAGATAAAGAGAGAGAGTGTGTGAGAGGTAGATATAGGAAGAGAGCGAGAGCGAGAGTAAGGGAGAGGGAGAGAGACAGAGAGAGGGGGAGGAAGGAGGAGATAGAGAGAGGGAGGAAGGTGGGGAGAGAGAGAGAGAGAGAGAGAGAGAGAGAGAGAGAGAGAGAGAGTGTGTGTGTGTGTGTGTGAATGAGTGAGTGAGTGAGAGAGAGAGAGAGAGAGAGAGAGTGGGAGGGGGATAGAGAGAGGGGAAAAGCCTAGGATAGAATGGTGAGATAGAGTATGTGTGATTGTGTTAGAGAGAGGTGTGGAGAGAGAGAGAGGGGGGAAAGAGAGAGACGGAACCTTACACTGAGGGTAGGGAATAGAAAACAAGAAGTTGAATTACAAGGGGAGGGGGTCCTTTTAAAGACAAAGGAGAGAGAGTGAGGGAGGGGTATATATATATATATAGAGAGAGAGAGAGAGTCACATACCGAGAGTGGAACGATTTGCAATGTGAAAAGGGGAGGGATGGGTCCTTTTATAGGTGAAGGAG
Source organism: Lygodium microphyllum (assembly GCF_053477565.2). NCBI lineage: Eukaryota > Viridiplantae > Streptophyta > Polypodiopsida > Schizaeales > Lygodiaceae > Lygodium > Lygodium microphyllum. The sequence goes on along the minus strand of NW_028229582.1, from coordinate 16,021 downwards.
AGAGAAAATAGGGGGAGAGAGAAAGAGTGATGAAAGAGAGGGGGAAAGAAGGAGAGCATGTGATATGTGTAAATTTTTCTCATCAGAAAGGGATGGTTGGCAACCCCTTGTCGGACGATTTATTTTTTCGATGACTCATTTTTGGATAGTAAATTTTGGCCCAACAAGATTTGTGGTTTCTTTTTTCCCATTAAGGGGCTGCTATTGGCGACCCCTTTTTGGCAAAAAAACAAACCACAGATTCGAGAATATACAGAGCCTGGGGAGAATAGGGACCAATAGGATATGGTTTTTTCCACTCTTGGGTGAAAAAAAAAACTATACCCTATTGGTCCCTATTCTCCTCATGCAGTATATTCTCGGATTTGTGGGTTGTTTTTTCACCAAAAAGGAGTTGTCGACATCCCCTTATTAGGCGAAGAAAACCCACAAATCCAGTTGGGTGAAAAGTTACTCTTGCAAGGAATGGGTTGCCAAAAAAAAAAATCTTTATGCCAAGGGAGCCTCTAAGCCGCTTGAACGACCAGTTCATTTGGATGACAATAAATGTGGGACATGCGAGCCCAATGATGTCATTCACCTAGCCAATGGTACCCAAGGAAGGATAGGCCATATCGAGGTTATATCAGTAGAAAGGATTGGGCTAGTGGATTTACAAAAGCCCAAGATCAAGCCTTGAGATGCATGCTCGGGGGGTTCACTATATATATCTCCTCTATATAACGTGCATTCATGGCCTATTTATAAATATGCTAATTTTTGAATTTTTCTTGAATAAAACACAACCCTTTTCTATTCAATCTGTAAGTAACCCCTTTATATGACACCCTTCTGTATGTAAAAAATGTATCAAAATGCAGGGGTTGTTGGTGACCCCTTTCTGGCGATAAAAATTACACATATCACATGCCCTCTCTCTCATCACCCTTTCTCTCTTTCCCCCAATTTTCTCAACTAATTAACAAATATTTACTTAGTTAAATTTATGAGGGAAAGAGAGATATAATTTTCTAAATAATAGATCTTTACACTCCTAGAAGCATAATATGAGATAGTCATACAAAGTAGAAGCTTATAAACACTTGTTCAAACATTACTTTATTCATGTTGTCTCTCTCTCTCATCCCTCTCCCATCACTTTGTTACTCTCTCCTCCCTTTCCCAATTAAATTTGTGGCTTTTTTTTTGCCCATTAAGGGGCTGATGGCGACCCCTTTTTTCGCCCATTAAGGTGCTAATGGCGACCCATATCCTATTGGCCCCTATTTTCGAATTTGTGGTTTGTTTTATTCGGCAAAAAGGGGTCGTCGGCAGTCCCTTATTAGGCGAAGAAAACCCACAAATCTAGTTGGGTGAAAAGTTACTCTCGCAAGGAATGGGTCACCTTGTGAAATTTTTGTCCGGTAAGGGGCTGCCAGTGACCCCTTTCTGGCAAGAAAAAATTCACACATCACATGCCCTCTCTCTCATCACCCTTTCTCTCTCTCTCCCCATTATCTCAACTAATTAACAAATATTTACCTTATTAAATTTACGAGTGAAAGAGAGAGATATAATTTTCTAAATAGTAGATCTTTACACTCCTAGAAGTATCATATGAGATAGTCATACAAAGTAGAAGCTTATACACACTCGTTCAAACATTGCTTTATTGCTTAAAAAACACACTCATTCAAACATTGCTTTATTCATGTTCTCTCTCTCTCTCTCTCTCTCTCTCTCTCTCTCTCTCTCTCTCTCTCTCTCTCTCTCTCTCTCTCTCTCTCTCTCTCTCTCTCTCTCTCTCCCCCCCCATGACTTTGTTACTCTCGCTTTCCTCGCCCAACTAGATTTGTGGTTTCTTTCACCCATTAAGGGGCTATCGGTGACTCCTTTTTTGCGAAAAAACAAATCACAGATTCGAGAATATACAACATGGGGAGAATAGCAAAAAAAGCATGTACCCTATTAATCCCTATTCTCCCCATGCTATATATTCTCAGATCTATAGTTTGTTTTCTCACCAAAAAGGTGTCGCCACAGTAACCCCTTATTAGGTGAAGAAAAGCTTGCACCCTATTGGTCCCTATTCTCCCCATGCTGTATATTCTTGAATTTGTGGTTTGTTTTTTTGCCAAAAAGGGGTCGTCGGGTAGCTTTTTATTAGGCGAAGAAAACCCACAAATTCAGTTGGGCAAAAAGTTACTCTCGCAAGGAATGGGTCCCCATTACTTAGTTTATTTTAATAAACAATGTGTGTATACATTGCAAAGAAAATTGATCTATGTTGCACATTTTTAAAAACTAGCTCTAATTATGAAACTTGCTTTACTTATGAAGATAATTGTTATTATTAATGAGGATTATATGCTAGTTCATGGAAGAAAGACTTGGAAAACCCTCCCAAGACTAGCTTATTAAAACTATGTTTGTAGTAAAGAACAACAAAAAGAACTAACCTAGTGGATAGTCACTTGGCAGATAAGTGCACTTGGGTAACGACACTACTGGGATGGGTGACCTCCCGAGAAGTTTTTCCTACAAGCTAGTGATAGCTCCTCACGTGCAGCCAACGGCACCAATGAAGCCTTCGTAGCCCATTGCCAAGTATACTAAGGCCAAGATACCAAGGTCTATGCCTTGGTCACCGCCTTGGTCGTGCGTGCATGCGCCTTGGAGTGACGCCCGCCCAACGACATCGGAGGGGATTTGTTGGGAGGGAGGGGGGAGGGGGGTTTTGGGAAAGGGAACGCCAGTACCCCCTTCCTAGCACTTACCTGTGTTGCGTCTGCCTGCCTGTCGCACTACGTCCATCCCCGTCGATGTCCATCCATCCGTACGCTCTCTCTTTGGGTGGGTGGGGGGAGGGGAATCTCTCTCACTCATATAAAGATTTAAAAAAAGTAAAAAGCATTATTTGATTTCTCCCAAATTGAGAAATTAATTAACTAACTAATTAATATTGATTGATAATTAATTTAAAATTTAATTAACTATGAGCTAATTAATTCATTATAGATAAATTAGTTAATTTCTCATTTTAACAAGTTAACTAAAAAAGAAAACAGTGTTATTTAATTTATTATAAATTTAGAAATTAATTAACTAACTAATCAATAGTAAGTAATTATTAAATAACTAACTAACTAAATAATTAATTAACTATGAACTAATTAACTAACTATAAACAAATTAGTTAATTAACTAATTACTAATTATCTTAATTAATAAATTAACTTACTAATTATTTAATTAAATATACTAAATAACTAATTACGTAAACAATTATTCAGTCAAAAAACAAGTGAATAAAATTAACTATTAACTAAATCAACAAATTAACTATTAAGTATTTAATTAATTTTTAACCAACTTCACTTACTAATCAATCTATTGATTAATTAAGCAACTAATAAAACTTAAGTAATTGCTTTTCTAAATAATTAATTAATTAATAACTTTTCAAATTTAATTGTTTAATAAGTAAGTAAGTAAGTAAGTAATTAATTAAGTAACTGATTAATCAATAAATTAATAACCAACTCATAATTAATTATCTAATTAAAAACCAAGTAACTAATTAAATAACCATTGAACCAATTAAGAGATTACTTACTAATTAAATAATAACATTATATTTATATTAGTTACTTATTTAAATAATTAATTACTTAATATTAATAATTAATAAATACCTTATTTATATATTAGCTATTAATTAATTACTTAGCCAGTAAAACTATATATTGATTAATTAGTTGAAATTAATAACTATTTGTTTAAAATTAATAACTATGAATTAAAAAACAATTAGTAATAACAAATAACTAGTTTCTTAAAATTAATAAATAATTAATTAAAATTAATAACTAATAAATAATAATTGGTTATTTATTACTTAGTTATGAATTACTCAAATATCTTTAATTAGTAATAAATTAGTTTTCAATAATAAATAAATATCTTTTATTCAAGTAGTAATTGCTAATGGTAATATTATATATATATATATTATTTAAAAATATTAAAGAATTTTATCACATAGTTATTTAGTAATTATTTTTTTACTAAATTATTTAATATTAATCAATTAATTAAAATTTATTGATTCAATATAAATCAAATAATACTTAACAAGATGGTATCCGTTAGTTCATTGATTAGATATTTAGTGTATCGATCAAATTATATAAGTTAAATTATTAATTAATTTCTTAATTCATAATAGTCAGCTTGTTTTATAATTTATGTATATCAACTAGCTTATTGATTAATTAGCTATTATAGTAATCAATTAATATGAAGTGAACCATCGGTATATTAAAATTACTTAACTTGTTTATTAATTTATATATTACTTTGAATCATTTCATATACATCAATGTATTGTAATAGTAATACTAATTAATCAATTAGCATGATTGTACATTAATACATTAGTTGTATGGGTTTTTTTTTGAAGAGAGAGTGCAAGTGCATGTGGATTAGGATTATCCTGCCCACCGAGAAAAGGGTCGTCGACACACCTGCATAATCTATCTTAGTTATTTGGGTTTAGGGTCCAAGGTATGAGAGAGAGTGTGCATGTGGGCTAGGACGACTAATGAGAGAGAGTACATGTGGATTGGGATCATTTTGTCACCAAAGAAGAAGTCATCGGCAGCCCAATATTTGGTGTAGAAAAATATGACTACCACCCCCCTCTCTCCCCTTTCTCACATCTCTCTCTTCGTATGGCACATGTCTCCCAGTCTCCCTTTCTCCATCTCTCTGTCTCTCTCTCTTTGATATGCATTTAATGCCCCACTATGTCAAAGTGGTTATATAAGGCCACACACCCCCTATGACACAATGCCTCCCCCTTCCTCCCTCCCTCCCTCCCCCCCCCTCTCTCTCTCTCTCTCTCTCTCTCTCTCTCTCTCTCTCTCTCTCTCTCTCTCTCTCTCTCTCTCTCCTCCTCCTCCTCCTCACTCGATCCATCACCCCCGGTCTCTCTCCCAGGCTCCCTCTTGGTGCTCTCCAACCTCTCTCTCTCTCTCTCTCTCTCTCTCTCTCTCTCTCTCTCTCTTCGTGGCACCCACATCCACTCACACACACACTCTCTCTCTATCTCCCTCTTTTGCTCTCTCCCTCCCACACAAATCTTAATATCCTCTCTCTCTCTCTCTCTCTCTCTCTCTCTCTCTCTCTCTCTCTCTCTCTCTCTCTCTCTCTCTCTCTCTCTCTCTCTCTCTCTCTCTCTCTCTCTCTCTCTCTCTCTCTCCCTCTCTTGTATATGACATACACCCCCACACTAAGTCTTTCAATGACACCCATATTTGACATGAGTATTTGTACATGTGTAGATAGCTTGGGAAATAGATCCAACATCCAGTGCTACATGAAATACCGAGGTCTTCATATATGTATCGTCCCTCTCTGCCAAACCTATTATGCAATACAAAAGTAGTCGGTTCCTGATGTTAAAGAAGGAAGACATTTGCAATGGCAATGCCTGTCGTGTTCTTGCTATCACCCATGCAAATGGCCAAATACAAAGCACGCCAATCCATTGTAACAATAACCATGAGGTTGTCTAGGTATATGTTATGGATACCTTGGTCTTGCAAGATTATCTTGTCGAATAAGAAAATGAGCCTACATTGTATCCTCCCCTCCCCATAGACCTCACCTAGAGCCCTTGTAGCATTGAGAAAACAACAATCACCATGGAAGCCTCACCACCCCCCTTGGACATTAAGAAAAATAAAACCATCCCTATCACGCTTGATGTGGAAGAGGAGGGGATGCGACAATCCTCTTTTGTTGTAAGTGTGGTTGAGTATGTAATGTCTTCGGGGGGGCCGACATGGAGTCTTACGCCATTTTCTTTAGAATACGAGCACTATAGAGAGAGTGGAGGAGATCCCAGTTTTCTATTATGGCAATGTGGTGTACAAGCTTCTACCAGTAGCAGACAATATGCTTCCAATGGAGGGTATGGAGCAAAAGTACGATGGCCATTGCTGGACAAATCCCATGTCAACATCAATGGCATTTATCGATACTATTCGCTGAAGCAAATGTATCGGAGAGCTAGAGTGTCCTAATAGAGATTATATTGGCATGTCAATTTTTAGCTCCCCAAACAAGGTGGCGTGGATAGGTGCAAGATTCTTCATTAGTCTATTTATTGGGCAAGCTATTGACAATGATAGTAGGTGCTTTATATTCAAAATGTCAACAATTGAGCCAACCTCAAGGGTTGACTTAGTGAATCATATGCGAAGGAATGGCACAGGGGACCTACGCAATATTTGGGTATGCTTTGACCACGTGCATCACATTAATGATTGAACCACCATGGCAACACATGTGTATGACCCAAGGTAGAATCTCTTACCTGATTCTACCATCACAACACAAACTTAAGCAACATAGTTTTCCTTACTTTCCCATTCCTTTCTTGTGTTTCTGTAGTGTACAAGAGTTGATGACTTTGGCAATATGTAAGATGAAAAAGAGGATACAAGTGCACAAGCTCTTTTTTGGACAAAGATGAATGAGGTGATGGAGAAGTGTGGACACCCAAGTGTTGATTTTCGAGGATTCATGGCATACGAGATAGCTGCTAATTAGAGGGCCACCCACACAATATTCAATGGTGGTCCAGACAACGTATTGCAAGAAAGGGAGAGATCTTTGCTTATCTCATTGGGAAGAAAGTTTCCAAATACACACATCACAGTATGTGCACAAGAGTTTTCAAGATGAGCATAAGTGCTTGTGCCACATGTGGAGGTGTGCAGTCATGGAAGATGATGCAACAACGCAAGATTGATTCATTTGGGCTTGGTGGGCCTCAGAGAAAGTTGTGGATTGCAATATACCAGCAATGGATTGTTGGCTTAGTTGGTGGCATATTAGATATCCACGTTGGAGGCGGCACTTTGTCGAGGTAAGACTAGTTCGTAATAGTAGGATGTGACATGTTGTGCATTTATTTTCTCACACTCCATACCTTCTCATGCTATATTTTTGTCTAGGTGGTGGAGGACATTGCTCATATGCCCACCACAAACTTGGCAAAGCCAATGCATACAAGTTGGTTGGGAGGGGAGGGATTCAAGGGGTCTATAAGCTTGTACAATGCATGTGTCAGTGATTTGGCCAACGCTCTTCTACAGAGCACAAAATGACATGCATTCATTGGTGGAAAGTTCCATGGTGTAGGACCTAGTGCAGAGAAGTTTTTGAGTTGTAAAGTTCTAAAAACACCGAGTGGCTACCCAAGCATTCACATTGTGTGTGTGTGTGTGTGTGTGTGTGTGTGTGTGTGTGTGTGTGTGTGTGTGTGTGTGTGTGTGTGTGTGTGTGTGTGAAGTGTTTAGGATTTAAGAGAAGCATTTGTTACAACACATGCCATAATAATCTGATGTGAGGCATTATGATAAATGTGGATTGATCACATGCATGAGAGAGAGAAAGTGAGAGAGGGAGGGAGATAAATAGGGAGAGTCAGTGAGTGACTAAGATTTATATACGTATATATATGTATGTATGTATGTATTATATATATATATATATATATGAGAGGGGGAGAGAGAGAGAATATAGAGTGAGAGGGAGAAATTGCATGTAGAACCCTAAACTGAGAGAGAGTAAAGACATGAAGTAATTCATGAGAGAGAGAGAGAGAGGTGTGGGCCCTGGTGTTCCATTCTTCCGAGGTGATTGCATGAATGAATCCACATTATGTGCTAAAGAGAGAGAAATCGTTTACATGAGATGAAGTGCTATTTGATCGAGTGTGCTAGAAAGAGAGAAAGAGAATATACAGAGAGAGAGAGAGAGAGAGAGAGAGAGAGAGAGAGAGAGAGAGAGAGAGAGAGAGAGAGAGAGAGAGAGAGAGAGAGAGAGAGAGAGAGAGAGAGAGAGAGAGAGAGAGAGAGAGAGATGTGTGTATGTGTGTGTGTGTGTATGTGAGTGAGTGAAGGTAGTGGTGGCAATTGTGGAGGTGGTGGGGATAATGGTATTGATGGTGGAGGTGGCAACAGTATTGGCGATGGCCACAGAGATGGTGGTAGCAGTGGTGGAGGTAGCGTGGTGGCAGTGGTGGCAGTGGTAGGAGTGGCAGGAATGACGGTGGCAGTGGTGGTGGTGGAAGTTGTTGTGGTAGTGGTGGTGGAGGTCAAAAAAATCAAGGGGTGGAGTAAGTGGACTAAGTGAAACAAGAAATGGAGGTTGCCGAGAGAAGCTCGCTCAAAAAGCTCACTTCTCGCACACACTCAAATATCGCTTAAGATTAATGAGGATAATTGCAATCAAATTAATCAATTGCAAAATGAATTGGTTAAAGTAAAGCAGGATTTTCAAGAAGCATTCGAGGCTAAAGTTACTATTGAATAGAGAATAGAAGACAGAGTTGGTTGAACTCTAGATGTTGCATAAGAAGTATTTGGACATGCAGTCTAAATTTGTGGATGGTGGTTCTAATATTTGGATACCTAGGAAAGAAAGTTCAATTGTTAATCTTGATAGTTTTCAGTTGCAAAGCTGTGTACTTCAAGTGTAGCAAAAAGTGTCTGATAATGTTACAGATTAGGGACAAGTTGATATTTATGAAGGGAATGATATGTTAGAATGTGCATTCAAATGTCACAAGTATGATGGAAGACATGTTTTTTATAATCCAAAGATGTTTGAAGATTTTGATGTAGAATTTCTATAGTGCCCTAAAGAAGTGCATGTGCAAGAACTTGTACTTGATAAAATACTGGAGTCTGTTAAGCAGGATGAGGAGATGGATGTAAAAAACATTTAGACTAGAGAGATAGTGGATTCTGATAATCCCTATGTTAGTCTTGCTTTGGAAATAATTGTTTGGTTCTTTCTAGTGTAAATGCACTTTAGTTATCATGTGAAGTTTGGTGTCTGTTAAAATTAGTGCAGTAGTAGTTATTCAAGGAAAATGTCATTTTGTATCAATTGGACGATAAAGAAGAAGTGATATTTTTTGTGTTACATCTCTGTTATTTTTCTAGTACTTTGAGTGATGCTTTTGCTATGTTTCTTTTTTAGGTTCCAGTGTTTATGATGTGCCAAGAGTTTCATGTATTGATGTAGTTTCAATATGTATTTGTGTTTGGTTTAGTTATGTAGCAATACCAAAAATACCATGAATGCATCATAGACTAATCTATCTAAGCTCAACATACAGAATCCATGATGGAAAAATTTGCTCTACAATATTCTAAACATTGAGGACATGGGAGACAAGGTGCATCTAATAGCAATATCCTAAACATTGAGGACGTAAGAGACAAGGTGCATCTACTAGCAACCTCACCACTTCAAAGGGTTTTTTTTTTTGGCTCTTAAGAACATGAATTATTGTTTCTCTTATGAATCTAATGGTTAAAGAATGATATGATAGATTCATAAATAGTGACTCTCTCAAAGTGGATTGCTATTTGCATTGGGTTGTTGGTTGCTACTTGTTTCTATAAATCTACCAAAAGTCATGATGAGAAAATAATCTTAAAACCAAACAATCTACATCTTCACTATATGAGTTGTCGGCACTAGTCTAAAACACCATGTGCATCCTCATGTAGCACAAGAAAAATTTGAAATCAACTAGTTAATATTAGTTTACACCAACTACAATCTTCACGAGAAGAAGTTGCCAATCATTGATACATGGCAATAAATGCATTCCAATACATCCCAAAAAATGCCAGAATGATATCAAGAATGCATGATGTCAAATATTCTTTGCAACATCTAGAGCATCAAGAAGACTAGATGCAAGGTGCCTTAGAGTCAAAGCTTAATCATTATCTTCAAAGAGTAATTTGCCATTCATTCTAGGCACATGCATGGAATTTCAACAAAGATAAGTGTATATGCATTATATACCCTTCCAAAAAAGGCATTTTCCAAAAGTATTAAAATGATCTAAGAAATTGTGCAAAAGTGGTTCACATTTAGGGGCTTGAATGCATGTGATAGGGGCAATTTCCTAAAAATAATAATCTCTAGTGCACTTATCCATGTAAAGAACAAAAAATCAAAACACAACCCATAGACTTTGAAGTTATTTAGGATACTAAGTGACATTTTGAAAAATATAACAATATGAGGAATATACAAAACCAACTGACCCATCCTGCATGGTGAGCCACTGAGACCTAAATAACTTCCCCTATACTTTCTTATCATGCAATTCCACATAAATTTGGCATGGCTTTTGCTTCTCTTGTTGTAGCATTAGAAAAATGTACCTATCATGAGGATACTAATCTCCAAGATCCACAATGTTCATCTTACTCTTTTCTTTTTCAAACATTAACTCTATTTTATTATGTACCATGTAATGTCATATGCTAATGAAGCAGTTTTTGTTGTTCTTCATGTTTCTGCTAGTTTTTTTGTCTAGGCTTTTTGTTTAGATTGTCATATCATCTTTCTATAATTACTTTTCTTGATTCCTCCTTATCTTTTCCTTCCTTTTCACTTATAAAATGTTAAAATTGTATTAAGAAATGTGTTACTCTTTATGATGTGCTCATAAAATTTAGTAAATATCAAAATCATCCTTTGAAATATAGTCTCCTTTATGTAGTGGCCCCAAAAATAGAGAGCTTAAGTATGTCTTTAAAAAACCACTATGAGGTGGTTATGTGTAGTTACTTTGCTTAATGCATATTATCTCACATTATAATCCAATAGATATGGCACTTTCCTAAAAATGACAATTTTGGGTACCCATGTAAAGAATGGAAAATCAAACCACAAGCCATAGACTCCAAAATGATCGAGGATAACAAGTTGCATTTTGAAAATATCACAAAATGAGGAATACAAACCAATAGTCTCATCCTATACAGTGAGCCACCAACATCTAAACACACATGATACAACTCCACATAAATTTGGCATGGCTTTTCCTTCTCTTGATGTTGAACTATGAAAAGTATTCTCCTTTATGTAGTGGTCAAAATTTTTTGGTTAAATGTCAAGATCATACTTTGAAATATAGTCTCCTTCATGCAGTGGTCCCCAAAATTTGAGAGATCAATGTAATAAATTTTAAAAATGACTTCACCTTTTAGTCTTGAGACCTTTGCTTACAAGTTGTGATCAATTAGTGATCAATTCCAAGAATTACCACCATTGTTAGCACGCCTACAAAAAAGAAAGGGGTATAGGAAAGTTTGAAGTCTGATGATGCCTAAAAACACCTCTATGAGTTGATGATGTGGAGTTACTTTAATTTATTACACATTATGATGTTCTAGAAAACTTGCACAAATGACAACATATGGAGTGTAAAGATTTGTGAAATGATGAATGCAAAGGTTGAGTTGAAAGATCCAATGGGGTCATGGCATAGTGGGTATCAAGTTTAAATTCTACGCCTCACTTTTGTTGCGGATATCTATTTGTAGTTTTATTTTCTAATAAAGCTTAATGATTGGCTATGTCAAGTATTCTCCCCTCCTTCTAAGTGGTGTCATTCTATCTTCTTCTCCGAAATAGTCCCACCAAACGCTTGATTGATGTGGGGCTGCTAGATTGCAAATCATTCAATGTGATTCTCTCCCCTCTATGTAGGTCCATGAACCTATGTGGGGCTTGTCCCAAAGTATATAGAATACTGTATCCTGTTCTTTAAATTAGTAATTTTAGTAAGTAGGAGAGAAAAAAGGTATGCCATGATCCATCTGAAATGTCTGGACTCTGGTACGTCTAGGCATGGCTGCACTCTTAATCAGTGTCCAGTCTCAAAGGCCTGGAGACTTCCAATCTAACTGTCGGAATCTTTTTAACCATCAAGCTACAGTCAAGTCAAGATGGTTTCAGTAAATATGGCTCGCAACTGAGTGAAGCGCACACACTCGCACAGCCCACAGAGAGAGAGAGAGAGAGAGAGAGATTAGCAAGCAATCGTTGTTTCACAAGCACTAAACATGGCGAGGGTTAGCTGCAAGCACTGCGGTTGCCATCGTTCCTTCACAAGCGAGGCTGCGATGCTTCAGCACTTTACTGATTCGCACGCATGTACTGCTACCACTCATAATCATGCGGCCACTCAGCATCAAGTTCGTAGCTGTGCTAGTGTGGCGATGATCACTGGTGCAGATCATCGGTTAATACGCCTGCACGAGTGCCACACCTGCGGGCGCTCCTTCGACACCAAGCCCGCACTTGAGCAGCATGGCAGGGATACCGGCCACGGTCTGCATAGGATTCCAGCAGCTGTGCAGGTCTCCTCGCCGCAGCTGCAGCAGACGTTGGCATCTATAATGAACGATCTTCTCAGCGATCGATTGATGGCTGCCTTGCTGATCAGTGGCACGCCATCAAAAAAAAAAAAAAAAAAAAAAAAAAAAAAAAAAAAAAAAAAAAAAAAAAAAAAAAAAAAAAAAAAAAAAAAAAAAAAAAAAAAAAAAAAAAAAAAAAAAAAAAAAGACTGCGGCCGCAGCTTTAACAGTTTCGAGGCGCTTCACCAGCACCAGTGGGACTCGCCCTCCCACACACGCGTCTCACGGTGCCGCATGCCACCGCTCGGATCCAACGTTCGACAGTGCTCACAGTGTGTGGAGGCATTCCGCGGCGCGTATGAGCTGGAGCAGCACTTCATTTGCGCGCATCCTTGTAAACATCTCTCTCTCTCTCTCTCTCTCTCTTTTTCGTGATCATAGCTTCTGTCTAGAGGATTAATGTTGATCGTTGAGGATTAATTGTTTTGACCAAGAGGATTAAGGTGTATCGATCAGAGCTTTTAGCTATATCAGGACTAATGTCCATCCCTGACCAGTAATTGTTTTTAGCTAGAGTATCAATGTCGATCTCTCCCTCTTCCCCTCCCCCCAGCAATTACGATCTGCTGCAATCTGATGATGCGGATGACTGACCTTCGCATGATAACGTATTCCAGTGACAGAGATAACTGTCAACACGGCCGATGAGCGCAGCACAGAAATTTGGATGCATGTTGCCACCAAATTCAAGATGGCATGGAAGCTGAAGGGATTAGTGACGGATCCGCCGCCAGTACACCAGGTGCGTTACATCTTCAAGGTGAACAACATGGGGTGGAGAAGAAGGAAATACGAAGAGTACAGGGCGGAGCTGAAGAAGCAGATGACACAGATCAGGCAGCTGGAGCCAGAGGAGGAGGGAGTCCTGGACGTGAGGCGGCGGGTGCTCAAGGACGGCAACGAGCTGCAGCGCTACCACGGCAGCACGGTCAAGTGCGACCTGCTGGGCCGCCTCCAATCGACGGATCATCGTGATGATGACCTGCTGTGCTCCATCGAGGGCTGCGGCCTGTGTGGGATCTTGGAGGAGGGCTTCCGGACGGCCAAGTGCCGCGCGCGCTTCCAGCGCTTCGGCAGAGGCATCTACGTCTCCGCGACCTCCAGCAAAGCCCACGGCTACGTCAGGATGAACGCCGGCAGTCACCAGCAGCTCAGGGTCATGCTGGTCACCAAGGTCCTCGCGGGACGCATGCACCGGTCCACCGGCAACCTCACCCACCTCACCAGCCCTCCCCCCAACTTCCACTCCGTCCAAGGCGTCCCCGGGCCTGTCCTCAACTACGACGAGCTCGTCCTGTACGACGACCGGGCTATCCTGCCCGACTATATCATCTTTTACTCTCTTCGTCCTGACGGAGCACCTCTCGGCTAACCAAGCACACGATGTATGTAGTATATATGGTATACCAACGTACTTCCACTCCAAGCTAGCTTTCCACGCAAGCTAAGTAGAAACTAAATAAAAAGTGCTGCGTGAAAGGCTAGCTTAGAGTGGAAGTTGTTTTCTCCATCATATATACTCGTGCTTGCTTGTGTAGCCAAGAGGTGAACCCATGATGATTACATCCTAACAGCATGATGGATTGAGCTCTATCCACTTTCATCCTCGAAAGTAAATTGTGTTGGACAATAAATCATGCTTTAGAGGGCAATTTGTAATGTCCTAGGACTAGTGGATCGATCATATGGAGAATCTCTAAAGCCCTTCGCCACCGGCTTACCATATGTATGTATGTTTCCCTTCTATTCCCGTACTTTGTCAATGTTGTGTATGAACACATTTAGGATTGCCAAGGTACTTTTTTCACTCACTAAAAGAGGTTTTTTTTCCCTGGCCTTGTATATATGCTTATTCACTCTAGAGTAAACTTAGTCTTGTAAATCTTCTACATTGATACCTCTCAATATACTGCCTGTTGTGTGCTCTCAAACTTATTCTTCTCCAAGCTCTATATGTGCATTTCTATAACCCTAAATAGATAGGATATCACGTGGCTCAATAGCGTCAAGTGAGAAGAGTTTCGAAATAGATAGGATATCATAACAAGTACTAAAAAGCTCAAGGCGCAATTTTATGAGTAAGTCATTGATTTCATCGTTTTATGATAAATTTTGGTTGAAAATGGTTAGAAATGATTGTATTTGATTTCTAGTGTTCCAATTTATTAACCATGTTGAAGAAATCACAAAAAATCAGTTGTATAATAATTTTATGCTAAACACGCAAAACTCGAAAGACTATCTAATTTAAAGAGAATTATGTGATTTTTGGGATTTTGGTATGCGTATGCTATTCCTATGGGTTGAAACATGATAAGAAAATTATTCTAGTAGATCAATCAATCCAAACTAGTAAATAAAAAAATATCAATAATTTTTTATAAATAAATGGAAAAAAAAACTTAGGAAAAAATAGTTTTTCGCATTCAAAAAATAAGAAAAATAAATATTTATGTTTGTGAATGTATGGTAGAGCTAAAGCATAAGGTTTGCCCTATCTCTATATTAAAGTGGGTTTTTATTGCTTTTGTAAAAGAGAAATACATAAAAAATATGCCTTAAACCTACCAACAAATGCATAACTCTAAACGGTAGGGAGAAGGGGGTTGTTGTGAGTGTCTAAAATATGCTGAATTTTGATGTTTTATGATGCATGCCATATCAGTTCATTTTTTTCTTTAAAAAAATGGTTTAATAGCACGAGAAAGCTTGGGACTAGCCCTAAGCAATGAAGTAATCGAATATTAGAAGAAAATCATGAAAAGAACTATCTTTGCACTTTCACAATGCTAATTGTTAATGAATAAATTATTTAAGCATAGTAGTCATACAAAATTGCATTGCACGTACCATATGGTATCATATCCTAGATGCATAGCACCTATTTGTATGACGATGACCTATTTTGAGAGTGTGAGGTACCCTAAGCTGTAGGGTTAGAGATTTAGTACTTTAGGAAATATTCATAGGTTTATCTACTATCTTATGGATCAATCAATTGAAAGAATAGAGTTTGTCTTGAATGTGTTCTATATGTTCATGGTGCATCTCAAGGCCAATCCCCGAGATGCAAGAGAGATATAGTGGAGTTACGATGATTAACTGAGGGGCGCTCCCTTTGTGTGTGCTTATCTGGTGTATAATACCAATATGTTTAGTGACTCCCTCTAAGGAGCGTGGGGAAGAATATCTATTGGACTACAAATCATACAATCTCAAAGTGCCTAGACGCTCCTGGCCGCAAGGCCGTGTGGGGTGGTTTGAGGTGAGTAGTAGAGGCTTGGCTAGTGCCATAGAGCCAATGTCGGGCCTGTTTTAGGTCCCAACATAAATCCTTCATCTCAAAATTCTTCTTTAAAAAATCCTTAACTTAAATAATTCCACTATCATTGTCACCTATAATAATCAAGTCATCCACACAAATGACTATGATGACCGAGCCTACCTCTCCCTTTCTCACATAAAGTGAGTGATCAACATAAAAAACATAAAATTCAATGTTGACAATATATTCTCTGATCTTGTCAAACCATACTCTAGGTTCTTGCTTCAGCCCATCGAGCACTTTCGTTAACCTACACACATATGTGAGATACTTTAAATACTCATAACCCACTAATTGCTCAATATATACCTCTTCTTGTAATTCACCATGCAAGAAGGCATTCTTAACATCCATTTGCTACAAATTCCAACCTTTGGCTACTACCAAAGAAACCCCAAAGCAATCACAC